>NC_142120.1:25912500-26257500 GCF_056152115.1 Neolamprologus brichardi
GACGCCGCAATGTATTGTGGGAGCGTGGCACCATTTTACTTGTCCACAAATCAAAACAAACACACTGTGTTGGAACGACAACTACAAGAAAGATGCTTAAAAGCATCATATTAAGTGATTCATAATTGTCACTTTATGCTTTCTCCATCTTGAAAGTGATGACATCCTTGCATTACATACTTTAGGTTCATTTTCTGCAGGCAGGTTTCTGAGAGAGAACAGGCAGATTTAGAATATAACATGCAGCGTTCTATAGATGGATACATAAAAATATGAAAAATTACATGTATGTGCTAACTTTCTAAACACTTTGTTACATTTATGATAAATTAGATAAAACACATTTATGTCGGCCTTGGTTCATAGTTCTTGTCTTTAAATTAACGTTGTCTGTGTGTGTTTCCGGTACTGCACTCTTAAAGACTGAATGAACCAGCATTGCAGCCATGGGTCACTGTGAGCATTACAGGGAAGGTTGAAGCCGCCCACTGCACCTGTATGGCCGGAGTCGCAGAGACCTGCAGCCATGTCACTGCTCTTCTGTTTAAAGTAGAAGCAACAGTGCGGATCCGTGGCACAAGGACTGTTACAGATGAACCTGCATACTGGGTTGTGCTGGGTAATGTGACCAAGATACAGCCAGAGGTTGGCCATAAGATGGACTTCTCCTCTTCAGCTGCCCAAAAGAAGGCTCTTGATCAAAACATAAACAGACCATCCGTATTGAAAGGTAAAAGGAGCCGTCCTCAAAAAAGACAAATCCCACCTGCTACTGTGGAGGAGTTGTCACTGCTATAATGCCATAATGTTTTATCTAGGGTTCTAGATTTATGCCTGTAGTTCACTGCCGTGTAAATAATTTGCATTTACTGAATATGTACTGAGTCCCACTGTTCAAAAGTTGAATAAAGAAACAAACTAATTTTTGCCTCTTTTTTTTTTTAAATTAAAACCACTTTATAGAACATCACATCAGTTACAATGTAGAATCCATATCATTTAAAAGTTTACAAATGACATAATGTTTACACAAAATCATGAGTGTTTACATGATATTACCCACTACTAACATTACTTTATTTACTGTATCTTTTGAAAAAAAAAATACCGCTATTTATACAGCAAAAGACTTAAGAATATTTAACAGGAGCAGGTTTCATTTTTCCCTGGTTTTACTACCACACTGTTCACGTAACGCAGCAAACCTTCACCATCTTATCCAGGAGGGTCACCTCTTCACCCTCACATGGAAGAAGTAATCTGATTGGCATGGTGGTATGTTTGAAGCAGGTCCCTTGTGTAGCGCTGGAACTCAGTCACGATGTGTTTCATCCATTTCATAGGCTGGTTTGCCTGCAATAATGCCAAATAATTAGCAACTTATATAGAACTGAACTTAAATAGAACGTAGATCTGCAAAATCACTCGGTAGGATGTTTGTTCTCATTTGCTATGAGCTCAGAGCGCATCGAAAACAAAACTAATAGGCTATAAAGAGTGATATGAACATATTTAGAACTTTCCGGAATGGAAACGTCTGGAGCACCAACAGATATTTGGAGATGGAAGAGAACTGGATATCAGCTCGTCTCACAGCTGCTATCCAGGCTAGACGCCTTCGTTTGGTAACATCGATACACCAGCTGCCTCATGTTGCTTCCAGGTTGGGAAAGAATGAAAAGATAAACCATTTTCAAGCTTATTCTCTTTCCGGTCGTGCGATCGAACATTGCAGCCGACCACACAGCAAATACGAACCATGGCTGTTGTGTGTGCCTTCACTCCTTTTTTGCTTGTGCTTTGTTTTGACCCCGAAAATGGCGCATCGGGCCAAAATCCTTTCCACGCCCACCCCCGTGACATCACGCTCCAAAACCCTATAACGAGTGCAGGAGAGCATATGACCGTGCAGCGTTTAAAGAGTGGAAGTACTGACCTTACTTTGAGTTTGATTCCGTAAAAAGTGACAAAAACATTAGCGTCTGCTGTTCAGTGCGTGGGAAGAAAACTTCTTTTTACAGCGGAAAAAACCCTAAACGTCTGAGCAAGCACTGACAGTACGCTGCCACGGGAATGCAAAATTCACAGAGAAACTGTCGTATCCTTCCACAGACCGCTGCGGCACACCTGCACCAGGGCAAACCTCAGCCTGCCTTATTCCTGCTATACAGGTGAAAATAGAGCAACGGGACCGCTGAGTCTTTGATTTTATTTATTTTCTGCTGTGTTTTACTTTCATCTATTTGAAAGAGTGAGTGTTAACACAAAAAACTATTTTATTTTATGTGCTGGAATGTGCATAGGTTTTAATGTTTGCTTGATGCATAAAGTTAAAAGATTAAAACTAATAAAACTAGTTTCAAAAAGAGACTTTTCATTTGATTACATTTTATATGATGGATTATGCAGAAAAAGTAGAATTGGGCTGAAAGATCTATTGCTTTATTACACAATTTCAGGTTGTAAATCATTTTTTTAAAAGTAACTAAGTAACTAATTACCTTTGAAAATAGGTTTTTTTGTATAATATTGATAAGCTCATATTTTGTTTAAGGTTTAAATGAACCATAGGGAAAAATATGGCAGAGCCCTTTAAAATAAACCTTTGTGCAGTTAGTGAGCAGCTAACTCCTTTTGTTCAGTAGAGAGGCTGCTGTGAGTAATAGTACAAATTCTGAGGCAGATGGAGTCAGCCATCAGTGTTCAGCCAGGGGGCCTAGCTTATTCAAAGCTTGTCTATCGGTGAGGGGCTTTTAGCATTTCCTGCTTCTTAATTCTGATAAGACAGATTTGATGGTCACTGGACCACAAAAAATTCATTACTTGTCCCATAAATTCACCTTGAAAATTCTGGGAAAGTAATGACTATCATAAATTGCAGGGACAAGGTAAAGAACTTGGGTGAGTGGTTTGTGCTGTCCTTCAAGTCTCATATAAAACAACCAACAAAGACTGCCTTTTATCATCAGACAGGTTTTATCAATTGACACTGCAGAGGTTCTTGTCCATGCATTTGTGTCTTCAGGCATTGATGATTGTAATGCTCTTCTTTCTGAGTTACCAAAAACAGTTTTAGAGGTTTACAGATGGTGCAAAATGCAGCTGCTAGCATTTTAACAAAAACTGGGAAATTTTAGCACATTACCCCAGTACTCAAATCTCTTTACTGGTTGCCTTGTCAGGTTCGAACCTTGTCAGGTTCAAGCAGTTCTGTTGCTCACCTACAAGGCTTTAAATGGTGTGGCACCTTCATATCTCTCTGACCTGACCTCTATGTTCCATCCTGTGCTCTCCAATCTCAGAATACTGGCCTTCTAAAAGTTCCTAAAGCTAGAAAAAAGACTATTGGAGAGATTGTGCTTTTTCTTTTCGTGCCCCATTTTTATGGAACAACCTCCCTCAAGATATTAGGCAGGCATGCTCTGTTTTTAAAGCTAAGTTAAAGACCCACTTGTTCACCCTATCATATGTGTCTTAATTCTATACCTATTAGTTTTTAAATTGTATTGTTTTTTTCTGTATTGCTTTTATTTACTTATCTTTTTTTTTATCTTCAAATAGCTGTTCAGCACTTTGTTTGAAAGCATTTATAAATAAAGGCCTTAAAAACCTGCTTGTTCAAAAGCAGCAGTTTCAATTTTTATCCTCTCCAATCCTACTGAGGACAAAGTACAGCTGCTACATGCAGTACTGCCACACTGTGTATGTTTGTGTTTCCCAAATGGATGTGAAAGGGACTATAGAGATTACATTCTGTGCTGGGATTTTTATTTTTCAAATTATGCTGATAGAAATTTTTGAAAAGCTTGCAGTGTAAAGTGAGCTGTAATCATTAAATACTGATGAATGAATTACTTATATGTATGATTTTTTTTTTTAAAAAAAAACCAAACCCAAAGCTTTTTAGACCATTAAATTGTTAATATATGAGAATGGAAGTGAACATTTTCCTCCTGTTACCTAAACTGAGAAAATTTGCCACAACAGGCAGAGACATTTTAGTTAATCCAAGGACCTTGGTTGCCAGCATCCATCATAGCAACTGCATACTGACATTGTAGGATGTAAGCAATTGCTGTTTCTCAGGGAGAAAAAAGTGCTATTTGGTCAAGAGAAAACATGAATGCACCCTGCAGACGTGGGACAGCCTCACCCTAGTTCTAGCCATCATTGGTTCAGTACAGTTCAGTTCATACACTACCACTAGCATACACTACCAGCAGCTTGGCTGTGAGCGAAGGGCCCTACTTTCCTAAAAAAAAAAAAAAAACTCTCCCGCACCAAGCTCTTCTCCATTCAGCCCTTTTCTTATGCTTGTAAATCAAACCTTGCACTAACTCAAATACACTAACCTAGGGGTGATGTCACTCCTGAGTTACAACATCCGAGGCATGCATTTGGAATGCAGCACCTGTTGCTACTGATTTTCAGTTCAGTTCTTGTGTAATTTGACACACCTCAGCCTTTGTTCCCTGTTTCCCTGCCTTAAGAGTGACAGCCACCCTTCTATTAATAGTGAATGGATCAACGGAAAGGCCAGATTGTCCTGTGTCAGGTCTGTGGTGGTTTTTTTATGTGTGTTTCTTAAGGAAAAACAACAGGACACGGAGAGGATCAACCAGGACTTAGTGCTACACTTTACATGAGAGAGTCACACTACATAAGACCAAATAATTGGTCTGGAGGAAAAGTGCTCGTCATTGTGATATGCACAGAATTAATCCAGAGATATATTTTTCTTCCTTTCTTTTTTATTTCTCATTTTATTTGATCTTTGTTCACATATTAGTTTCATTCCAGAAAGTACCACAATCCAACATTAAGGTGTTTTTTTTTTGTTTTGTTTTGTTTTTTTCATTTTAGACAAACTAAAGTGTGGATATAACAAGGCAAGGCATCAGATAAGAAAGTGCTGCTGATGGTTATCACTTTTTCCTGAGATAGTGACAGTGCTGAAGGAGAAATGGAGGTACTGTGTCTTCTGTCTGGCTCTCAGCCACCAGTTCACAGCTCTGGAGTGCAGTAAAACAGAGTTATAATGTTATTGAAGACCTCCACTCATGTGCTTCATTGACTCTCACCTCCAACGTTGTCATAAAAGTCACTTCCCCTGAGGTAAATCACTAAGCACCAGGGTGCAGAAGTGAAGTAAACTTGTAAATGAATGTCACTTTTACAGGAGAACATCAGTTTGTCAACCTCAGGAAAACAAGCTGTCAAAACACAAACACACACAGTTATTACATAGAAAATGACTTATAAACTAACATAAATGTGAATGAATGTGCACTAACCTGGGATAGAATTATTCAAAGGCCTTAAAATATATATTTTCTAATCATTAATAACATGAATTTATTAAGTGTATTACTGGCAGATCTTGGTCTAAGACAGAATTAGCTTCTTCCCACAAAATACAATCCCTGTTTCACAAAGTATATTTCAAGGCTTTGGTGACTTGATAACAAAGGGATATATTGGACTCAAATGCAGAAACTCTTCCAAAGTATTTAAAAGTGGAGTATTAATGTAAAGTTCTCTTTTTTGTGGTAACAAATTCAGTGATGGTGCTAACCTATTTTTTGTGTGTTTTTGGCAATAGCATATTGATAGGCATCCTCAAAAGAGTGACCTTTGTCCTTTAGATGCAGATGGACCATTGAGTCTCATCCAATCGAGGTGGCTCTTCTATGTTGTGCCATTTGTTTATGAAGTGGCTGTTTGGTTTATCCAATGTAGAGGTCTGAGCATTCCTTACTACACTGTACAGCAGGAGTGTCGAACTCCAGGCCTCGAGGACCGGTGTCCTGCAGGTTTTAGATGTCACCCTGGGTCAACACACCTGAATCCAGTGATTAGTTCATTACCAGCCTCTGGAGAACGTTCAGACATGTTGAGGAGGTCATTTAGCCATTTAAATCAGCTGTGATGGATCAAGGACACATCTAAAACCTACAGGACACCGACTCTCGAGGCCTGGAGTTCGGCTCAGGAAATTTCATACTTTGCTAACGAAAACTTGTATTTCCCAGTCAATACCTACAACACAGAGAAGAATAGGAGCTCTGTTCATTTCCCAGCTCATCTGTTCATAATGGCTTAATGTTTCCAAACAATCTGGATTCTTAAAAACTAAACTGCAATACTTAAAATAATTGTGTAAAGAATTTTCAGTAATTAAAGACTTGTAACACTGACCTTTATTTTTTCAATTAGACATGGAACTATTACTAAACTCTGAGTAGTAACTCAGGGAAAAAATCCCTATTTTCTGGCTGTTGGAGCGCCATAATCTATCTAAAGGCTGAGATTAGATCAGATTGATTAAACTAAGGAACATTAAATCAGTTTATTCCATGAATCTCATTAAGCATTTTTATCCAGTAATTGCAGAAATTATTGTTACATTCCATCACAACATACATTTTTTAGTGAACAATTCCATAAACAATAAAATGGTCCTAAACTCTTGCAAAAACAAAACAGCTGAATAATTAGATTTAAAAATCAAATGTAATCTTTGATCCCTTGATGAAACTTTTCTTTGTCTGAGTATTCATTTTAACTGTGACTGGCAAAAAAGATCACCTCCTTGACAATGTACTGTAGTTTAGACATATCTATAGCTATCCATTATTTTTAACTCACTGCACCGATTAATAAATATATTACATCAGATCTTTGAAGTGATGAGCAGACTGACACTCATTGCGCTAATAACTGACAAAAGACAAGAATATATAGGATAGCTGAGGACACAGCATCTGGCCCTTTCACACCTCATTGAGTTGATGGAATACTAATAAAAGCCATATGACAACAGCATACTAAGTGTGCAATTAATATTCTAAAATATTCCTGCGCTGTATGTGGCAAAGACCTGTTTGAGGCTTGTTTGCAGGCAAAGTGACAGTGCTGTCTTTCCACTAAAGAGGAGATATCCTTATTAACCTTTTTCCCAGAGCTGTGTCGCAGACAAAGCAGCATGTTCTGCTGGATGCACAGAGTACACATGGCGACTGTTTGTTTTCCTGCTGCCTGACAGCTGTCCTGTCTACACATAAATAATCTCCTCTGTAGCTTTTTGTCCTCTGAACTCAAATGCTAACTGATTGATCTGCAGATGAATCTAAGTCACTGCACAGCTAAAATGAAAATCATTTTCTTACAGCCTGGGTGTAAAGGTGAAGATGTGTTCAAATCAAACAAAAAAAGAAATATATGTATATATATTTCTACCTTAATAAATTTAATTTTACTCAAAAAATAAAGTGGGACATAATTGTATGTCATATGTAATACTGCTAATAATAATATTTCTGCTGTTGTACAAAAATCATGGATACTGGATTACCTCACCAACTAACCACAGTATGTGAGAGCTAAGGGCTGTGTGTCAGACAGGGTTGTATGCAGTACGTGGACCCCACAGGGAACGGTTCTGGCTGTGTTCCTCTTCACCATCTACACTGCAGACTTCTTGCAATATTGCTCCTGAGCACTCATTTCCAGTTTGGGATTACGTTCCCTTTGCTTGTAATTGAAAAAAGTAATTGAAAAAAGATTTATATATCCATCAACAGTGTCATCAGTAAATATATTCCTTAATGTACCATATAACATCTCTAAGCTTGTCATTTGAAATTAAATGTTATGATGGTGCCTATACTACTTGAAATTATAATTTAGTTACTAATAACGCCTTTTTGAAATGTTATTTTAAAAAATTAAAATGCTATGTATTATTTGTGACAGTATTGCATTGTCTTATTTACTCCTTATTAAAATAAATTCATTACCTGTTCTGTGTTACTCTGCAAGATGTTCTGAGAGCCATAGGCCCGCATGATTACCAGTTAACAGTGTTGGGGCGTAACGGAATACATGTACCGCTGTTACGTATTTAAAATACAAAATATGAGTAACTGTATTCCGTTACAGTTACAGTTTAAAAGGGTGGTATTTAGAATAGTTACTTTGTTGAAATAAATGGATTACACGGCGGTACTTTCCTGTTTCATATTGTGGCGGGTCAGGACTGTTTGGGTTTTGTTTGACAGCTACGTTCTGTTGTTCCAGGCGGCAACGTTACGGTTGCCATGGTTACAGGGTGACGCTCTCTCTCTGCGTGTTTCCTGGGTGAGAGAGCGCCTTTTTGTTGTTGTTGTGCTAAGCTAATAAGCAGAATGCTACAGGTATAGCTCTAAAGAATGTAGCATCATAGGCAGTGTAGTCCATGCTGCAGGGAGAATGGACTGCCATACCCGTTATGTGTCTGTGAGCAAGAGGAGGGAGAAAAAGGAAAAGTACGAGCTGTCATCGAGCAAAAACGGGAGCTGGATGCATGTAAATATAATAATAACCACTGCAGCCAAGAAGAGTGCCTGACGAGCCCAGTTGTAAGTAAGCTATTAAGATTCGACTGTACACCGTGTTCGTGTTTTCCCCCGAAACAATAAGTTCCGTTGGAGCAGCCTTTCAATGCCTCTCTCTGTCTCTCGCTAGCAAACTTGACCCAGACAACAAAGTAAAGCTAGTTTTCGGCTACGAGCCGACACGGAACCCACCGTATTAGCCAGAGGTCTCTTCAGTTACCTTCAGTAACAGTAATAAATCACAGCAATAGTACATTCACGTAGTTGTAAACAGCATGATAATATAGTAATCCAAAGTATTCAGAATACGTTACTCTCATTGAGTAACGTAACGGAATACGTTACAGAATACATTTTGGGGCATGTATTCTGTAATCTGTAATGGACACATTTTAAAAGTAACCTTTCCAACACTGCCAGTTAACAGATAAACCTTTGGCACACTGATACAAATCCTTACGCTAATGAGGATGCACAAAAGACACATTAATTATTTCAATTTCAATCTATGTTCAGTTAAAACACAAACATGTTTCAGTTGAGGCTATCTCTGAAAAAACAAAATTACAGTAAATAAAATTAAAAGTAACCACAAAAAAGTAACACTTGTCCTATTTGAAGAAATGCAAGGTTATCTGAGATTAAGTGCTTAAAGCGAAGTTGTTGAAAAGTTGAAAAACAATTATTCTTCAGCTAATCAAATAGTTTAAGTTCCCTAAACATAACTTGCCATTGGCAACAGACTTGTAAGTCCATTGTGATGTCTTGAGAAATGTTTTAAATGTTAGAAATGTTTTAAAATGTATCAATATCATGTTTTGTTGTATGGGTATTACCCTGTTGGGTAATTGGTTTTTATAATAATTATCAAATCAAAAACATTGATTGAGAAAACTGCTAAAACAGTTAGACTTGATGAATAGAAAGAGCACAAGAGGCACCAGGGGCCTAAAGGGCCTTTCATATTGGACGAGGCATGCTAGCTAGAGCGAAGAACCCAAATTTCATGTTGCACTGGCTGCTCCACTTTCCTTTTATGTCATTGTTTTGAGGCTGCTCTACGTGTACTAGATGTGCCTGCTCTTTGTCTTTTCAAAACATGTATCTCTTAGACTTTATATCCTCTATGAGAGTTTGTGTTGTATTATGTTCAAATGCTTATTAAAAAAAATATATCACTCATTCATAAAGAAGAAAGTTTTGTAACTATCTCGACTAAGAGTGTGTCTTTTCCACAACACTTCTTCTTTCTAATAACTATAATAATTTATACTTTATTAATCCCATAGGAAATTACTTAGTCTTCTGGGACGATTGTGGCTCAAGAGTTGGCATTTCGCCTTGTAATCAGAAGGTTGCCGGTTCGAGCACCAGCTTGGACGGTCTCGGTCGTTGTGTCCTTGGGCAAGACACTTCACCCGTTGCCTACTGGTGGTGGTCAGAGGGCCCAGTGACGGCAGTGTCCAGCATCTTCGCCTCTGTCAGTGCGCCCCAGGGCAGCTGTGGCTACAATGTAGCTTGCCATCACCAGTATGTGAATGGGTGGATGACTGAATGTAGTGTAAAGCGCTTTGGGGTCCTTAGGGACTAAGTAAAGCACTATACAAATACAGGCCATTTACCATTCTGTATTTAACCCGTTCACTCGGTACACTGTACCTTATTCAAGGTACCTCAAGGTAATCATTCAGTTGATTTGAACTTCCAATCGTGGGGCAGACACTCTACCTACTGAGCTATCCCTGGTTCTGGTTTTACTCTTATTAATTCTCCCTTTTAGTAATTTTTTTCCTTCCACACCTCAAGATGGCTTAGTTTGGCATTTGCATAGATAAAAAGTAGACACACACACATATTTATTATATATGTGTGTCTCCTGGGTATCTTCTAGAAGACAGATAAGAGGCGGCTGAAGAAGCCCCAGGTGGGCTCTTGGCTACATGATTGTCAGCTCCGGTAATTCAAACCAGATTTATGTCAGCTGTGAACTAGGATGTTGTTTACTTTAATATTTCATTGTGCAATCTGGACTATATTCATCTGAGGAAGGTTACTCTATTTATGTAACTTGGTGACTTTCCTACTTGTAATATATTAATGGACATTAGTATGCAGATGTACTATGTATATGAACTACGCATTAGTATTGCAATACCAGGTCATATTTACAGGTTTAGATTTTTTTAAAAAGACACCAGCTGTAACTACATAGGTCCAATAAAACAATGGCCATGCATCATACTGATGTCTGTGAAGGTTTATTTTTAGCTCAGTCACTCTACAATATTAAAAGAAAATAAAAGACAAAATCCCTTTATGTTGGTGTAAATGGTAAATGGTCTGGTTCTTATATAGCACTCATTCACTCTTTCGTTTAGACAAGCATCATTTTTCTACAGCTAAACGCTTTCTATCTCATATTCACCTTCTGATGGGAAGAACTTGGGGTTTAGTATCTTGCCCGAAGGACACTTTACATCCTTTGACATGCCAGTCTCCGGTAAGTCAGAGCAGTTTGGGATTAAACCACCAACTTTGAGTTGGTAAAACTATACAAGATTTGTGTGAATTAAATTATACCTGTGAGGAAATAAAGATTAAAGATGTGATATTTTGCTATTTTTGCCTGATTTACTCACTGCTGTATTACCATGCACAATATTATCTACCAAATTGTCTTGTCCTGCCAGTGGCAGGTTGCATCATCATGTGCAGCCTTTTAAGGCAAAAACCAGGTCATGTTAAAAGCTACAGGCTGTCCCTGTCCACTGCAGAGGGGTCAGGAAAAAGCAATTTGCATTTTAACACAGGGAACAGTGTGAGTCTGTCACTGGTGCTTGAGCTTTCTGAAGATTAGAGTCTCTTCATAGAGTCATGGCTATGAAGCTTTTGATTTATTACACTTCACTGAATGTTTTCATATTTGTTTGCGTATACACAGAGTGACTTGGAGGCAAGGAGGCCAGGATCTATAGCCAAGGATCTACACTTTCAGACATTTAAAAAAGTGATTAAACTTTTAGCTTAAATTTAACCAAATTATACAATCTTATACTAGATATTCATCATCTGATCACATTGAGCAGTACAGCTCTCAGTTTGTTCTGTATCAGGCATTTGTCTACATCATAACTGAGATTGCAAATGGAGAACACAAAGGTTTTAATAATACAGTCATCATCAGTGGCTTTTTTTATTCAAAAATAACATTCTCCAAATATTTTCCACTTTTGGTATGTACAATATTGTGTGTAGTTGTTGTTTGATAAACATACATAAAATAAGATATGGTTTGATGTGTGCCTCTGCATGTAACTATAGCAGCTGTACTCACTATATAATAGTGACTTGTGAATATGGATGATTTACAGGGTTTTCATCTTTCCATTATCTCGTTCTCTTTCTTTTTCAGTGTCTTTTATATCCTATTTAACAAGACTAACTGTAGGCTTGAAATAAGCCAAGAATGGCACAGACAGCAAAAGCTTACCAAAGATGCACAGTGACAATCTCGACAGCACACAAAAACAGCCAATCAATGATTCATTAATCCAATATTTCCAGTGTTCATCTTACCTTCAATGTATGTAAATGTATCTAAAAACCATGCTTGAAATTGTAGTTTATTATAAAAAAAAAAATAAAAAAAACAGTGCAATATTTTGCCCTAAATCCTTGTTCAGCAAAACCTCAGCTTGACAGAAAAACCCTTGTTCAGCACAGCCATACATGGCTAGTGAGAGGCTTTGAGATAAGTGTTGCCGTCTTGGTTGCAAAAAAACAGATGTGAAAAGTCTGACTGTGTAACCCCATCTTCATTGGCTAATGACTTGTGATTTATTAAACTAACTGAATTCAATTTACTTTTATTTATATAGTGCCACATCACATCAACAGTTGCCTCAAGGTGCCTTAAAGTCTATAGTTATATGAAAGTAAATATATAAGAATATCTAAATCAAAAAAACAACAAAAGAAGACTAGTTGAGTTTTAATAAGGTAGTTAAACAATTTTATGAACATATAGTCTTATGTTAAGCACCTTATAAAAACATGTAAGAAGCTGACTACCTATTTGCTAAGCCTTACTAAAAGAACCTACTATAACACATTACATTGTTTTATCTATTCAACTAATCTGTTTCTTGTAACATAGTCTCACACATTTTCAAGCATTGCTAAATGTTCCCATGTTTTTTTGTCCTTTGGTGACTTGTGAAGGACATCATAATGTAACATATTTCCTGAGCAGGTATCCCAAGCAGAAGGCATTTATAAAAATGTTAAATGACACTGCCATCAGAACTAAAGTAGGCACTGGTGATGGATGACTCAGAGCACAGCAGGAGTGCTGGGGATCCTGTACGTGATGATTTGATCAATGTGTCTCTCCACGCAGCCGGTCAGGAGATGTAGTGCCTGCCATGTTCAGACCCCATTGTTTAATCCAACACATCATTAGCACGCAGGCAAAGGTTAACGAGACAGAGATAACCCATTAAATAATCAATTGATCATTCTTCAATTTACCTAAACTCTTGTCCTTTTCTTACCAACACGGATCACATAAAGCTACTCTAAGAAAAACACAGAGGCACAGTTATTCACAAGACATCTAGAAACACTTATAAACTTCAGATAAACCCTTCAGGACTTGTTCTGCTTTATTTATTTCTTGTACTTTCCTCTTTGTGGATTTGTCTGCTTTATCTCAGCTCAGGAATTGAGCTGGCTTTTGGGTGCATTTTCAGTTAGCCTGGATATCCATTATCAGTCTGAGGCAAACCTAATTTAGAACCTCAGAATTGTTTGGCGGAGAAGAGGACATAGTGATTCTGTCACCTTCTTCTCTACTGTCAGTCCCATTGCTGCTCTTTAATAAGGCTGCTAATCAATTAAGGCATGTGTGCAAAAGGGTCATCTCAGCCTAGTATCCAAATGAGGCCAACGGTCAGATCAGCGAGACACTGCAGGGTTATTGAACAGAACACATACCTGTCTTTCACATTGTCCAGCTCAACTTAAATTAAGCTGTACACTGACCATGCACATAAAACATTATTTTCGTCTGCAGAAAGTTTCTGTTTATCTTGAACTTAGTTAAGGATCTTATGATCACTTACATGTTTGCCTAACAAACAAAGATGCCTGGTTTGACTCTTGGAGGAGCCACAAATTGTTTGGGGGTTGCGTCATGAAAGGCATGTAGCATGAAAATGTAGAAAATCAAATATGCAGAGCTGCATGCTGCGGTGACTGCTCAAATTAAAGTAGAGCCAACAGTCATTATGGCATTTAAAACTTTATCTGTCAAAAATTAGTTTATTCAGTAGAAACAGTGTACTCAAACCAAAATTTAAACCAAACAGCAAATCAAGCAATTAAATTAAATGCAGCCTGCATGGCATATGCATTTTTATTTGTTAATTTATCATCTATGCCCAAAATATTCCCAAAGCTTCTTAGATTGTGTCGCCTCTGCTTTCATTGATGTGCTCATCACTTTTAGATCAATAGGTCAGATCTTGTCTTTGCATTTTAGTCAAATATTTATATGTTGTTGTTGTTGTTTTGTTTTGTTTTCGGGGGGGGTGTTGTTTTTTTTTCATTTTTATTAACACCAGTATTTTAAAAGATTGTAACACAACTCCTGGTTGCTTCTAACAGGCTGTGCTCTTACTTTTATTGAGCACAAAAGCTCAGAATGAGAAGACACAATTTCATAGCTCTCAGTTTTGTGTGGATGCCTCTCTACTCATGGCAGCAAACCTTTTACAGCTGCTTTGTTGCTGCTTGCTCGATCATACAGATCCGGACATTGTGTTTGACTTTCACACTTCAGCTGTAGCAGGACATTTAAAAGGGTCTGTGATATGTAGAAACCGACAATGTCATGAAGAATAAGCAGCCATTTTCACACTTATTAAGACCGTTTAATAAATTAATTCCTGCAAATCAAACAGAGAGACACTGATCTCCTGTGGCTGTACCTGGCAGTGTGCCTGGCGTAGACTCAGTCTGTACAGTGGTTCACCTCCTCCTTATTCTACGAAAAGATTAGAGGGTTGCAGGACTTATTGACTCCTCCAGGTATTGGAGTAATTAATGTAATTAGGCACTGTATCTCTGCTTAGGCCTTTTATCAAAGCTGTTTCTTTATCACTTCTGGAAATTTAATTAGAAAAATTGTTCTAATTAGAGATTTTGTAAAAATAAAATTAACTTCAGTCAGATGATTCCCTTGTTAACTGTTGGCCAGAAGTATATAAAAAGAATAGTTGGGAGTTTTGTATTAACCACTTAAGTCCCACACTGTTTTCTTTAAAATTTCCATCTGAGAAAATGTAATAATATTATTCAAGTGGCAAAAACAAAAAACTGTAGGTTTTTGATTTCAGGGCATTTTGAATTTTTTTTTTTTTAAATAAAAATAATTCCCAGTTCTAACATAATCAAAACTTTCTTTTGGTCTCGGGAAAGAAAAGACAAAAGATGCCAAGGACTAAATAACTGAGTTTTATGAAAAAAGTAAAACTCAGTTTAATGACACACAGTAGTGATGTGTGTGTGTGTGTGTATATATATATATAAATATAAATTTGTAATTTTTTAAAATTATAAATATATATTTTAACTCAAAAGTACAGTTTTTAAATTTAATGTTGCTGAAACAACAAAATAAAAAAAATAAATCTATCTGATGGAGAAATCACTCATCTTTGGAAAAGAGAGTTTATTACAGAGAAATGGCTCTTTCCAAAATAAAAGCTATATTATACGCTTCTTCTGGGCTATATTCTCAGCAGCATATTAAACATATCATGTCCCCATAAGGAGAATCATGTGCTAACGGCTGTCTAAATGACTCAGGTAAAGTTTGTAGCATGCGTGCTTGTTGTTTTTGTCTGCTTCCACTTGTCTTTGCACTAGGATGATGTCTGAGTAAATGTGCAGTCATATTCGTTGTGTTCCCACTAGTGCTGTCAGTGTTAATCTCGTTGAAATGACATTAACGCCATGCGAATCTCCGTTAACGAGCTACCGCGGATCGTCCCATGCGTGGGGCTGGACAGTGTCAACACAAGCTAACTGCGCTAACGCACTAGTTCCCACAAATTGAGCATTGCGTGGCACATCCGACATACTGTTTTACTTTTGTCCATGACGCGCTTACCATCAGGGTCATGCTTCACATGAAGACCAAAATAGTTCCAAAGGCCAGATCTGAATGAGGGTGGGGGAGGTTCAATTTGCCATGTTGCAACGAGCTTAGCTTCTGTCTTGCTAGCTTGCGCTGCGCTCAGTGGATCTGCACTCGACAGTGCAGCCTAGGCGGAGTAGTCGAACGCAGATCCACTGAGCGCTCAACACAAACAGCATCGTCAGAATAAAAGTTGATAAAATAAATAAAAAATGTTGTATTGTTCATACATATGCGTACCGAACCGAAAGCACTGTATCGAATGGTTCAATATCGATACGAGTATCGTAGCACCCCTAATATATATATTTATATATTTGCTTAGGCTGCTGCCCCCGCGACTCGGCCTCGGATAAAGCGGATGAAGATGGATGGATGGATGGATGGATATATATATATATATATATATCACTAAAGTTTTATTGAATTGAATTGAATTGAATTGAATCCTGGTTATAACTTTTTCAAAAGGAAACCTTGAAGGCTAATTTTAAAAATGGAGAGTGTTTTTTTTCTGAATTCAAACTGGGAACTGGTTCCATAGGAGAGGAGCCTGATAGCCAAAGGCTGTCCTTCCCATTCTACTTTTAGAAACGCTGCAAACAAGTAAACCTGCAGTCTAAAACGAAATGCTCTGCTGGAATAATTTGATACTACTGTAGTCTCTGTGACGGGGGCTGATTATTTAAGACCTTAGATGTGAGGAGAGGGGTTTTAGATTCAATTTTGGATTTAACAGGGAAAAGCTAATATAGGACAAATCTCTTTCTAGTCTCTGATACTACTCATGTTGCAGAATTTTGGATTAATTAGCAACTTTTCGGGGAGCTTTTAGCTTTTACAGCCTGATACCATTGAATTAGAATAGTCTAGCCTGGAAGTAACAATTGCACAGGCCAGCTTATAAGCTTCACCTATTTCAAAGAGATTTAAATAAATTATTAAACTAAATGTTAAATCAATAATTTCAGTTTGTGGTCTTCTTTGTCATATTTTGTTTTTGTTTGTTTATTTTGTGCCAGAGTGACTGTATTTTTAGTGAGCAACACACTTTCACACCTAATCCACTTATAGTGGCCACAGTTTCCAAAGTGAACCTTATGTTGTGTTCAAGAACACTTGGAGGATCTTGTCAGAAATGATGAGTAGCTGATCACTAGAAGGAGTGTGTCTTTTATGTGCAGTAAATGGATGCAACAGAAATTCAAATGCCAAATTTTTAACTTGGGGTGAGATGAACTACCGGTTGAACTTACCTCCAAGGCTCCGGTGCAGTTTGGAAAAAAATGTGCATAGTGTGTGTATGGCATGTAATCAGGTCGAGCTTCTCCTTAGCCACCGGCTTACTGAATAAAGTTACTCCCTAAATGTCAGTGAACTTATATAACACGAGAAATGATCCTCTCTTGCAGTACCTGCTGCAGTTATGTTATACGTGCTTTGTAATTTAGCATATGTTGAATCATATTATCTACATTTGTGCTCTTTGACTGACCTATTTTCAGAATTATCAATAGAAAATAACAAAATAAAACAGTACATAAAACTGAGGAAGAACTGAGGGATGAAGGTGGTACTATTCTCAAAGAAATGGACAAAGTAAAAGATGGACTTTTTAAAATCAGTGAAACTCTGAAACTCTACCTGTGTTAATCCAATTCAAAGAAGAGCACAAAATCTGCTCTGTGCAGATGTAGGCACACTTTATTTAAGGTTTCATTTGGTGTGCCACAGAAAGAAAAGATCACATGGGCATCATTTGAGTTTAAGTACAGTTAATAAACTGTCTGAAATGATTTTGTTAGGCCAATGGGGATTATGAATTTTTTTTTGTTTACTATGATATTTCAGAAGGTATAGTCAACATCTAACATGCCGAGTAGATGGTGGAGTGCAAATAGCATTTTTTTCCATGAAATGTAGTAGAATAAATGCATAAAGTAGTATCATTTTTTTGAGAAACTCAAGGACAACATGAGTCTCTTATAACAGTGCTCTCCTCTTTTTTCAGGACTGGGTCAGCTTGATTTCATCTGTCAAAAGTTTCACTAGTTTTTCAAAGACATTCGCTCTCTTATGGTAAGCTCTCAGCAGAAGTACAATTCTGCTGAAACTATTCATCAAATTAGACAAAATCTGCCAAGAGAATAGGAGCATTTCACTTGCTGAGATTTTTAAAACAAATATCCTGTTTCAAAGCACTCACTGATATCTTGAAGTTTGGCCAGCCTAACAAGACAGTTAAATCAATAACATATATATATATATATATATATATATATATATATATATATATATATATATATATATATTTATACGCCAAAAGCAGACACAGTGGATACACTGAGGTTTGGCTTCACTAACAGTGACCGTCTCCATGTTTCCAACAGGCTGTGTGTGATGGCGCCCTCTGGTGATCGCTCACCGCATCCAGAACAGTTGAAGTGGATATAACAGAGCAGGTTCGACTTGTAGCAGGTTTCTTGTCTAAAAGTGGTATGTCATCCAGATATGGGCCAGGCCTGGCGTAGATGGCACTGTTTATGTAATGGCATGCCACATCTGGCCTGATTGTGGTTTGGTGTATGTGGCCCAGGCTCATAGAAAACAAGTCTGGCCCGGTTCCGGCATCAAGCTGGCACTTCTGACTGACTGTTGTCATGGCAAGGTGAATGTTAACCAGATGTAGGCCAGGTCTGGCAAAGATGGCAATATTTATGTTCCTATTTTCCTATTTGAGTTAGAAGATCCAAATGCCATGTTGCAATACTATACTGCTATGGTGGCCAATGTTTCAAATGCAGGTTTGACAAGTTTGTGAGTGTACATTTTATCCAAAACCTAGTGAGGGTTTACTCATATTTGCCACTGGGTGTCTGTAGCTCAGGAGGTAGAGCAGGTCACCTAGTGATCGGAAGGTTAGTGGTTTTATCCCTGGCTCCTCCAGTCTGTGTGTCAAGAGTGTGAATGTAGTTAGCAAACACTCAGTTTAGAGAAAGTGTGTGATTGGGTGAATGTGACATGTTGTATAGAGCACTTTGAGTAACATGGGAGAGTAGAAAAGCGCTATGTAAGAATCAGTCTATTCACTGTCATCATGTTACTTTTGCACTATTATGTTCCGGCACATGTTGTTATTACATGGCTTGATTAAGGTACACATTAGGCTGACATCTGGGGCCAGAGCTGAAACTGTTCTGGGCCAACACAGGGCCAGCAGTGTGTCTGCAACTGGCCTTGTGCTGGCCCATGTGTGGGTTTACCTCTGGTAAACCAGATCTGGGCACCAAAGGTACGTCATTCTTTGCGGTATGCGGGCCATGTATAAGCACATTGTGTGGGACAGATCCGGGCCATACCAATTTTGCTATGTGGGATGAATTATGTAAAAATGGAAACATCATAAAACTGAAAATGAACATAAAGTAACATGTACTGAATAGAACATCAGTATGGCCATCATTATTTGCTTGGAAAGTCTAAAGTTCCATGGCTTTGAACAGCCAGAGAACACAATGCCCAGCTTAGAGCGACTAAAAGTAACTTCTTTTAACATTCTGTCCACTAAAAATAGTCATTTGAAAAAATAATAGTTGGCATTTTTCATCAGTTTGGGTTCCTCTGTTTATAGTAATTAACCCAAGCTTTAGAATAGAATAGAATACCTTTATTGTCACTATACAGTTGTGCAATGAGATACAGAGCATCTCCTACTCAGTGCAAACATGCTGGGGGAGGGCTCTATCCACCTTAGTGCAGCTTCCGTACCATACCGTGATGCAGTAAGTTAGCAGGCTCTCAATGGGCGAGTGCTGGAAGGTCAGCAGAGGATGTCTGGGATGATTGTATTAAAGGCTGAGCTGTAGTCCACGAAGAGCATTCGGACGTAGCTCTGCCGCTGTTCTCCACTCTGCGCTGGTGACTCAGCACAGAGTGGAGGGCGATGGCGTCTTCTGTGGATCTGTTTGTGTGGTATGCAAACTGGGGGGGGTCGAATTCTGGGGGGAGGTAATCCTTGGTGTGCTGAAGGACTAGTCTTTCAAAGCATTTCATGATTACCAGCGTGAGGGCCACAGGGCGATAATAGTTCAGGCTGGTGATGTGAGACTTCTTTGGCACTGGGATGATTGTGGCTGATTTTAGACAGGATGGGATGGCTGCTTCATCCAGTGAGAGGTTGAATATTCTGGTAAAGATTAGGGTGAGCTGGTGGGCACATGCTCTTAGCACTTTATTCCGTCTGGACCGACTGCCTTCCTGGGGTTCACTGCTAGGAACACACGTCTGACATCGTGCTCCGTTACAGTGAATGGAGCGGTGCAGGAACCAGGTGAGGATGGGAGCAGGGCTGAAGCAGATGAGTGCTGCTGTTGTGGTGTTTCAAAGCGGGCGAAGAAGCTGTTTATTTCGTCTGCTAGCTGCACACTCAGGTTTTTGGTTTTCACAGTTCTGCCTCTGTGGTTTATGATGTCTTTTATTCCCTGCCACACCTCCCTTGTGTTGTTGCTGGACAGGTGGGACCCCTTTTCAGGTCAGCTCAAGCAGCCCTGTACAGAGCTCTGTCACCTGACCTAAAGGCAGCATCGTGGGCTTTGAGGAGTGTGCAGACCTCGCTGGTCATCCAGGGTTTTTAGTTTAGGAAAACCCGAATGCTTTTGTCCACAGTCACATTTGCAATACATCTATTAATCCCCATATCCAAGTATCAAAAATTGTAAAAACAAATTACGTTCTTTCCTCAGTTTCTATTAATAAGACTTAAATTTACATGAAATTATTCAACATTATATACATTATTCACAAGGAGACAAAGCATTCAAAAACAACACGGAGAATGTCTTGATGCATGCTCAATCATCCAGGTAATTAAATCCCCAAAGTTTGATTCTGTTCATCTGGACATAGCATTTTCAATGGGAGAGGTTTTGTCACTCATCCAAGTGACTTCTTCAGTCTCAACTGATTTCCCCAATCTTATAAACAGTACATTGGATTTTCAGTCATTATGCAATGTACTGTTTAATAAAAAAAAAAGTTTTTCTTGGCTTGACAACATACATTTGTCTTCATTTCAAATAAGTAGTTATTTTTCACACAGAGAGCAATACCATTCTCCAGTCTCTGCTGTCCAAAACTGCGCTGTATTCACCTAGAGGCACTGTGTGTAAAACCAATTTAAATAGCTCTCATGCAGGAACAAAGCAATTGTATAAAATGAAGAGAAGGAACGGAGCAATAAATAGATTAATATAGAGATATGAAAATAAACTTAAATATAGACATAGGAACACAAGTATTAACATTAATGTTTCTGGGATATAATAAAATATATAAGCATACAGGTGTCTAAGCAAACATTGCGGCATGCAAACTGAGAGAGTGCAGTGAGTCATGTTTATTCCTGTTCAATATGTGTCTGAATTAAAAAGTCTGATAGCAGCAGCAACAACAGGCAATGCCTTCCTGATGACTTTCCCTTTTTATAGTCAGTGGGTGTGTGGGCAGACAACTCTGGCTTGTCACCCAGTTGGATTGCCTGGTATTTGTAAGATGGCACTATCTACAAATCAGGACACATTACCTGTGATATTTAAAAAATGACATGATGACATAGTCCGTGGTCAGTTTACTGAGCATTTCTCAGTTTTGTTCTTTATAGTTCTGTTCATCATATCATTGTTTGTGAGTCCTGGATTATTTGATGATATGTTTACATTATGTATTCTTTTGTTTTCAGTTCCATATTGCTTTTTAGTGTAGTTCTTCTTCAGTGTTCCACAAGTGGATGGAACACTTGTGAAAACACTCTAGTGTTAAAGTCAGTCTTGTCTTCATGTCTGTTTACGGTTTTTGTCTGTGTCAAGCTCGTGTGTCTTAGTCTGGATTTTAGTTTGGTGGCCTCTTGTCTCTTTCTTGTGAGGAGTCTTACTTCCACTGTCTTCTTATTCCCAATGTATCCCTGCTGTGTTATGCATCTGTCTCCAATTCTCCTAATCGCCATCCTATTTATACATTTTGCCAATCTCCCGGTCTGAAGTACATTATTCTATTCTATTCTATTATATTCAATTCTATTCTATTTTATTTATACAGTGCCAAATCACAACAACAGTCACCTCAAGGCACTTTATATTGTAAGGTAGATCTTACAATTATACATGCATACATGCATTTCTTCACAGTCCTTACATCCACTGCACACAACTTTCTAACTGAAATTCTAGGGAGCAGTTTTTACATCTTGGTTTTCTATCTGATCTTTTGGGTTCTCCTGTTTTATTATTTTAATGGCTACAGTCTTTTTGTCAGCCATTCTGACACATTTTGCAACTCTGCCATAAGACCCTTCTCCAAGGAGAGTTAAAATGTGGTGTGCACCAAACCATTTTAAATTACAATAAAGAAACACCAGAGCATTAACCACAGCCGAATACTGTGCATCGACACATTGCAAGTATAATTTTTGCCTTTTTCTTTGTTTATTTTTTCCATGTTGTATTATAACTTACAAGGATTTGGCTCCCTTCCTATTAGATTATATCGACACAGAACAGAGAAGTGCATCAGGGCTGTGACCACAAAAAGTAGAGAAGAAATCGCTACTCGGAATGTTAATGTTTCAAAAGTGATTCAGAGCAGCGTTTGATCTCAAATCAAATGGGACTTATCACATTAATACTAGATTAGATCACAGTGCTGCTGTGGTTGGTTGTGCATGCCTTTAGAGGCAGGGTCTGCTCACTGAATCAACTGTAACAGCTGTAAAGTGCTGTTGTGAAATTGTTCTAAAACACTGAGGACCATGTTCCAATTTGTGAAAACAGCACCATTGCTTTCTTCTTGCCATTAGAAAGAATGCACATCTGTACTCGACTACAGAAATCTCTTCAACTGGCATCTTTAATATACGTCATACATATTACTGCTTCCACTCTCTATAGTGTCCCAAGAAAGATCAGCGCAGCTGATTAGAAAGATAAAAGAAGTCTCAATCTTAATGTTACAATGTGCACTAGTCCACTAAGCATCTGGGTGCAAATGTTTTGGGGGGCTTTCAGTGGAGCCAGTGTACCTAGATGGAAGGAAATATTCAATTTCAGCAAATCATCTGCTCTCCACATGGACTATGCAGTCACAACCTGCTCAAACATCATTGCTTGTAGTCTGAGTTCTAATGACCAAAGCACAAATGCAAACTAGATCATACATAGTATGCTGGAGTATTGGTAAGAGAAATAAACACACAGGACACAGTGAAGCGGTTTGCTTTTTTGTTTATTTTTTTTATAGCTTTTTTTTTATTATTATTATTTAAGACTTTTCCCCTTTTTTCTTGCTATCAATGCTTTTGGCACTACATACTTAGGGTGACATGTTAGATTGTTTTTAAAACAAACATCTATTCAAAGCCTTCATCTTGTGGCAAGCAAAGTATGAATAAAGCTAATAAAAATAAAGGTTTACATTTGTCCTCCTTACTTTACACATAAAATAAAAACACTTTTTTGGACCCCCTCAAAAACGGGGGTATTAAAATATTTGACATTTGTATCACAAATCAATGTAATGACACAAAAAGTAAAACTTAAAAACTGTACAAAAATGATAAAATTCATTTTAAAAATTGTCTTGTGATCAAATGATGCTTTATGCGTTGTTTTACTGACCATAAGCCTGATTAAAAAAAGATGCCAGTTTACTTCTTCTGTTGGATGAAATTCAGATTCACTGGATGCCGGACATGAGGGACCAGTGGGAAGTTGGGATTCGGATGCATCATAGCACCTAAACAAAGAGAAAAGAAATCCCTTAGAAAAAAAATGTCTCTTTTCCAAAAGTAATAAAAAAAGCATTGCTGTTCATCATATCTAACCTTGGGCCACAAAGGGTTTACCATGCTGGTAGCCTCCGTTGCCCTGCTGGATGAAGTTCTGGGGCATTCTGTAGGGCCAGGATGGAGACAGTGTGTACTGAGGGGTTTTATTGTGCTCCCATAACCGAGAGCCTTGGCTCACAGCTACAAATGAAGCCGGGTGGCCAGACTCTGTAGACAAAGGGGAAAAAAAATCTTTCTGTAACTGTCAAAAAGAGACAATCGGTACCAGTAAGAATTTTAATCCTAGTGGAGATTTTGCAAATCAAATGGTGTTCTGTGGGTGCGGCACCCATAAGGTAGTAATCAGGATTAGACTGGATTAGATTAGATATGCCACAGGGAACTGCCGAAGGGTCAACACTGAAAATGCTGACTACTTGCATACATTTGATTTATTTACAAATAAAATCATCAAAACTTGTGAAATGCTTATGACTATTATAATATCATAGAAAAAAAAAAAAAAAACAACTAAATACAAACTAAAACAGCTAAATGTATGAAACTGACACTGACAAGCCTCAGAGCTCGGGTAGACTGCCGCTCCTGTGAACCTCGTTCTTTTCACTAACATTTTTAAATTGTCAGGGTCAAGAAACAATCCTCAGTCTCATGCACAATCTTTTTGACAACTGCAAACTCATGAGGGTTTGGTAACATTTCCTCTACATTTGCACCATTTTCTTTAGCCTCTCCTAGCTGTGATTGAGATCTGCAGTTTCCTAAGACATGCACAACCTAAATCCGAAACGTCATCCTGGAACAAAAACTCCAGATTTACTTCTGAATGAAAGAATTCCTTGATTTTCTCTGTAAAGAAAGTGCAGACTCTAAAGCAGCTATACCTGAGCACTAGAGTCAGGTGATGGTGTAATAAAATAAGAAATGGTTTGATGCTTTTATTTAAAGATAAAGATAGAGACAGAATCCCACACAGACAGATGGTGTCCCCAAATCACCCAGTGAATACCTGACTTGACTACAGTGCCATTGCCCATGAGTGACCCAGGTTGTGCCAAGTGGTTGTGCCAGTGTCCTTCCCGTCCTGGCCCGGTGATGCCCAGCTGTCTCCCCGCCGGCTGGGCGAAGATTATGCTGGGGTCATTCAGATTCATGGGGCTGGGGTTTCCACCTGTACCTGTGGGACTCCCGTTCCCAGATGCTGAACGCAGGGCAAATTTCATGCCAGGTGGAGAGGGGGCAGTGGGAGAGGACGAGGTGAGGACTGGTCCATGGATAGGCCAGGAGGTGGAGGGAAGGTGGACTGGGTGAGTAGACTGCCCCTGGGACTGGTGTGACTGGTGTTGGTGGGTGGGAAGAAGTCCCAGTGCAGTGAGTGCACCTGGGTGATACTGGCCTGGGTGGGAGGTAGGAAAGCTAAGGAGAGAGAGCGGGACCTGGGGATGTGCAGACTGCTTGTGGGGACCAGCAGAATTGGTCTTAGTGTGGGAGGGCTGAGTAGAACTGGAGTGGGTGGAACTTGGGGGGACAGCAGTGGCCTGTGGTGAGTAGGGTGGAGTCTGACGACTATCAGACTATTAGGAAGAAAGGGGGAAAAAAAAGGAAGAAGTTAAAAATCAGCAATCTGAACAAGTGATGTGCAAATAAGTTCTAATTTTATTTGTTCGTGATTTTTGGATTTAGATATAAAAGTGACAACTCTTTAGACCATGTTTTCTTAAATTCATTCATAAATCACACTAACTACAATCTTTTTTATTTTTATGGCAAAATATAATCATTGGGATTTCTCCTTTAAACTGCCTTGATTCAACTTTTATTGTGATTTGGCGCTGTATAAATGAAACTGAACTGAATATGCCCAGTAAACTTATTTTCTGTTAATTATTTGCATCTCTTTCCAGAAGCATGCACTTAATTTTCAGTTGTTTAAGTGAGAGAAGATCCTATGACCTACAGTAGTTTGAGAGACATTGCAAAGTTTAATAACTTCCTTCATTAGGAAAAATAAAACTACACTAAAGAAGAGCTGATTACATGTTGTTACATGCTGCCATTTATAGTTCTCAGAACTGGAATTGGTACCAAAAAAAAAAAAAAAAAAGAAAATCACATCTCAGTGTTGAATATGCATCACTTATGAACTTCTGTCACATCTGTGGTAGCCAGTGTCAGTGATTATTTTGAAAGCGTAGTGTGGAAGGTTAACTGTTGTGCTTACACATTCTGAGGCCTGTCTGGTCCTTCCAGGACAGTCTGCAGCTGTCTGGGGAATAGGGATGGACTGAGAGCTCACTATAGTTCGCACCATGTGAGAAGCTGTAAAAGAATAAAAAGCCATATAAGCTATCTTTGAGTTCCCACTGCAGAGAATATCTGATGTGTCCCACATCTGATAATTATAACTCAAAATCAACAATTGTTAGGGCACTTACATACATTGATATTTAAGATTTTAAAGAGACTCATAATAAGGTTGGGCGATATGTAAAAATCTCCCAAGTCACAATTGCCATTCCAATAACCAATGATATTCACGCAGGTGACTTTTTTGATGGGCAGAGCAATCACGCACACACTGATTAGCACGTTTAGAATTTATACATTTATACATTTTTTGGAGGGAATGCATTTACCTTCTTTATATGTTTGTTTCAATATTAACCCTTTAAGACCTACCATAGAACCAAGTCCGCCCGAGCTTATTGTTATATTTTTACATGCTGTAGTCCCATTTTGGGGAGTATTTCAAGTTGCTATACATCAATACAACTGTTATATCCCAAGATTTTATAAATGTATGCATTAAGTCCATAGTAACTGCATAAATTGCAAAAAAGTGCAATAAACTACAAAAAAATGGAAAATCATTTTTGTTTTGTTTTTTTAACACATATTTCTAGTTACAGAAATGTCAGAGGTATATACCTCAAAACTGTAAATACAAAAAAGTTGCACAAAATAGTTTCCAACCAAAGAAAATGTATTTTGAGTGTCTTCATAGTGTTATTTCTGCCATACACCAATTTTTATATACGGCATGAAAAACAAAAATAAATATTATTATGCAAATTTGCAAAAAAAAAAAACAAAAAAAACAGCATGTGCCGCAAAATAAACTTTTTCCAACAGTGCAACTTGAGTTCTAAGCATCTCAGAAACTATACAGAAAAGAATAAAGTCAAACATGACTTTTAAAAACACCATTATAGGCTTTTAAAGGCCCTGAAGGTAAAAACTATGTTTCCCACGAAATATGACATTACTTCCGGTTTTGGCAGGCAATGGCAGACATGCGATAGTTTGCGCTGATGTCTATTCCAACGTAGAAAGTGCTATGAACAGCTGATCGGCAAAGCTTGTTTCTGGAATACTGTAATGTATATGGAATATTTTTGCAAAGCTATATGTGGAAGAAAACCGTGACTTAGGACAAGCTGAATGCGTAAGAAGTATGTACAACTCCTCCGGTTTCCTATGCAAAAAAAATTATTGCGCTAGCTTATGTTGTAGCAATTCTACCGGGACTTAAAAGTAGTTACGCAAAACGGAAACACCATCCTGACAAATATTCATTTTCATACACAACTTCAAAGGGAAAAAAAAGAAGCTTTTTTTTGTGCTGACCTGGTGCTCCGGCAGCTCTTTGTTTGAGGTGACGATATTCAGGGCAGTCTCGCCGTACATGCCCCATGTCCCCACACTGGAAGCAACGTCGATCCTTTGGCTCTCGTTCCTCCTCTTTGATGTCCTCATCTTTCTCATTTTCCTTCTTTTTTATTCTGACAAAAAAAAAAAAAAAATCATGTCACCACAAGAAGGTATGGAAAACATGCCAGATTTAGTACAAGTCAAATAAAAACAACTTTGACTGAAAATATATATCTGAAGTTTGATAGTTGAAATTAATTTACGTCCAGTGCACTGACTTCGTACTTTAACATCCATGGCTGGTTGATTGGGGCCTAACATTTTTCTATTCAAAGTTATGATATTATATTCTGTACTGTACAGTGCTGTGCAAAAGCCTTGAGCCACCGCTCTCTTCTTTACATTTTGTTGTCAGTGAGCCTGCCTTTCTTGTAAGGTATCCTGAACAATGGTCTCCACGCTTCCTGAAGGTCTTTCAAAGGTTTTAGGACAATGGCTGCTTTGTGACTCATCTTTGGTCCTGTCCTTGTACCTGACCATTTTCAGAGAAATGTTTTTTAGTATGTTAAGCCCCTTTCTCAGTCAACAGTTAAAAAGAAGCTTAAAGCAACGGAAGAACCAGTGTGATGTCTACACATAACAGATGACGGACAAGAACCAATTTTAAATTGTACCTTTGGGTACTTTGGTAATACTGGCCTGTCCCAAAACACAGCATTAGTTCCCATTTGTTTACTTTAACCTACAAAAATATACCAAAGTTAACACAGTTTGACAACCACAAATACAATGTTTGCACCAACAAGGTGAATCCCAGCATGCTGTTAGCCAAAAACTTGGCATATGCTTGGGTGTGCAATGTACCCATTAGAAAAAACTTGAGGAAACTGGACAAGTAGAGAACAAAAGAAGTTGCTTACCACTCTTTTGTTTATAAAAAAAAAACAAAAAAAAAAACAAAAAAAAAAAAACCTGCAATTTTCCTGAGAGATACAACTGGCCATTCTCTTGATTATTCTATTGCTCATGGAAATCTCATGAGAAATGGTCTCAGTGGATGGGTGGCTGTCAAGATCACATTCTTTTGGACAGTTCCCTCCACAGCTTGAGTTGTATTTTTTAAGATGTGAGAGAAAACAACTGAGAGAAGTTCTTTGTATTTGAGCATATTTATTTTTTTCTCTGAAATCTAGCCAACTGAGAGATAAATCTCTGTGACTTAAGAGGGGACCACCTGCGTCTCTTTGGACAGTCCTTCATGTAGTGTCCAATCTTTCCGCAGATCCTGCAGCACCGGTCATTAGGAGCCAATTCACCATCTGTCAGCACCTTAGAGTCAAAAAAGTATTCCTGCAACAGAACAGAACACATTCGAAAGACAAAACACCATTAGGCTGGGATACACAGCAGACAGCAGTCAAAGTCTGAACATTCAACTGTGTTACATGAATGACCTACCACTTCAGTGCCCGGGACGGGATAAAAGGGAGTTCCAAACAGCTTTCTCCCATTTATAAATGCCTTCATGATGAAGTTTGTCACTGATGGAGGAATGAGAGGCAGCATAAGTAACAGGGCATTTTCACAGTTTCAAAGCAAGCTTCTGCAGACATACCCAGGCCCAGAGCAGTTCTGAATCGATTTACATAGAATCCTGACATTTGTCTACATATTTCCCCTTCATAACAACTGTACGGTAGGTTATTGGTTTATTTTTAACATTCGTTTGGATGGAGTGTGGCCACTTTGACAAGTGTCCTGACACTGTAGGTGGCACTATTTGCTACGGCTCATTTTCACTAAACGCACAGTGGATTCACAAGTAACAACTTTATATAAGCACTAATGTTGAGACTTCAGGACCAGAAAGCAATGGCTGACATCACAATGACAAAACTTATGTTTCACATATAGTCTATGGTTTTGGTGCCCATTAAATTTGTTTTCAACAATGGACGGGAATCAGAATAGCATTCTGCCTGATCTGCTGATGTGCAACCATGGATGATCTGATATCCTCGTGTCGGTGTTGTTCCCACATCATCATAATAAATGTTGTTCCAGGTTCAACATTGCAAGTGACCAATCACATTGTTGTGACGTCCCCCTTTTGTGCCTTTGAAAAATACCGCCTTAAAAAAATCTACTTCACTTGCGAGAAGAGAAACCGCTTCTGTCCGCCGATCCAGGAACTTAATTCTTTGAATTTCAGGATACTTTTCTTTAATAAACGGTAAGCATTATACATATTGTCCTTACAGAGGCGGTTTCTCTTCTCGCAAGTGAAGTAGATTTTTTGAAGGCGTTTGTTTTTTTCAAGGTCGCGGATGACGTCAGGAGAAGGTGATTGGTCACTTGCAATGTTGAACCTGGAACAACATTATTTATGATGACGAGGGAACAACACCAACAAGAGGATATCAGATCGTCCTGCAACCACACATGCTGCTACACTGTGATTGTGTGTGTATTTACATTACTATCATAACCTGACAGGACCTGGTGTTTTGATCTAGTCTCTAAACCATCACAATTTGTCCTTTTTCAGAGTTGCTCAGGTTCTTCTGTTCATTTTCAAGCATCAAAGTACAATGACTTCAACAGGTGAACAACTGTAAGTGTGGGTGCAGGTGCACAAATATTCAACCAGCCTCATCCTCTGGGCTAATCTACAATGGAAATGAAAAGCTGCAAGCAACGTGTACACGGTGTACATATTAGAGCATTGGTGTCCAAAGACTGTTGCTGACTGTTGCCTGCTTTTACAGGCAACAACTGCAGAAGGGGAGACTAACTGAAAAAAATGCTGCTAAGATCCACATAAAAGATAATAAGAGGATGAGAATGATGTAGAGGGTGAGCCTTTATAGCACAAGGTAAGACTGGCTACTCGGTTATTTCAAAGTTGCTTGAACCCAGTAGGAGGCTAAACTGACACGAAAAAAGGAAATAAAACCCAAGAATTGTCTAAGATTGTTCAACCACCAAAATTACGCCATAACTTGACAGAGGTTTTAGGAAACTTTATCATAACCAAAGACAAGTTTTCAAACTCTACAGAATGCATCAATAAGATATTTTTGTATCGGGTATGGCAGGCACTTACTTTTACGAGAAACTCCAGCACCGAGGTTATGATTCAAATCAAAGGGATCTAAGAAGAAGAGCATATCAGTGGGATGAAAACAACTGTGAGTCTGGAAGCAAATCAAGCTTACGGAGATGCAGAGCCATGTGAGAACCTTCAATAGCGATGCATTTGCTGGTCCACTGCTTTTCAAACGTGGTGAGGCGTTTCCTTTGACGAATGCTGATCACGTGCTCTTTGAAGTCAAACTCTTCAGTGTAAAAGCGTAGAAGTCCCAGCCACAGCTCTCCCACAGACTCTGTGTTCTGCTGATTCTCTAAGTGATGACGACGCTGTGAGAACAGAGGAAACTAATTCCAGAGTCATTACAAGACAAACTGTACTTGCCGCTTTTTTTTGTGTGTGTTGTTTAATTAGATTTGACTTATTATTCGATATATGTGGTTTTTTACACCCCAGGGAACGCTGAGACTAAAGTTAACTTAGGTATTGCTTTTAAATGATTTTCCTAAATAATTGCCATAAGACATTTTAACGCGGTTGCTAAGCTGCAAAACTCTTTTGTTTTTTGTTTTTCCAACTCACCAGATCCTCAAGGTCATCAAAAAAGAAAGCGTTCCAGCCATCTACCAACCGCTGAGGAACAGTATTCCCATCAAAGATCTAAAAAGACATCACACATCATTTAGAACTATTTACTTCATGAAATTCAACGCAAACATTTTTTTTTTTTTAAAAAGCCTCTTTAAGTTTCAGGCACAGCACTTGACTGAGTTAATCAGTGGTAAATACCTCCTGCAGGACAGGAATGACAGGTGGCTGCCTCTGCTGCAGAAAGTAAAGCACCATCAGGATGTAAGCATAAGAAGAGAGGCTCCCTCTGGAAGCGTCACCGATGTCACAGCGCTGTGAGGACAAAAAGTGGGTTAGCTACAGGAAGAGACGACACTCGTGGTGAAGGCTTTTTGTAAGAGGGCACACTAAATCATGTTATAGATCTTATATTTTCTGTTGCATTTTCTTCCTTGTAAAACAGATTTGATTTCAACGTTAAATAAAGGTAAATAAAAACACACTAACATACACGTGTTATGCTTTCAGTGAGATTTCCAATTTTTTTTGGGAAGAAAAACATTTGCATCTGCTATCATTTGTTGTAAAACCCGTTCCCAATTTCAAGTGCAGACATCAGAAGAATAAGCTCACGTATGTTTGAAAACATGCAGGTGGATATGCGTTTATTTGTATACTGAGCATCATTGTATACATACCATCTTTTATATAACTGCACTTTAATATTCTTTTTTTTTTTTGGTTTTGTTTATGCACTGGTCTCAATGCTGATGAGTCTTTATACAGCTTCCATTTACTTGCTGTGTTGGTTCTGTTACTCCCACTGGTATGGGGTGGGAGATCACTTGCAAATACTGAATTTGTGCTTCTTTGAAAACACCCAAGAAGGATCGTAGATCACTGAATACTCAGCCTGAGTACTCTGGTTACAAACCCAGATTGTCAATTTTCACATACCTTTGCAAAGACCTTCATTGTGTATCCCAGAAACTGCACACGTGGATCCAGAGCCGCATATGTAGCTAGCATCCTGGTGTTGTGTTGAGCCTAGAAAGAAGAATCCTCCAAATTAATTTATAATGCAACATATTTGACAATATAAAACATCTCTTATAACATTACATGACAACAGTCATAATGAAGGCATCTTCCACTCACCAGTGTGTTATAAAGGCTGATATCCCCCTCCAAACCACTCTGTTTGTGTTCAAACTTCACTATAGGCACTTTAGCTGTGGTGATAGGTAAGATGTTCCTCAAACCTGAGATGATGGAAATTATGAGATTAAAGTCAGTTTTTCCACACAGACAGGAGTCTCCTACATAATTATTCAGGGGGAAATAATAGGAACACTTTAACTGACCTGTATGCTTCTTGAGCACTTTTGCAAGGCCTTCAATGATTTCTTTGCAGTTCAGCTTCTGTTCAGACAGATCCAAAAAAATTAATTAAACACTGATCATATCAAATAATGATCATGTGTTTATTCAGGTGAGTGCATCTGAATGTTTTGTCTGCTAACCTCTGCAGTTTCGTGGCCCTCCAGAGTCATGCAGATGTCAAGGTCACTGTCACGGAATCCAAAGCCATTTTTGGAAGATCCAAACAAGCAAAGCTGGGCTTTTTCTATGGAAACATGGACGTTTTAAAAAGAAAACCAAAAAGTTTTAAAGTGTTCTCACAGTAATGTTGTACTCTCTAAACTCATTTCTATCAATTCTACTAAATCTGCTAATACTCATTAAGTTCATGGAACTCAACAGTTGCTTCACATTGAATGTATTCCTCAGTATATTGTGTCTTGTCAACTGCTCGACAGCTTTTAACTTAAATTGTGCAAAACACACTGTAACACTACACAGCAAAGTTACCAAGGAAATGGAGAGAAATATTTGAGACTTTTGTTTGCAGTAGATTGTTTCAGGCTCACCATTGTATTCCTTTCTTATAAACCTCTCCAGGCTAGCAAGGATCTGCTCCCTCCTCTGCTGTTCAGCATGTGTAGGTGACAATTCAACTACCACAGCAGATCAGACACACACACACACACACACACACACACACACACACACACACACACACACACACACACACACACACACACACACACACACACACACACACACACACACACACACACACACACACACACACACACACACACACACACACACACACACACACACACACACACACAGAAAGAAACAATGATGCCTTAATTATTGAAGTTTTTTCTTTTTTAACAACTGCTGAAATACTGGTTTCAGACTGCACAATATGAGAATCATTTGCTTTTGATGCTATTTGTTTTCTCGTAAAGAATTTTTATGAAGGAAAGGAATTTTTGATATTTTTCTTAAGCTTTGTAGAGTCTTTACATTTTGATCACATATAATCATAAGGTATTTGCCAGCTGCCCACCATATACTGAAGGGAAGATGGGTTTTTATTTTACTCAAAGATAATGGCTATACAAGCAAAATGATTCCTTGCAGGAAAATGCTAAAGTGAAACAAGTTAGAAGTGCAATGTTACATACAGTAACATAGTTTGCAGAGGCCATCGAGGATCTCTCTGAAGCGGTCATTCATAGGGGGCAGAGGCTTCAGCTCGATTTTCTTAAAGTCTTCAGGGCACTCGTCCTTCAGGTGACCATCTCGTTTGCAAATGCTGCATACGACAGTTGGAGGCTGGAACAGGAAAATTAACGATGTCCGGGAACAGCTTTAATGTTATGTAACAGTTCCGAATGTCACATATTGCAAAGCTTGAAAATATTTCCTTATGTTTGCTTTAATGTGTCCAAATACTGAAGCAAGTCATATTGTCGCAATCTTAAAAATACTTGAAACTGCCAATGCTACCCCTCAGCCTCTAAGTAGACACACCTACGTTATCAACTTCAAAATCCTACATTGTAATAACTTGAGAACAAGGCATTCACATGATTTTCAAATAAATAAACCAATTCAAAACTACTGACCCACCAACTCATCCATCCACCCATCCATTCATTCACTTTCTTATCCTATTCTGAAGCTTTCCCAGCTGTCAAAGGGAAAGAGGTGGGGTACAACCTGGACAGGTCTCAGGTCTACCACAAGGCTAACACTGAGACAGACAACCGCTCACACTCTCATTCACAATCACTAATTAACTTAGCATGCATGTGTTAACACAAATAAACAAAGCTACAGGGAGAACACGCAAACCACACAGTTATGTAGCATGAGCAGCTAAGATGATGCTTCTTCTATACTACAGCAACAAGTTTAATGGATCTCTATTATAAACAGGTCAGAAGCCTTATCTCAAACTACATTACATACAAAATGTTGTGCCTTGCTAAGGCATTTACAAATATTTATCCAATGGATGGATGACATTAATTACTATTTACCTTTCCACAAGTGAAAATCATCTTGTCAAACACATAGTGCAGATCATCTGGTGCAACAGGCCCGTCATCGTCTGAAACTCCGTTATCCTCCTCTTCCTCTTCTTCTTCCTTGTCACTGTCCAGCAGGCCATTGGGGGAGAAGGAAGGTGTGTTTCCCTCACTCAGAAGCATGTCCATGAGGCGGGTGTCTAAAGTTCTCTTATTTCTTTCTTTGGATGGATCTGAACCATCTTCATCATCACTGTCAGGCTCTTCATCCTCCTTTGAGCCCTGGTGCCCTCTTTGAACACTCTGGCTTTTTTCTGCTTTGATGTTATTCTCATCCTTGTTCGTAGATGAAGGCTCTTTCTTCCCAGCTTCTTCCAATTTTACACCCTGTGCCCTTGCTTTCTTCTTTGTTTGGTGTCCTCCAGTGCCCTTTTTCTGAGGGCAAGCAAAGTATTTGTAAGCTGTTCTGAAACGCTCTTGGATGTACTCAAAGACCATCTGGCTGTTCAAGCTTCGAGCAACGTTCCTCTTCAAGGCAAACGGATCTAGAAACATAAGAATGAATGAATTTCTCAATTTCTCTATGCTTGGAAAGTGAGTTTTGCAATAGAACTATCTCTTACCTTCGATAGCAAGCCTGCGGCGAGGCCAGTTCTTCACTTCCCTAGAGAGGAGGTCCTTTAAGCGGATGCTGATGATATATTCTTCAAGTGCAAATTCCAGTGTGTAGAAACGCAAAAGCTCCAACCATAACTGGCCCAGCGCAACATCTTTACCCACGTTGAAGGTTAGGCGGATCTTTAGGTGAAAGCAGCTATGGTTAGTGCAAAACCCAGGGGCAAAAGCGAGAGTATCAACAATGTCACTGAGTTAGGTGAAACAAATCTTACCAAGCCCTCTGAGTTAGGGGCATCATTGCGGTGTTGAGGTTTGGCCCTGCCTTCTCCCCTGGCCTCGTTTCTGTTCTCTCCCCGTCCTTCGGTAGAGGTCGGAGGTCTATGCTCCCACTGGACATACATGTCCATTGTAATTCCAGTCAAATGATATTCATCCACATGTTTGACATCAAAGCCTTCAATCTGCAGGAGAAAAGCAAAGCCAAACATAACAGAGAGTAGAAGCAAAGTAAAACAGTTAGCAAAAAGATCACTAGCTTGTTTTTAAGAGCCAGTTTAACCCGTAGAATCTGATATCACAGCTATATTTTTACTAATATTTACTACTGTCGTACTTTTGATACATTGCAAAGAAGGTCCAAAGGCAGAAGCCTGACTGAAAATCAGTGGTCTTATGGAGCGATGAATCTGATTTTTAAATTTGTGATTCAAATCATTGTCAACACGGGAGTGTCTACAGTAAAACACAGCGGAGGCCCCGCCATGATTTGTGGTTGCATTCCAGCTAGTAGTGTTTGAATTTTGTCAAAACTAATGGAATTATGAACACTAAAAATACTGTCAGATTTCAGTACCATCTGGAAATGTTTGGCAACAATTTAATTTTCAGCATGATAATGACACCAAAAACCAATGCAGTCAATTCAAACAGATAGAAAAATACATAATGGAAAACTGCCAGTCATGGAATGTCCCCTACAGAGCCAGATCCCAACATTATTGAGGTGCTGTGGGATCATAACAGGTAACAAAACAAAGCAAGCTTCTCTTAGAATGTTTTCACGCCGGTTTGGTCAGTTTAAGGCTACGTCCACACTAGCCCGGATAGATTTGAAAACGGCGTTTTCGCCTGAAAACGCTCCGCGTCCACACTAGCGTTTTTTCCATCGTTTTCACAGGGTTGTGCATCCACATTGAAACGGCCCAAAACGCTTACGTTCCAGTACTGCGCATGCGCGAAAGCGAGTGAGAATTAAAGAATTTGAAGAAAAGCTATCTGGAGCATGTACAAACTGATATTAATCATTTTTAGGGCTGTCAAAATTGAGAGCAATGAAAACAACTGCTGTATAATGCCATCCGCTATCTTTGTTTAATTGGTCACATGCGTCATCGTTTTAGAAAGTCTGCGTTTTCGAGTCTCCACACTGCGGCGGGACAGCTCCGTTTTGAAATGTATGCGTTTTCGAGAGCGTTTTCAAAACGCTGCGTTTTTCCTTGAGGAAAACGCCGTATCAGTGTGGACAGGAGGCCAAAACGAAGAGGAAACGATGCGTTTTCAAACGAAAACACATTAGTGTGGACGTAGCCTAAATCAAACCCTGTTCATTTTCCCCTTGGTGTGGTTTATTTGTTTAGGTGTAAACACAGTAATCACACTTGGGTGTCGACCAAAGCAACCGAACAGAGACACTTTAGAGGGGGTGATCTCACTACGGTTCCAAATGAACTCGAGTGGTGTGTTTGTGGCGTGAAAGTGACCCCAGCCCGAGCAAAGAAAGTGTCCTGTAGCAAAATATGCTGTTTATTCTCAATGTGGGAAAGTGCTCTGCACTATAAATGTAAAAGCTCTGTAAGGGCTTGCAACTAGCTGTGAAATGAATGTAAATTCTCACTTTTCTCACAGAGCACTTTCTTCCTGTATTACTTTTATTGCTCCCACCCCAGATACATCTGCCTAATAAGCAGACTGACACATTTTGATTGGCTCAGAGTTCACTTGAATTTTTCTCTATGTGAAAACAAACCAAACCATTGTAAACCTGTAGTTTTTCCCCAAACTCATCACCTAATTCAGACAGAGGAACTATAGGGTTTTTTTAATGTTGTATATTTGCACATTTTAATAAATCACTATACCTTTTTACCATTTCCTAGCAAAATATAAAGAAATAAAAGGTGGCCTAAAACTTTTGCACAGTACTGTATGTCTAAATCGCCAAAAAACACTTTAAGGCTGCAAAGCTGCCATATTTCTGCTTTGCAGCCTTAAAAGATCACCTAACTGCAGATTAAATGTATATTTTTCTAGCCTGCCATGCCACTTCTCACTCTAGATTGTTAGCTGCCCAGTTTTGGAAACATGAGCTATAGAGATGATGTGCTTAAAGCATCAAAAATACTTTTAAAATATTCATAAGCAAGATCCATTCCAAGAAATGTTTTTCCGTTTACACCAAACGATCCACAAACAGTTTGGTTTGACGGGTATATAAGAACTACTCTTCTTCCTGTCTAAGGAGCTTGAAAAGTAAAATGTCTGGCCTTCAAGTTTCCTTGAAGAGGTTTCACCTCTTATTTGAGAAGCTTCTTTACTTTTAGAACTGAAGAAGCTTCTCGGATGATTCAGTCATGTTTACTTGAACTGAAATAATCAGCGAGTGAATGTGAGTTTTGAGAGAGGCCCATAATGCACTACAGCAAAGGAAAGGACCAATATACTCTGATTATGTTGTTTTTCCTAATGATTGAATGCCAGATCAAATTAAAATTTGACAGATTACAACTTAAGTGTGAAAAAGCTATAAAATCTCTGTATGTTACTCAATGTCATTATAGCAGGTGTGCATCATTAGTGTGGCATTACTTGTTTAACCAGCACAACAAGTAGCTCCGTCACTCACATAGAGAAGCTACTGCCACTAGAATTGACACCTTCTCATATCCTGTTCTGCAGGGGATGTTTCTAGACCTTACACTATTAAAAAGCAATGAATCTCAGTGAGCAACCTGTGTCATCCACATTTGTAACCACATGGTAAAACTGCAACAAGTCTCATAAAACCTATTTTATTTGTTTTATTTATCTTTTTAAAAACTAACAGGAAAAAAGATCTGCTAAACATTTCATAAACAGTGAGTTTATCATTACCTTCTGATAAATGCATAGGTATAATATAGGTAGGCATCTTTAAAGAAAACTAATGATTTACAGCATCAGAAGAGTTTTCGTTATTACACATGCAGAGCATACAGCATAGTGCACAAAAAGTCTGATGAGATAATCTAAGCAACAACACAGGATATTTTTAGTGTTGTACTTTTGCATCAATGTGTCCATTTGTGACAAGAATGATATAATTTTCCATCAACGTCTTGTATTTACACCTAGTTTCCAAATAGAGACTCGAGCCATGTGGGATTGTTTTTTTTAAACCAAACTATCCTGAAGACACACAGACAGAAAATGTGGGTCATTTTGTCCATTAGATGCTCAGACACTGTCAACATTACACTGTCTGGGCCCTGCTACCACTAGTAAAAACTTTGACAAGATGTGAAAGTGTCATATGATGTCAAAATTTGTTGTTGCTCTAGTAACACTATGCGTTTGTGTTCTCTAATGTGTAACCTTACTTGCAAGTTGCACTTGCAGAGTGCAAACAGTGGATGGAAATTGTTGATGTGGTTACATGGTGGGTTTACCGCTTACCACAGCGGGTTAAAAAACTGAACCCAAGACTGAACATTTTTCAGTTTTAATTAGCGGTGCAACGGATCAAAAATCTCACGGTTCGGTTCGGATCACGGTTTTAAGTCACGGATCGGATCAATTTTCAGATCAGCAAAAAAGAAAAAAAGACAAAATTTTAACAGTTACTTATTAACTTTTTAAGTATTTTTTGCCTATTAAAAACATTCAACTCAAGACTTATTCCACGCAATTATATAAAAACTAATTAAGGTGCAATATAGGGTAGTACAGGGCTTTATATTTACCACTCCGCTGTGATATAATGAGCAGTCACGTAGCTTTCCGTTGACCTGGAGGTCCACCCGTTTGTAGGGTGGACTTTTCCTGCTCATACATGCCTGGGTACGATCCTGTCACTGAAGTGGACGCGCAACGGGATATCATAGCGTGGGGCTCAAGCACGTTCATCATAGTTTAAACCCCTTGTTTTGCACAAGGGAGTACAGCCTCCCGTCTGCAGCTAAACACCCCAGTAGCTTTTGTAATAGCTTTAGCCCGGTCGGATTGGGCAGCAAAAGGCTGCTTAAATGCCGCAAACTCCTCTGCTCCTCCACTTGGACTGCTAGGGCTGACCATAACTATCGCTTGACAGACTGACCCAGCGCACCATACACACACTTTTTTTCCTTCTTTTTCGAATCTTCGGAATAACATGTGTGCCGAACCGTGGAGTGGGATCGGTTTGGATTACGGATCAACCGTGATCCGTTGCACCACTAGTTTTAATATATTACACTACTGTACAGGCTCCTGAAGCATTACACAGTTAAGTTACTTTAGTTATTCTTAAACTAAAAGGTTAAGCAGTTATATGTTTACTTAAGATTTCCACTGAAAATCTATTACTTCTAGGCTGGAGGGAGAGCCTTCAGTTTTCAGGCCCCTCTTCTGTGGAATCAGCTTCCAGTTTGGATTCGGGAGACAGACACTATCTCTACTTTTAAGATTAGGTTTAAAACTTTCCTTTTTGCTAAAGCATATAGTTAGGGCTGGATCAGGTGACCCTGAATCCTCCCTTAGTTATGTTGCAACAGGCATAGGCTGCTGGGAGATTCCCATGATGCATTGAGTTTCTCCTTTTCAGTCACCCTTTTCACTCACTATGTGTCAATAGACCTCTCTGCATTGAATCGTACTTGTTATTAATCTTTGTCTCTCTTCCACAGCATGTCTTCTATCCTGTCTTCCTTCTCTCACCCCAACCGGTCACAGAAGATGGCCGCCCCTCCCTGAGCCTGGTTCTGTCGGAGGTTTCTTCCTGTTAAAAGGGAGTTTTTCCTTCCCACTGTTGCCAAAGTGCTTGCTTATAGGGGGTCATTTGATTGTTGGGTTTTTCTCTGTATGTATTATTGTAGGGTCTACCTTACAATGTAAAGCGCCTTGAGGCAACTGTTGTTGTGATTTGGCGCTATATAAATAAAATTGAATTGAACTGAATTAAAAAAACGCTACGGTGGTTACCTTTGTGTTTATATTTGAGGTATGCTGTGTCACTTGGTATAATATTGCATCACTACTACTGCACTATAATGCTGATGCTACTGCATCAATACATTTCACACTTTGAAATAGGTAAAGTGTCATTAACGACAGTAACTCACTGAAGATGGTAAATGCCCTTCATTCACTTGTACTTATAACTGCTGCTGCTCGGAAGCTTTATGCTCCAATCATTGTTCTGTATTTTTTTTCCTATACTCTCAAAAATCTCATTGTCGCAAACTTTATGGAAATACTCTCAGAAATCTCAGATACAATTTTGAGACTATATCTCCCAACCCTATTCCAGGTTCTAAAATATAAAGAAAGGGATTTAAAAATAATTTTGTTTAAGGTTGGTTATTTGCCAAGGAGCACAGATACAGAGTGGCCCTTTCTCAGTAACTTACCCAGGGGCCCAGGTAGACAGGGAGGATAGGGTCTTTTCTCTGCTGCAGGAAGAAGATCACCATGAGGGCAAAGGAGTATGAAGGGATGCCACCTTCAGCCTGGCAGTCAATGTGACACAACTGTGTGGATAAATACATAAAAGAAAAAAAAATCTATTTTAGCTTTCAGCGAAACATCAAAGCAAAAATTTTAATTTTGGTCCAAACAATACATCAACAGATCATCTGTGTTTGCCATTTGGGCATATAAGTTTTATATTTGTACACAAATGAGGTTGAAAATAACTCTTTTAACAAGAGATTTTAAAAAAAACAACAACAAAAAAAAACAAAAAACAAAAAAACCACTTCCATTACATCATCATTATTTCTGGTCCGTCAGTTTTCATATCCAAAACATCCACTATATCCTTTGTGTCATTTCATAAACACATTAATTATCAACTATCATGACACAAAGATACTTTTGCAACATGCTGAGAACTAAACAAATGACACATGTATTAGGTGTATGCATTCTGAGTGTCAGAAACAGGCTTACCCTCGCCCAGTAGCGGAAGGCCAACACCAATGAAATCAGTCTGGGCTCCAGTTTAGACAGGGCTGCCAGATGATTGGTCGTAAGACAAGCAACATCATTTCCTGCACTCACTTTACACATCAGACCACTGTGAAGAAACAGAGGTGGGGGAAGATGACAATTAGCTGGACCAAATTCTAACTGTCATAATGTCTCACTGGCTCATGATCTGAAAGAGGTCACATTAAAAAACAAAAAACAATACCAGACTGCAGGCCTCAGTGATTTCCCACACACAGGCTTTATATAGGTAGGGCACTTGATACATTTTGATAATTCACAACTTACTTTAGAATTTTCATATTTATTTTTGTAATATATACAGTGGACATAAACAGTGTATACATTTTTCCCATTTTTAATGTGACCTAGAAGCCTTTACAATTCAACTGAAAAACAAAGTTGTTAGGAAAAAATATATTCAAAAAATTAAGCTTGTTCCGTAAGTGTCCACATCCTTAAACTAATACTGTGATAAATCAAAAGGTGTTACAACAGACTTCCTGGGAACATGCCTGCCATCAATTAAGAGACTCTGATTAACCCCAAATAGAGGTCAGCTGCTGTCCTAATCTTCACTGTTTTCTGCTACAGCAGAAGTCATGGTTTGCCAAGAGCCTAAAAAGCATCAAAGTCTAGCGGTCGAAAGGTATTAGTCAGTTTTTTGTTTTTTAAAAAACACTTAAAAAGGCATTAGATATATCATATACATCAAAGTGGATAAAAGCAAACAAAAAACTGGTTACAGCTTACAAAGAAATGCATCAACTCTCCAAAAGGCATAAGAGAAAATGTGTTCCAATCTGATAAAAACAAAAGCTGAACTTTCTGACCACAATTCTGAAAGGTAAGTGTGGGTGGGAGGAATGGAAAAACTTCTATCAAAAGTGCACCACAGGCACGGTGAAGCATTGCTTATGATTTGGGATTGCTTTTATTTACCTACAGCTGTGCTTAAAAGCCAGGTACCAATTCTGCCAAGGAGAACAGTCAAATATAGAGTCAAAATTATCTCAGATGCTTGTTGATGACTACCAAAACCATCTGGTCAAGGTGCAACTTGATAAACCGACATTTATCTAAATGTTACTGGGCTGGATGTATATAAAGTGCTGATCCAAAGTTTAGGACCACTTGAAAAATAGCAAGCAAAAAAAAAAAAGTCATTTACTGCATGGTTGGATCTTAACAAGGTTCCAAGTAGACCCTTAACATTCAACTAGAAGAAATGGAAGTGAGCAAAACATTTATTTTTTAAGCCTCCTAGGACCTGGCATCCACATATGTGGACAACACATTTTGGGTTGTCTAGACCAAAATACCTTTTTTTTTTTTTCTACAAGGGCCTGATAACCACTTACGAGGACATTATACTGCTGTTCTATCAAAATTTAAAACGAATGTGGCTCTCATTTTTCTCAGAAACATAAAATTAGGTAAAAAAAAATAAAATCTCGTAATTCTTTGGGACCTGATGAATGTAAAAACAATCAGCCCAAATATCAAAGAAAAATTAAAAATGCAAGCCATGAAAAAGTTCAGGTCTTAGGAGATTAAAACAATGCTTGAACTGAAACAGGATGTTTTACAGCTGTTCAAGTTTAGGACCACACCTCCAAAAAACCTGTGATTCTCCTGGAAGAAGTCCCTTGTCCTGCGGGCATTGTGTACTGTAGCATTGTCCTGTTGAAAAACCCAGTCGTAACCACACAGAGGAGGGCCCTCAGTCACGAAAGATGCTCTCTGAAACATCTGGACATAGCCAACAGCCGTTTGACATTCCTGCACCTCCAGAACCCTCAATTGCTCCACTGAAGGAAAAGGCATCCCATTCCATTATGGCCCCCCCTCCACTGTGGTGCATAGAAAACATTGCAAGTGGGATCCATCAGACCATGAAGGTTAATTTTTTTTTTCCTCATCAAACACTTAAACTTTCTTCCACCTTTAAACATTCTATGTTTGGTGCTCTCTTGGAAAGTCCAAATGGCCAGTTCTGTGGCGTTCAAGGAGACGAGGCCTCTGAAGACATTGTTTTTGAAGCCCTTCAGTCTCAGATGCCGTCTGATAGTTATGGGGCTGCAGTCAGCACCAGTAACGCTGGTGCCGGCTGCAGCCCCAGTAACGCCGATCGAGGATCGTCCAGTTTCTTCAAGGACAGCCAACAGGATCGTCAGGCTCACTGCTGGTGAAATTTTTGTTCCATAATCCTCAGGATAATTTAAGAAATTCCAAATGACTGTTTTATTGAGCCCCACCTCAGCAGCGATGGCGTGCTGTGAAAGACCCTGCTTATGCAGTTCAACAACCCGACCACATTAGAAAAGTGGAAAATATTTTTTGTCTTTGCCATCAGTGACTACCTGACAGAAAATGACAATGACTCCATATTTTTGCACAGATTTGGCCATTTAAAGGCATGTGGTCCTAAACTTTTGATCAGGTGTAAAACGGCCTTTTTTAGTTTGAGCGTTTTCAATAAATTGCATGTCTAAAAATTGTTTTATCTCTCTCCCATTTCTTCTTGTTGCATGTTGGAGCTCTACTTGGAACCTTGATAAGATCCAACCATGCAAAATATGATTTGCCATTTTTCAGGTAGTCTTAAACTTTTGATCGGGACTGTATTTAAGCCTGTGTGTATAATTTTGATCTTATTGTGGATTGTAGAAAATTCAAAATCAATTTAAACTTTTGCACCGAATTCTTGAACTAGATTGTTTAAGTTATTTCAAACCTTTACTTAAAATTAAATTACCTTACATTTAACTTATTCTCTGTCACTGAAGATAATGCTGTGTCATAGACATACAACATGGAGGGACAAAAAGAGATCCTGCTAATGCTCACCTGCTAACATCCCGACAGAACACGATAGGTACTTTGGCATGGAAGTCTGACTCCACCTCAGAAAACTCGGCTAGGGAGAAAACAATCAATTACTGTTTGTTTTGTTTTTTTAAATGATGGGTTTTAGCCAAATTGAAAACAAAAAATGCAGATGGGGGAGAAAAAAAAAAACCCGAAACAGCGTTCAGCTAATCTGGAGTTATATACAGCCTAATAACAAGCACATCAACTTAAGATAAAATGCAACTGAGAAAACTTACGACTGTTTTTGAGGATTTCCAGCACCTGAATTAAGACTTCAGGTTGTGTCATCTGAACAGACATAAGAAAAGGTCACTGCTGTCATTGTGCTTTTGTGTTAAGAGTAAATGGATTGCAAACTATTAGCAGCAGACTTACTGAGGGAGGGTAGGTGACATCAATGTTGATATCACTTGTCTTGAAGGCAAAACGGGTAAGACACGAACCATAGAGACGGAGCGAACAAGCTGGAAACCAAAGAATCAACGTCAGACAGAATAACTCTCACAGAAAGACTGCCAACTGTCAATAAAGATAAAATCAAGGAATTGACTGGATGCGATCACATCATACAACCTGTGAGGTGTTTCTGTATAATGATCTCCATCCTGCTGACCACTGTCTTTCGAATCTCAAAGTCTTCCTCTGATATCCCTTGCTGCCTGGCAGTTTCTAGGACAGCGGCATTGACAGCCCACAGCTGAGCAGTAGAAGGAGGTGGCAGGGCACGCAGCTCGTTTTCCTCTTGTTTCTCCTAACATGTCACAAGCAGAATGTGTAAACTATTTTAAAATCTTCCTATCAGTCCACTCAGATAAACACTAGCATATCACAAGTACTTACCATTGTGTTTTTTTTGTGTCTCTTTTCCTTGATGTGTTTGTGTGCTCCTTGAATGTTCTCAATGTGCACAGAGCACAGCTTGCATATGTACTGGTAATTTGGGTACTCAGGGGACTGCTGTAAGAACAAAGACATAGGCAATCAATTTATGTTATCTACATGTGGGGGATTTGTTATTTGGATCCTCCAGCTTATAATTAAACAGTGGATCTCACCTTGCCATGCTGGGTGGAGTTTTTTTTTTTTTTTTTTTTTTTTTAAAAGTGCCCAGTACAAAAAAAACAAAAACACACATTCTGAAAATGACTCAAAGTAACAGAAGAATGAAATAGCGAAAATTAGGAAGAACAGATCCTCTGTTATACATCCTGTTTAAAAACTGAATGTTCATATCAAACATTATCAGGGCTTCATAAAAATAAGCTCAGCTTATGTAGAGGAAATTCCCATCAGCCAAAACCTTCCAACTGCTCTAGAATCTGTTTCAGGCAGTCTTTGCTAAGTATGACCTTAGAGACATTTTGGGTTTGTTTTGTTTTTTAAAGAGGAGCAGCCAATTAGATGAACTAAGGGGCTTCACCATGGTCCAAATGGTAGAAAAATACGATAATGTGTCCAGTTTAAACTGAGTTCAATCTTGAGAGTTTACTCAGACTTTTCTGTTAGAATGAGCCTTTTAGTCTTTTTTTCCCCATTTATATGAGACAGAAATGATTAGCCATTAATGATCAGTGCATTAATGTTTAATTAGAACGATCACATTTAGGTTAGCACCAAAAATGAAAATGAGATTTAACACATGATCTGCCTGTGTGCTACTATTTTTTCCCATGTTTAATTTAACTAGACCATTAGATAATTATTATAGTACAGTAGCAATCTGCTTTATAGCTAAATTGTAAGCTGATTTATTCCAATGCAAAGGCAAGACCTTACTGCCAAAATGTCCTCAAGCTTTAGTTAACCCTTTATTATTTACAGAAGAGCCATTCCATTTGGATATTTTCATTTGTGCTGCTGTTTATGAAAATAAGTGTATCATAAAAATACATGTATCTCAAAACTAAAGTTATGAACACATTCAAATTAAGATGTGGCTTTTTAAAATTTTTATACATGTGGAATAAATGCAAATAAAAAGAAATTATTGCACTGTCTAGCAATTTAGCTACTCTGGACCTATTACATACATATTATTAAAATTTGGTATACAAAGGTTATACTGAGTGGTTTTCTCACTTTCAGCAGTCGGTAGATGTAGTCTCTGCGGAGACGCTCCTCTGCCTGTCGGAGGCCCAGCTGTTGCTCTGTGAGAGGTCCTTCCTCCACAGTGGGCCTCACCTCTGGGCCCTCTTGCACAGACTGATGCATCAGTGTTGCGGCTTTCAACACTAAAAAACAGCAAACACAAAGCACTTTACTGGAGCTCTATTTGATGAAGAAGACTTCTTCATTTCAGGAAAAATGCTTTACAACCCACCTTGGGATTTTTCTTTTGCCAGGGCTCTAGTAGAGCTCCTAGCCTGCTCTGTAAGCCCTTTGTCAGGGGTAACAGGCACTACAGAAGAGCTGCTCTCCTTGTTTGCTGAGGGGCTGCTGTCTGCAGAAAGAGATGTTCTGGACTCAGAAGCCTGTGGCACCAGGTGCTGCTGTAAGCTTGCCCCTTTTCCTTTGCCTCTCTCCCCAGAACCCGTTCTTCCAGTCAGCCTACTCAATCTGGATGGCCGACCTCTTCTCTTGTCCTGGGGAGTATCTGTAGAAGTCTTGCCTTGCCCACGACTAACCTGGCTGCCTATATTATGTTCATCCTTGGCAGTCGTGCTGTTTTCTTTGCTGCGGCTTGCAGACTTATGACCCTCTCTCTGCACAAGAGTCTCTTTATTTGATTTCTCAGTGGATAAAGCTTTAGCTCCTCTGAGCTGAGACTGTTTGACTGGCTTTACTGGACTTAAGGACTCATCCATCCCTTTTTTCTTCTGCTCTTATTCCTGGTGGAGTCAACACCACACTGAAGATGGCCAGGGAGGCAGGCCACCCAAAGTCTAGGAAAAGAAGAAGAAATAAATTGTATCTGCAGTGAAATAATGTGTTGTGCATTGTTTTAGCAATTCAGGTGAAGCTGACTAGCCGAATGCATATGTAAACTTTAAATGAGTAACTCAGAGAAAAATCTTTAGTTCATAATTGCTAGTTTATTGTTTATTTAAAACTTTTTTTTTTTTTTTTTTTTACAATAACAGATTTTTTTCCCTTTATTTTTTAAATGAGTTGACTTTGACACATTAAAAAGGTGAATAACCAAGTTATAAATAAATAAGGAAGTGTTGAGTTAATTTTGGGTCAGATCTTTACCTTTTACTCTTTTGTTTAAAGGATTTATCATTGTTTAAAAGTAATAAAGATGGGTGGGGTGGGGGCGTTACAGAGCGACTTTAACTTTGTCTTTAGAGTTCAAACAGATCATTTTTATTCTGCATTGTCCACGCTGAACACAGAAAATCCCAGAGCCAAGTTACCAAGTGACCACATCAACAAGTTTTTATGAAATCAAACTAAAATATCTTGGTGTGAGAACACTAAACAAAAACTATGACAGGTATGCACATACAGTACAATTTATAAAGCTCGTTTGTAATATTCTCAGTTAAAACATAAATCGTTTAGCACAGAGATCCACACTGCTGCTAATGATCATTTTCATTCTTCATAAAGCAACAGATCAATTTGTCTATAAAATGGCGAAAGTAATCAAACAAAATTAAGCATCGTAGTTCCAACGTAATCAAACTAGCGTTTTTAGATCAAACACAAATGCCAAATAGACAGTTTACCACCCTGATTGCTTTTCCCCCAGGTCTGTTCCTGGAAATCCACCTCCTCTATCGCAGTTGGAGATTAATTTCGTTTTACAGTAAACCACAGGTTAGGGGTTGCAGACATTACTACTCATTGGGGCTTCCGTGTGTTTCAGTTTAGAGAAAAACAAACTTAAACACAACACCGAAAGCTAACACACACAGTTAGCTAAACTTCCGAGCAACAAATAAGGGAGGGGGATGCCATCACGCAGAGAAAATTGTGCGTTAAAATAGAATTAACTTAAAAAGCTTACCATTAAAGCTTAAATGTACCGTCTTACGTTATGGGAATGCTTCACGCTTACTTCCTGGGGTTGCTTTGCTCTGCAGAGTACGTTGTTAGCCCTCTCCGTAATGTTACTGAGGTTAGCTGCGATGCCCGGTCGTCCGCCTGAGCTAGCTACGGGAAATAAATAATACTGGTACTCACTTACTACACAGCAGCAAGTCATAAAAAACACAAAGGAGACGCTTAAACCGTTGCAACACAACAGAGCACGCACTGACTTACTTTCGAACTCTTAAGTTGATTCGAAATTATTGTTTAGCTATCTCCATGGTTCTGGTCTACATAATGTTTTCAAATCCCACGGCCCTGGTCAAAACAGCAAGCATTGACGCCATGTTAATACATTACCCCGCTGCATTGTGGGAGTGCCAGTGATGATGAAGAGGGGCGTGTTTCGTGCCGCGTTCATGTACTACCAGGAAGGTCCTTGCTTTGTATACAACACCTTGCTTTGTATACAACACCTTGCTTTGTATACAACACCCTTTCTCTCTCTCCCCCTCTCTCTCGCTCTACAGATATATATATATATATATATATATATATATATATATATATATATATATATATATATATATATTCCTCTCTTTTCATAAAGGATGATCCCCGTTTATACTAAAAGTGGCGATAAAGCAACTATTTCCTTGGTAGTATTTGGACAATTAGAACTGCTCTAAGGCGCCACACAGATACTTCTGGGCCACTGCTCTCACGTAGGAACCTTCCTGAATAAAACTGGAATGCACCCTAATCTGGGACTCAGGTCCGTTATTTTGAGACATCAAGACACACTTTCCTCACGAGTTTACAGGCTAAATTGCTAGTTTCTGCTCATACCGAATACAACCTAAGACCAATAAGACTTTTATTTTTGTTAAGCGCTTCCTGCCCAGGAAACGCTGATCGCCGTGTGTAGCTTGAGTGCAGAGGAGGTGCGCAGACTGCCGGTGACTGCGGGGCGGACGGAGAAAGACTGCAGGAGTTTATCTTGGTTCCGCTGGTGTTGTGTTGGTGGTTTGACTGCAAAGATGTTCCCTGCAGTGCTCACAGTGTTACTGACTTTCTTCAGCCTCGCTGAAAGCAAACATAAAGACTTTTATACTTTTAAAGTTGTGAATAGCAGGGGTAAGCTGGTATCTCTGGAGAAATATCGGGGTTCGGTAAGTACGACTCACAACAGCTTAAACTACAGATGTTAGAACGCATGCCAGCCCCTTGCTTGAATGAATGTTGCATGGGAATGTTGGCGTCTTTCTTTCTTTTACTTCTCTCCATGAAATGTTGTTTGTAGATGTAACTAACACAGCAGTGATGAGAATCAGTTTGACTGTGGGCTGCTGGTGGGGATGTCCCGTCATGTAGCCCGGATAGCCTACGTGGCAGGCCTGCAGCCCCTGAAGTTGCAGAAAGTGCTGAGATTTCATTCAAACAAGTTACGGATCACCAGACCGCGTTAGCCCTAATCTGTCTGAAGACTTCACTCTATCTTCACTCTATCCGTCATCAAAGGTAACGGAACATACATGAGTTTGGTTTTTACCCCAGTTATTGTAATAAAGTTGAAAAATAAATAAAAGTAATAATGCAACAATGATGTATATTACATATGACAGCCTTTATATAAAATGATAATAATAAGACAAACTGCATCTTTTTTGACTTAGCTGTTTTTGACTTTATTTGCTTCCAAATTTCTTAATCACAGAGCTTTAAATGATTATTATAGACGGTATCTTTTAAAAAGATATCCTTTATGTAACAAGGTGAAAGACTCTCTGGATTTTGTTTTAACCATAAACACAAACAGACAAATTAAACTATAAATCTTTCGCACACTACAAGTGAATGAACACAGTTTGTACACCACAGAGCTGTAGCGGTGCACTTTTAAAGGAAGAGTTAGTGTAACTAGTACAGTGCCTAAATGGGTTGAGTGTACGTAAAGTTCCAATTTACATTTCATGTCAGCAAGGAATAATTAAATGTAAAAGCAAGACTGAAAACTGGTGTTCCATTACACATGAGAACTTTGCTGGACCTGCTGTGCTGCCTTGTAGATTGGACAAACAACCATTAAGATAAGACACTTGCTCACACACTGACATTCAAAGATGTTCAGTAATACATACTGGATACCAAAGACAAGCAAAGCTTCCTAGTCTAAAAAGTGAAGCCGGTGGGAAATGCTTTTAAACCTGCATTCTTTTTCAGTGAGTCCAAAAAATGGATGGTCTTTGAACCAGTTGAAGACAACAGTAGCACAGCATGATAGTTATTCACTGCATCTCACTTCAAAATGTTATATTCAGTTTCAGTTCAGTTGTATTCATAGTCTTAAATCACAACAAAAGCCACCTCAAGGCGCTTTATATTACAAGGCAAAGACCATCCAATATTAGAAAAATAACCCTAACAATTAGGGTAAGCACTTCTACATAACATCTGCAGCAGTATAATGTCAAGGATTTGTTTGAACCATTTTCCCTTGATGTCCTTATGCACATCCCATAGTTGAAAACAGTCGAACAGAGTCACTCTCATTTAATGGATTATTGTGTTTTCCGTCTCCCCTCCTCCATCCCACCTCACCTCACTCTTTTCACACCCTCTTCTCATTCTATATGCATGTGTGTCACACATTATTATTAAGTTATAAAAATAAGATATCGGCACTTTGTGACTTTGTGACTAATAAATCAACACCAGCTGCTTCTTCAGTGAGATCCACATTCTGTGGATGAACTCCCATTCCACTGTCGCAGATTCCAGCATGCTGATTATAGTCCTTGATCATACTGTAGTGTAACTGTGGTTTCTTGTATTTTGTTTGTTTTATTTTAACCAGAGTTGTGCTTTGTGTGATTTTGGGGTGTATTTCTATTTGCTGGTGTTTTCTTGACCTCTCAGGGCCACTGTATGAAAGGCATCAAGGACTGCCAAAACAGCAGCCCTATCAGTGACAGCATACCAGTAAAGAAAACACAAGGCAATGGGTTGGCTTGTCCACTAGTAAACTGAGTGCAGAAAAGGCTTTATTAGACGGCTAGATTATAGAAGTAGAAGGTACAGGACAGACTGGGGCTGCTGTTGATATACACCTAGGTATCCTAGGAAAAAATGCTTTGTGTGTGTGAAACTTTAATGCCAGCAAATTCTTTCTCACAAAGGCAAGTGTGGCTTTGTGTGTGCTAAATGATCATCCACGAGAAATCACAGGTGGCAGACAGTAACTTTAATTCAAAAAATGGGAGTCATCCAATGACCCCGTACACTACCTTCTCAGCATTACATCGACTAAGTTTGAAGTTAATCATATTAACTGTCTTTGAGATATGCTACCAGACACATACAGAGCTTAATTTATTAGAGATGTGGATATTTTCAGTATCCCATGTCATATATGTCACACTTGCAATTGTATTTTCTTGACACCAGATGTCACTAGATGATAAGATTACACACTGGTTTCTCAGGAAGCCATACTTCTGCAGTGATGATCTTCTCTAGTTTAAGTTAAAGTATGAAGCTGTGACATGTATTAATGTGTATTAGGATACTTATTAGTTTCTGTATCTGTGAATGGCGCCTGTAACGTGTAATGGCCTAAATCACAGTTATCTGTGGTCCAAATAATTAGTCAATCAGTGGGACGGCCACACTTCACTTTTGCTCTTTTTGAAGAAGGAGCCTGTCTGTCTGTCTGTACACAGTGGGGCAGTATACACACTTAAAAAGATGACAGAGGCCTGTAATTTTCATCATAGATATACGTCAACTATGACAGACAAAATGAGAAAAAAAATCCAGAAAATCACATTGTCTGATTTTTAAAGAATTTCTTTGCAAATTGTGGTGGAAAATAAGTATTTGGTCAATAATAAAAGTTCATCTCAATACTTTGTTACATACCCTTTGTTTGCAATGACAGAGGCCAAATGTTTTCTGCAAGTCTTCAAGGTTTTCACACATTGTTGCTGGTATTGTGGCCTATTCCTCCGTGAAGATCTCTTCTAGAGCTGCAGTCCCCAACCTTTTTTGCGCAATGGTTTATGTCTGACAATATTTTCACGGACTTGCCTTTAAGGTGTCGTGGATAAATACAACAAAATAAAACCAGTAGCAGTACCAAAAAAAAGAACATTTATTCATAACACACAAAAACCGATAAAAGCCAAGCCTCAACTCCGGAACCAAACGACTCATGGTCCGGTACTGGTCCGTGGCCCGGGGGTTGGGGACCGCTGCTCTAGATCAGTCATGTCGCTGGGGAGTCTTTGTCTGGCCTGTGTGCCTTCTAGGACTGGGCGATATATCGAGTTTTTTTTTAAATATCGATATATTTTCATACGAGATATAAGATGTGACAATATCGTTTATATCAATATAGTATATATTAGAGATGGCACGATACCACTTTTTTATGTCCGATACCGATACCGATATCATAAATTTGGAAATCTGCCGATACCGATATGAATCCGATATAGTGTGTTTTTTAATCAATAAAACGTTTTTTTAATATCTTGCTGCATTTTGTATAAGTTTATACTCAAGTTTAAATAAATAACAACACTAAAGCTATTCTGTTATACCTGTATGTAAAAAAAAAAAAAATACACTGTGCCCAAAATATTTCATAGTTCAGTAATACCAATCTAATAAACTTAAACCTGCTCCATCCTTCCTATTCTGGTATTTTAAAGAGTACTTAGCAGAAATATTAAGCAACCTAACTAATAGGGTTGCAAACTCCCAGCAAAAAAAAAATAGGGAACTACCCCCACCCCCACCTCATGATGCTTAATCAATGTAATCAAATTTAATTTGATGCAGGGAGGAAAATGCACAGGAATAAATTATTTTTCAAGAATAATTAAATAGATTCAACATCTTTCTTCAACAAAATTGCAGACTGCACAGATGGTATCTTCCCAAAGGAAAAAGTACTATAGCTTACTAGGGTTTATTAGACTTAACAGTTACTATATACAGTAATGGACTTATATATATATTTTACATCAGATTAAAACTTTGGGTGTAAGAGTCAGATAATTATTTATTAAAAGCTCGACATTTTAAATGAGAATAAGAAAGAAAAGTATGTCTTTGGGCCCCCTTTTCCCTGTTCATGCCCTATCGGCCCCCCTGGCTAAACTTTGCTAGATCCGCCCCTGCACAGTTACCAGCCGTCAGCTACGTAGAAAACGATCCTGGTGTAGAAAGTTATATTAAATAAATTCTAACAACAGCTTATCAAGCTTAATAGTGCTGCTGTTGTTCAGCCGCTGGTTTCCTCTTTCTGGTGCAAAGTGGGCCAAAAACAAAGAAGAGAGACGGACTCGCGACAGAAAAGCCGATCAGTTGTAGTGATGGGATTTCCGGCTCTTTTTAGAGATCCGGCTCTTTCGGCTCGGCTCACTAAAAAGAGCCGGCTCTTTCGGCTCCGAACCGGCTCTTCAGGTTGTTTTGTTGCTTTAATTATTTAATCATTAACAATAATATAAAATTATGCAGAAAAGGAATTACTAATGTAAAAAAAGTGGTTTTATTTATATATGTTTATATATAAATATATATGGTGGCCCCTAGACACAAAACACGTACAAACTCCAGAACACATTTCTAGCGTTAACTGAACTTCCAAAACAGAGGTACCCAGATCACTTAAATTACACAATTGAAAGCATATGTGTATGGTTTGTGTATTTATAGACAAGCACTCATATTTATTCAAATAATTAAAAAAAAAAACTTCATTTACTTGTTACTACCACACACCAAATCCGGTTGTTGGTACTTCCTGGCTTGTGTAGCCACGAGGTAACAAAAGCTCAACACTGCGCCCAGCATCCTGGAGCATTTCTGTTGTGTTTTATACGTGATTCTGAGTTTTTACGTGTTTTGGAGTTTGTACGTGCTTTGTCTCTAAGGTCCACCATAAATATACTTTATTTATTCACTCCACATAAAATGTAATAAATAAATCATATAATACAAAAAACAACTATTTACATTTTAAACTTTTAACTATTTACATTTTCAGCTTTTTCCTTTTAAACAAATTTAACGTGCAAACCACAACACAATTAAATATAAATTAAAATATTAAAACAAAAAGAAGATACACATTCTCTGTCATATGGGCCTGCATGATTTCTGAATCCTTTATCATCTGCAACTGAAAATAGTGGATGATTACTATACCTTTCTAATGTGACGTTGTTGTCCCTCGCTCTCTTTCTCTCTGGCTCTGTTCCTGTGCTACTGCGAGTGTAACTAACGCCCCTCCCCCCTCTGCCCAGCGCAAAGTACAGGCCGCGCGTGCGGAGTTTAGCAGAAAAAAGGGCGAGAGAGAGGGCGAGAGAAAGAAAAAAAAAACTCACGGCTCCCAATAAGGAGCCGGCTCGCTTCGTTCACTTCAAAGAGTCGGCTCTAAGAGCCATTTCGTTCGCGAACGACCCATCACTAATCAGTTGATCATTGATCAGTTTCACGTTTGAAGTAGGAGCAGGAGGGGGAGGGGGAGAGAGGCAGTCGCTCCATATATCGGTTGTTAAGCTTAACGCGGGAATGCTTTACAAACATTCAGAGATGAACTTACACACTTGCTTTACTTCTCTCTGGGAAAACTTCCTTGGAGATGAAATGCTGGTTTGTTAGCGAAGCTCCACACAGCCGCTCTATCACGTGACGCACACTACTGCAACGTGCTACGGTTATGAGCCAGGTTACACCATGTAGCAAGTTTTGTGAGGTGCTTTTTTGATATTTAATGGATCGGATTACATTTTTTATTTCTCGCCGATATCCGATCCAGGAATTTGGGTCAGTATCGGACCGATACCGATACGTAATATCGGATCGGTCCATCTCTAGTATATATTACGTTATAATTATACTTGTAGAGTCGCAAGTTTGCCTCTCTTTCATCCACTTTTGTCTCTATGCAACGTTATCTTCACTGTCACAGTGCAGTAAAGACAAAAATAGTCTAAAAAGAGACAACTAAACAAACAATTTTACATCAGATATGGTCTCAGTGAAAGTAACCGTTATTTAACATAAATTAATGAAAAAATATCCATATCTGTTCAGTTATAGTAAGTGGCCTCTTCACTGAATGTGTCATCCTCAGCAGCCTTGTAAAATTGGTCAATGGCAACCTTTAACTAACACATATAGCTTTATAGATCCAACATATACTGTACAGTGGGGTGATTCAATCCAGTGGTTGCCAACTTTATGGGAACTACATGCCAATAAAACTGCAAGTAGTTCATTTAATTATGCATGTTTAAAGAAAACATATATACTGACAGATATTAAGCTAGGAAAGCTTTTGTGGTGTTTTTACAGTGTTTTCTGGTGGCTTTAGGTTTCCCTGGTGGTAAACGTAGCTAGTGAATGTGGCTTCACTGAGGAACACTACAATCAACTGCAGCAGCTCCAGCGGGACTTTGGTCCATATCACTTCAATGTGCTAGCCTTCCCCTGTAACCAATTTGGACAGCAGGAGCCTGGCAGTGACAAGGAGATTGACAGCTTTGTGCGCAGAGTCTACGGAGTCTCCTTTCCTCTGTTCAGCAAAATTGCTGTTGTTGGCACTGGAGCCAACAATGTCTACAAGTACCTTCTTGGTGAGTAACTGCCTCTCTCGGGGGGTGGGGGGTGGGGTTACGAGAGAGCAGTCGTGTGCGGTGTAGAAAAAAGAGGGGAAAAATAGAAACCTTTGAAGCAAAACTTAAAACAAAAATGCTTTTTTAAAAGGTTACAAGCTTACACTAACCTGTTATTCAGACATCTATGTCATTTAATCTTTTACAGAGGCATCTGGAAAGGAGCCTGACTGGAATTTCTGGAAGTATCTAATTGACGTTAACGGCAAAGTGGTGGATGCATGGGGACCAAAAATCTCTGTCAAAGAAATTCGCCCTAAAATTGCTGAAATGGTGCGGCAAATAATCTTGAAGAAGAAAGAAGAGCTTTAACACATTTCGCTTCAAGACTCTACTGAATGTTAATACCACAGGGAAACTGTGGCAGGTTTGAGCAGAAAATGAGTCACTGCTTTGGTAACATTACACTAACGTAATGGCTTATTCATTTGTGTTAAGGAAGTAAAACGCTTTGTGGTAGGTCTTGTTTGTAGCTATAAATAATTTTTTAAAAAGGTGGCGCTACAGGAAATAGAAGATCAAATACACTGGGGATTAAGGCAATATGAGGTGTGATCAAGCAGCAACCCTCAGGCCAAAGAAAGGTTCCAAACATTCCTTAAAAGCTACACGAAGCTGGCTCCAAAATGCGTCAGTACTTTTGGCTCGCATGTCTAGAATTCCTTGCAGGATTAAAAAGCACACACTGGAACAAAAATTGTATTTGGCCTCTAATGATACCTAGGGGTGTGGCTGCTTTAATCGACACTTATGCTAATTTAAGTCTCACAACCTTCTCTCAGTGTTTGTGGTGTTGGAGTTTATCCAAATTGATCAGCTACAACTGTACTTCTTTACTTGATCGACTTAGTAAGATTCAAAGCTACCAAATGTGTTATGGAAATTTTCATCCTTCTGACACCTAAGTTTAAGTGTACTGTAACAGAAAACTTAATTTTTCTTGAATCTGTACTAAATTTTCCACAATTTCATTGTAATTTCTTTCCTCTACTTACATTTTATTGTTCTTATTGTCATTCTTCCCATGTTTTGCTCTGGTTATATTTAGAGTTCCTTCAGTTGTCCAAGCCAGTAGTGTTAAATAGTACATGGTCTCTTCTTTTCTGTTCAGCAAATGATTTAATGGGCATATGAATAATTGATCAGTAGTTACAAGACAAATGTCTATATTATTAATTAAATGTTAAGCAAAAATGAACGAAAATATTTTTGACAGTTCATTTAAAATGTTTGGACCCCAGATTGATTGGATGGCGGAAGTAGTGGACCTCCAGCTATTTTAATAGGGGACCTCTGAGATAGTCTATATAATTATTAAATTGAAACAATTATTTGGGTTTAACATAAGGAAATGTTAGTTAGTGACCGATTAGCCTGGTGACCTTTCCGCGTTTCTCATAATAAACCATTTCAGTGCCTCATCTTCAGCTGCAGGTCTAAACATCCTTCAGTTCAGTTCAATGTAGTTAGAGCAGTAGAGCTAATGTCTGAACTACAGAACTGACTTTAATCAGCATTCAAGCTCATAGTGAGTTCTGTAGTCAAAAATCATTTATTTGTACCGATTAGCTAATGAACATGGCTTTCCCCAACACATGGTCTGAGCACTGACAGGCTGACCCTTCACACCTCCAACCTCTGCAGCAATGCTGGCAGCAATCATACATCTATTTTCAAAAGACAACCTCTATGATGCGGAGCACGTGCACTCAACTTCTTTGGTCAACCATGGCGAGGTTATGTTAGGTTCTGACTGGAACCTGTGCTCTTAAACTGCTGTATGGTCTTGACCACCATGCTGCAGCTCATTTTCATGGTGTTGGCAATTTTCTTATAGCTTAGGCTATCTTTATGTACAATAACATTTCTTTTTATCAGATCCTCAGAGAATACTTTCCTATGATGTGGCATGATAAACTTCCAGTGACCAGTATGAGAGCGTGTGAGAGCAATAACATCAAATTCAACACACCTGTTCTTTATTTGTACCTGAGACCTTGTAAAACTAATGTGTCACATGACTCCTGGAAGGGAAATGACAAACTGGGCACAATTTGGACATTTTACTTTAGGGGTATACTCACTTTGCTTGTATATATATTGAAGCAGATTTTAATCAGGTTTGTACAGTTATGTTGAGTCAGTTCTTAATTGCACTGGAACACGTGACAATGATTAAAAGCTACACTTTAGCTATTAGCAGTGGCTCAAGGTCAAAGTAGCCATTCATTTTACCTGAATTCTCAAATCTCTCTCTTCCTAATTATGTCCCTATTTCAGTCATTTTACTTTACTTGTTGGCGTAGGTATTATGGGCACCTGAGATGAAATTCCCCCTGTTTGAAAAACTGAAATAAATGCAAGTATTTGATGTTTAAATTTATAGGTGCCGATTTTTTGTATCTGAAGCGGCACAAGTATTACCTGTTTTATATAAACATGTAAAAAATAATCTTATTTTTTTAATACTATACCATTAGGCTGAATGTATGTTTGTTTGTTTAGAAATAAATATGCTAAATGATGTCCCTGTGTGGTGAGAAGGAAATGGCTTTAAGACTAAAGCATAGATTTTGATGTTACAGACCTGATCTGATATTTCCCCATTAAAATGTAGTTATCAATCTCCACTTTGCTTTTAGTGTTACTGTGAAGGCTCTGCAGTATTGGTGAGTGTTCAAACTGTATGTACTTTAGTTAAATGGTAAATTAGTTAAACCACTACTAAAGTACATTTGCTTGACTTGATGTACTTACCTACGTTAACTGTAATGACTATTAACAGGATACATTGTTTTAACAAAGTAAATGATGAGACTATTTCGGATTTATCTGAGTCAACACAGTGAGGAGTGCCAGAGGAAACAGAATACCCAACCACAACCAAGAGGATACATTCCCAACCCACGGAGCTAGATACTACAGATTACACCCATAATTTAGGAGTGGAGTGGATGGAATGGCACACGTGCAGTTCTGACTAAAACCTCATTGTGCACTTGTGGAATCAGCGTGAGTGTTGTTTGTGTCACAGTGACCAGCACAATCACTTTCAATGACTTGTGACAAATGCTGGTTGAAAAATGGGATACCAACCCACACCAGTGTGTGACCAAGCTGGTAACCAGCATGAGGAGGAGATGCCATGCTGTTGTGACTGATACACAGGAAAGGTAACTCCATTATCAACTTCGGTCTTTTAAACATCCGCTCCCTCACTGGTAAGGGACATCTCATCCAGGATCTCCGATCGTAAGTTGGACTTTCTTTGCCTGACTGAAACGTGGCAACAGCCCAATGATTTTGATTTTGATTGAGTTTGTTTATACCTGTCAACCTCGCAACTCGGGGAGGGGCAGGGGTCTCGCGATAATTCACCGGAAGCACTGGAAAGTTCTCCCTGTCTCTGCCCCTCCCTCCCATTCATTTGAAAACATTGCATTACAGCTCCCTGGATCTATCCCCACCAGTATATGTATATCGGCCACCTAAGCCAAATAAGGAGTTTTTAAATGAATTTTCTGCTCTACTCACTCATTTCTCTATACTTTCTCCAAATCTGATAATTGTTGGTGACTTCAATATTCATATGGACAGTGACAAAATCCCTATTTCCAGAGATTTTACCTCCTGCCTGGAAAGTTTTGGGCTTCTACAGTACATTTACCATACCGTTTACCATACCATATATCAGTAAGACAAGGTACAACCTCTCTCATGACCTTAGGACATGGTATGCCAGATGGAGTGTTCGCCCAGGGCGCCAAACAGGCTAAGACCGCCACTGAATACAGGGGTAGAAAACACAAGTGGAATCTAATAAACAAATGAACTTAGCTAACCTAATGAACTTAAACATAAACATTTACATCCAAATAAACTAAGACTTAAAACGCTGGGTCAACAGACCCAGGAAAAGTAACATAATTCTTAATAGATATATCAGTTTCTTCTTTATTGTATTATTGGGGCATATGCTCAATATATAACGTAACCATAGCGTTGTTTCACACCATGTGTTTAATTACAAATGGTGTGATACTAACACATAACATCATTATAAAATAAGATGTAATGCTGTAGATCAACTTTAAAACTTTAAAATATATAAAACATATAAAATCTACAGCAATAATACTGTTACGGTTTGGAGGAGGACTCAAGCGCAGGACTCCGGTTCTGATGCTCACAAGAACAAGAAGGGTTTATTTACAATTCACCAGGTGTATATACAAGAATGTGTGTGTGCGTGTGTGTGTGTGTGTGTGTGGGGGGGGGGAGAAGGGGTCTCCAGGGAAGTCCAGGGGAAAGCACGCGTTCTTCAGATTATCCACTCACACGATCACAAGCTCACACTCCGACACTGCCACACAGGAATCACACGGGGGAAAATCCAGGAAGCTCTGTAGACAGGAAGACAGGGTTAAGTACGACGCACAAAGGAAAAGAAAAACGGGAGCTGGAAGCATGTAAATATAATAATAACCACTGCAGCCAAGAAGAGTGCCTGACGAGCCCAGTTGTAAGTAAGTTATTAAGACTCGACTGTACACCGTGTTCGTGTTTTCCTCCAAAAACAATAAGTTCCGTTGGAGCACCCTTTCAACGCCTCTCTCTGTCTCTCGCTAGCAAAGTTGACCCAGACAACAAATTAAAGCTAGTTTTCAGCTACGAGCCCGACACAGAACCCACCGTATTAGCCAGAGGTCCCTTTACTACGGTACGGAGCCGCGGACCTTCAGTAACAGTAATAAATCACAGCAATAGTACATTCACGTAGTTGTAAACAGCATGATAATATATTAAGTAATCCAAAGTATCCAGAATATGTTACTCTCATTGAGTAACGTAACGGAATACGTTACAGAATACATTTTGGGGCATGTATTGTGTATTCTGTAATGGAATACATTTTAAAAGTAACCTCCCAACACTTACTACTGATGAATTTGTGAATATCTTCTGTATTTGGGACATGGTCAGATTTGTATCAGCTCACATAAAACTTTCTGAAAACATTATTTATACCTCTAGAATTATGGAAAGGATTCCCTGATGAGTCCTTTATTGCTGTGGTTGTTGCTTTTTTCATTTTGTTGAAGTGTGTAAGTATTGGTATTATTATTAGTATTATTGCATTCAAACTTAATGCTTTTCCTGTATTTTTGCTACTTTCTACATTGTAGATAAATACTGAAGACATCAAATATTTGACTCATTATAGATGCAATTGTGTAGCAAAGAAGAAATGGATAAATAACTCTAAATATGTCTTATATTTTAGATTCCTCAAAGTAGCCACCCTTTGTTTGATTGACAGCACTGTAAACCTTTGGCCTTTTCTCAGTGAGCATTATGGCATAGTCACCTGAAATGGTTTTCACTTCACAGGTGTGCCTTGTCAGGGTCCATTTGTTGAATTTCTTGCCTTCTTAATGGAGTTGGGACCATCATTTGGGTTGTGCAAAAGTCAGGTTGGTACACAGCTGACAGCCTTATTTGACAACTGTTAGAATTCATATTATGGCAAGAACCAGTGAGCTAAGTAAAGAGAAATAACTGTCCATCATTACCTTAAGAACTGAAGGTCAGTCTGGAAAATTGCTAAAACTTTAATGTGTCCCCACAGTTTGAGTAGCACACACATCTCTTTGCTGGTGTTTCTTTGGGGGATTTGTTCAACAGTGAAGGCACACAGAACCAGCATGGTTACCACAACAACCTGCAGCGACATGCCATCCCATCCTGTTTGTGTTAGTTGGACCAGCATTTATTTTTCAACAGGACAATGACCCCCAAACCTCAAGGCTGTGTAAGGGCTATTTGACCAAGAAGGAGAGTGATGGAGTGTTGCACCAGATGGTCTGGCCTCCTTGACTGCCCGCTCAAACCAGCGTGCTTCTCTGTCCAGGATGTGTACATCCTCATCATTGAAAGAGTGTCCACTGGCCTGTAGGTGTGAATAGACTGCCGAGTCCTGAGCTCACGAGGTAGCTCTTCAATGTTGTGCCATCCCCTTCGCCAGAGGTTGTTTGGTTTTCCCAATGTATAAATCCTGGCAATCCTCCTGACACTTAACAGCGTACACTGTATGCAAATTAACTTTTTATAAGGTTGGGGAAACCGGCAGTCATCTGAGACTGAGGGTACATCCACACCAGCCCGGATAGATTTGAAAACGGCGTTTTCATTGGAAAATGCTCCGCGTCCACACTAGCTGTTAGATTTGTATTGTTTATTGTCATTTATGCTTAGAAATATTTACTCACATATGCTTAGAAGTAGATAATCAGTTGTAGATCACACACCTCCTAGGAGAGGTCGTATCTTCTCTTGCTGATATATGGTATAGCAAACACACGTATATATGTTTGAGTGTAAGAGCCTTTTGTTTAGATGGACCGCTAGACTCCTGGCACCAGCTTTGGGGAGTCTTCATGGGGTCACACTCTGACCCCACACACACATACACACACACACACAGACTTACACAACGCACAGGCAAGGTACTCTTTGTGTGTATGTAGATGTCATATGTAGATGTAGATGTCAGATGTCATATGTTAATGAACCTATGTATATTCATGTATTATATTCATTGCGCATGCGTGAAATGCAAGAAGATTCGACCTGCCTCATTTCTGACTGCCTCTTATTTACTTTCCGGCTCTTTGAAACGTCGCTGAAAAATGTTGAGGAAACGCACCAAGTTTTTTAAATGGACTAACAATGAGGTGGAGTTGTTGCTGCGAGTAACACAAAAGTATAAAGTTGAAAAAGCGAGTGAGAGTTAAAGAATTTGAAGAAAAGCTATCTGGAGCATGTACAGACTGATATTAATCTTTAATAGGGCTGTCAAAATTGAGAGCAAATAAAAAAAACTGCTGTATAATGCCCTCTGGTATCTTAGTTAATTGGTCACATGACTGCATCATATGACTAACATGCGTCATTGTTTTAGAAAGCCTCAGTTTTCGCTGTCACTGCGACGCGAAAGCACCGTTTTCCATGAGCGAAAACATCATCTCAGTGTGAACGGGAGGCCAAAAAGGAGCGAAAATACGCATTAGTGTGGACGTAGCCTGAAGAAGTCACTTGGATGAGTGACAAAACGTTTCTCCCACTGAAAACACTACATCCAGATGAGCAGAATCAACTTTTTGTGATTTACTTACCTGGATGATTGAGCATGCATCAAGACCTCACAGCCCATTTTTTATTCAGTGGGCTGGTTTCAGTTATTGTGCAAATGTATTGTTTATAAGATTGGGGAAAGCTGGAGTCAGGTTAGACTGAAGAAGTCACTTGGATGAGTGATGAAATGTTTATCCCATTGAAAACGCTAACTTCAGATGAACAGAATCAACCTTTTGGTAAAATGCTTAGAAAGGACAATTAATTGTGTCCATCATGGAATTTGGTGAGATGAAATCAAGATTCTGGAATAATATTTAATATTCATGTTCCTCCAGTCCTACTGTGCATCTCTGTCAGTTCTCTTTGTCTCTCTTTATTCTGGGCCTTTCTATTTCTCTCTGTCTTTCATGGTTTGTGTGTGTCTGTTTGGGTAATCACCCTTACCTTACAGCGGTGGGATCTGTCTGGGATCTGGGGAATTGGGTTCATTAATAGAATACAGGGAGGGTTTGCAAGACGGTAGTGAAACCTGCTATGATGTTTGGTTTGGTGACAGTGGCACTGATTAAAAGACAGATGAAGGTGGCTGAGCTGGATACTAAGTTTTGTTGAGAGTGATCGGTAGGGGGCAGGTTGCTCAGGTTAACCAACCAAGCAGGTGCCACAAATCTAGTAGAGGGCTATGGGGCACCAGACACTTTGTCAGAGCTTGAAATTAATTTTCCTTCTCCACCTCCAGAAGAGCTCCATCTCCTTTGCCGCCTGCTCTAAAGAGGTTCCATCTCTGCTGCGAAATACTTTTCCTATGTCGAAGCTAGCTGTCTGTGTCATTCCAACTCAGCTGCCGATCTACACCTGAATCTACTTTTTGGCTATGTACTTGATTTAAAAAAAGGGAAAGCCATTAAAATTATTTATGAGAAAAAAAAAGGTGAATGAATATTCTCTAATTTGATTTCATAATTATTATCGGGGATGTTGGATGACTTTTCTGCTTGGTCACAAAACAAAATTCATATCAGTTATTACTTCCATTACATTCATTCATTTTGGTTCTTTTGACATGATATATTGTGTACTACTATGTAATGTATGAGCATTAATGAAACTTTTGTATCAAAAAAGTTTCAATAATGCTCTCTGGTCTTATCAACCACTCAAAGCCCTTTAGGCTTTTTAGAACCACTAAAGACCAGAGAACTTCATTATTATTATTATTATTATTATTATTATTATTATTATTATTATTATTATTATTATTATTGAAATCTGAGTACTAGGAATAGAGATATATTAGTTTGAAAAGAACAAATACTTCAAAAGATCCACGTCCCTTTTCAATTATCCAAATTTGTATTTCTATTAGAAAAGTAGAAAAGCCCAAATATGGGCAGAAACCTGTGCCATCAGAAACTGAATTTGAATAAGTTAAATTTGACTTTGAATTGCTCAGATTGAATCTGAATTGTAACTTGAATGAATGCTTTTGAAAACTGAATTTGAATTAGTCTAATTTGAAATTGAATTTATGGTTTGAAAATGATCATCACTAAATTGAAAATGAATTTTATATTTTGAAAATGAATTCATTTACTTTAAAACTGCATTTTATCCTTTAAAAATTTAGCTCTTGAATAATTTCAGTTTCACTTCTCACCATTCAGTTTCAGTTCTACAATTCAATTTCAGTTCCAAAATTCAGTTTTTTGGAACTTACATCTGGTTCCGGTTCAAGCGTAATCGAGTGCAGAGTAATCGAACTTTGTTTTACTAGCGGACCGCAAGTGGTCCGCTAGTAAACGACATCTTGAGCTGGAGCTTGAGTAATTCTTCTGAAGACATTCGTGATGTCAAATGACCAGTTGAGAAACTCTCAGGTTGGTAATAAATGCATTACATGTATAAGAACAAGCGTCATGTTAACAAATAATACCCGTACAGTAACGTTTATGCGTGTTGTAGCTGTTAGCTAAAAACGCTAATTTAGCGTAGATTGCCCTGGGTTCAGCGTGGACAAACAAATATGAAAGACTCCTTTCAATAGAATTCCAAAGTTGTCATCTTGTAGCCCTTCCGGAGTCCTCCACACTTGCAGAGGCCCCTACAGTAGGATGAGGGAAAATTTACAGGCTAGTTTCAGGTGTGAGGAAGTTGCAGGTTTCCTGAAAAGCACTATTAATTAATTAAAGTGCTGGAAATCCATGAAACTGTGCTTATTATTGTTAAATTCTTGTGGATTTAAAATGTGAAGGGAACGCTGATGGTTTGTAATGGCCTTAAGTGACACTTATTATTAACAGTTATCTTAATACTAAATGACATTGTATTGCATTGCCTTTTGCAGAATATATTCGTGCAGGAGTGCTTGTCCAGATTTAGGCAAAGGCTGGAGTATGTCCTCAACAACGACCCTCTTGACCTCGATTTTCTGGAGTACATTGTGACCCAAGAGAGGACTTTCATGAATGCACTGGAGAATGCTGACCTTCCTGCTGATGTCTGCGAAGCTATAGAAGAACTGAGCAGCTTGTTACACCAGCGAAACAACCCTCCCCCCTTAAACTCTGTGGTACAGATTATTGGTCCTTATGGGCGTTTTAGGCTTCAGGTCACAGAGAATCACCTCCAAAGTCTTCTTCAGCTTGGTCTACCTGCCACATGTGTAGCAGACCTTCTTGGTGTCTCAAGACGTACCATGTACAGGAGAATGCAGGAGTACAACATGTCAGTTAGGAGTCTTTACTCTACCATATCTAATGATGCTCTGGATGCCAAAGTGAGAGACATTAAATCCAGACTACCTCATGCTGGATATCAGATTGTCAAGGGTTGCCTTCAAGCTGCGGGTCACCGTGTACAGTGGAACAGACTAAAGGCATCAATGCACAGAGTTGATACAGAGGGCATCTTAACAAGAATGTCAACTTTGGGCTGTGTGGTTTGGCGAAAGTACTCTGTTCAAGGCCCACATTTCCTACAGCACATTGACACCAATCATAAATTAATTAGGTTTGTTTTGGCATAGAAAATTAAATGACTAACATAATTCTGAATATTTTTATCCATCAGAATTATGCTTTGCTTGTCTTTTTTTCACCAGATACAACATAGTGATATTTGGTGGCGTAGATGGCTACTCTAGGAAGCAAAGAAGGAAGTTGCGTACCCAAAAACAGCACATATTATTAAATCCACAAAGACTTTCTCACATCTTGTTATCTTTTCTCTCTCCACTTATGTAATTATACAGCTCACATATTTTGATCATATTGTGTATTATGACGGTTTGCACACTCTTGTCACATGTCCTCCTATAAACATTTTGTATATATCTATGAATTTTTAATGTGGTGGTGTTAATCAATTTTCCCCCGGTTTAGATTATGTACCTTAATGCTGCATGCAACAACACAGCCAGCACTGCACTTGATTTTTTTCTGGACGGAGTGAGAAGATTTGGATGGCCTTACAAGTGAGTAATTCTTTGTTAAATTTATTCTGAAGTTTGTCTCATGATTTGTGTTTGCCATGTTTAACCATGAAATTAACAGGATTTCAGTGCTGTATATAAATTTGCAAGTGTGTCAATCATGTATTTGAATAGTTTTTGTGTATTTTGTTGTTTCAATACTTATTTCAAAATCTTATATGGTACAGAGTGAGAGCTGACCAAGGAGTTGAAAATGTCAAGATTGCTGAAATGATGTTCACTGTGAGAGGCACAGGATGTGGAAGCTTCATAAGTGGAAAAAGCGTGCACAACCAGAGGTAATGCTTGTAATATCTAAATGGCATAACATTGTTATTTCATCATGATTGACTCCAGCTGAATTGCTGTTTGGCTGTCCTTTGTTAGTTTTTGATTGACCTTTCAGACCTTTTCTGTATTTTCTCAAATGTAGGATTGAGCGCCTATGGAGGGACGTTTGGACAGGGGTGACACACATTTATTATGATGTACTACACAGCTTGGAGGAAGATGGATTTCTTAACATCTCAGATAGTCTTCATCTCTTCTGTGCCCATTACACCTTCCTCCCAAGACTCAAGGGGGATTTGGCCAAGTTTTTTGCTGGCTGGAATGAGCATAGCCTTTCACCAAACCAGCTGTGGGAACTTGGGATGCTGCAGCACCCCATCAGAGAGCCACAGAGATATGAAGAAAATTTGGCAGTTGAGTAATAATGGCAATGTTTTTGTTTTGAGTGCTATATGTAGATTTTTAAAATCATTTACATATGCTGCTTTATTTCAGGAAATCCAAATTGAGTGCATTGATTGGGAGAGTGCAGGGCTATCCCATCATGACAACCCAGGTGTTTTGGTGCCAGAAATGGAATGTCCACTGAATGCTGAAGATACTGAATCTCTACGCCTTTCCATAGATCCTCTTGTGCCTTCATGTAGTTTTGGAAGAGACATTTACCTGACCACACTCTCACATGCTCTTCACCTACATCACCATCCATGAAAGTTGCAGCTTGGCCCATCAGAGAGTAAAATTATAGGAACATGTTATTTTAGAAACTGCTAGTGATAGTTTTTCTTTTAAATAATCCCTTCGTCTAAGAAGAATAAGAACCTCTCCTTGTTTTAATGGTAATTTTCATTTTCTTACTTTCTGTTACACTCATGAACCCAAATAGATACTCACAAGCTGACACTGTCAAATGGAGGAGGGAATGAGATCAGCAAGGACTATATTGACAAAAACTTTTTTTTTAATAATTTCAATGGCAATAAACAGAATGCTTAAAAAACTGTAAAACAATAAAATTAAAAAAAACCATCAAGCAACACATGTCGATTTTTTTGTTTTACTAACATTTCATGGAACAATCAAGATGCCTGGCTGGCTGATCATGCTCCTAAATATGAAGAAATGCCTGACCATAGTGGAACGCGTTTGTCATCACATGCTTGAGCTCTTCATAAGTTTGCATATGCTGAACAGGAAGCTTGACTGTGTTACTACATGCTGTAACGGTTGGGTAGTAAACATCATGAGCGCCATACTGAATATGGCATGAGTGGTTGAACTGCACAGAGACTTTGAAGTTTATCTTCTCATCTGGCAGGACAGGAATGTGGCCTTGTCCTGTGAGCCACTGTAAGAATGAACTTGGGGAAAGGATGACTGGACGGTCACTGGTCTCAGGCTCTTCACCTTTTTTTTTTAAAAAAAGGCAAAGCAGTCATTTAGATAAAATATTAGATACTGTTTTCCTGTAACTTCACAAACACAACTTCAAAATTTAATTACTGACAAGAGTGAACAAGCACTCATAGTGTACAGTCTACAGCTGTGGCCAAAGGGTCATAGAATAAGAATGATTTGTTTTCACACATTTTGCTGCTTTTGTATTTTTATATCTTTTTGTAAAACCTTACGATAGAATCAATAATGCCTCAAAGACAGACATTCAACACGTTGCACTCAACATTACCTTTGCAGTTGAGGACAAAATAATGACATCTTCCTCCACATACTGTCAAGACAAGCAAAGAAAGAGGAAAAAAACAGCAACTTTAAAAGAATGGAATTGTGACGTGATTGCATACATCTGATTGTTGCTTATCTGTCAACTTTCATTACAAATACAGCTTACATAGGCTACCCGCTTTAAATATAAGGAATAAATCCAACCTCTAATAATGAACCTCTTCAACTTGGCTATTGTAGGACACTTTAATCAAACTTATTGCAATTTTCTCCCCATTCAATTTAAGGCATCATATTTATGTTCCCGTCTTTGTCATGCACAGTCAAATAGATAAAGGTTAAAGGGGTACCAAACTTCACCTTTAGATGTGAGTTAAGTTGATCGTCTTCTGTATGTGGTATGGGATGTGGTGCGTCCTCTATGCCTTCATTACAAGTCTGATAAAGGAGACTTGTAATGACAAACTTAATAAATTACCTACAGAAACACAACCAAGTGTAGTGACATCCACAACATTGAACATGAAGCTCCTGACTGATAAAAACATTTTCAAAACACGTTTCAGTCATTACGTAGTTTTATAGGACAAAGCTACGTGTAATGTGATCTCCCAGACTCATCCATGCAACGGGACTGTACACACCTCCTGTGCATTAGTATCTGAAGGCTGACATGTTTTAACATGCAGTGCTAAGAGTTGAAGTGGGTAGCTGGTTTGACATGAGTGGCACATCGCCTTTGGCATATAGGAGAAGGAGCTGGAGTCAGGGGGCAGCGGCTGAGTGTCTAGCTCTTCCTGGATTGGAGCAATGTATAGGATGGTCTTTCCCCCAGCACTTGCATTTTTTAGCAGTGACCCAGTATATCCACTGTCCTCAAAAGGCACCATATTTAGTTTCCGAGAACCCCATCCACCTGTCGAGAAAAGTGAGTGACTCAGTACTATTCAAAATGTGGCAGTACACATTGCAGTGCATTCATGGTCATGATATCATCAAAATTCTTCTATAACTATCAATTCAAAAGTTGGAATGACCATTAAGAGGTTTTTTCTACCTGCTCCTTTGTAAATCAGCCAGCCCCCAGAAACACTTTCCAGTTTTGGATACAGATCTTTGAGTCTTGAACATACCTTTGAAATAAACCATCGGCCACCAAATTAATTGACTCTGAATAAAGACAAACACTTTTTGATTGTTAACTTACAACAAATATATTTTCCTGTCAATGTGGAGCAGTAGCTTACCTCATCATGACTGTAGCTGTCAGGTATCAGTGTAGACCTACGTCCCAAACCAGCTTGCAGATGGACAAATTCTTTACTGCCTTTTGGAGTAGACTGAACAAGCTGGGTAAGAGATAAAAATTAAGTTGTATCTCTTTAACTGGTGTGAATTGGTTGGCAGGCCCTCGAAAGCACCGGCACTTTGCTTTGTTTCCATAAAGAGCAGGAAAAGACCTGTGAAGACATGTTGTAAGCTGATATAAAATAATACAATTGTACATCTTAACAAGTTATGGGTATTGAGAACTTAAATAAGTAAGTATAAGGAACAACAAGTCTGACAAAGGAACAAATACAACAAGAAACCTAGTCATTTCTGTGTGGATACTTGGTTAGCCATCTCTCCCTCTCTCCTGACTCGTTTCCTGTCTGCTAGAATGACACAATATTCAGAAGATGCATCGCAGCATTTTATGCTAACTAATTAATATAGTACAACAGTAAAACACGTGTCAAATGATTCAAAAGTTATTTGGTAATCTGTGCATGTGTTGTTTGTGTCTAGCTTCACAAAACCTGGGAGGCTCTTGGTGAGTCTGAACACTGGGCTGAACAGTGGTAGAAGTTAGTAAATTTAGCAGGTGTCTTGTAGGGGTGGGGGAAAAAATCGATACTGTGTAGTATCGTGATATTTTGTTTGCTAATAATGTATCGATACAGGGACAGCAGAAATTGATATTTTGTTACAAAAAAAGTTTTTGTGGACTGGAACATGCTCTGACTTCAGAGCATGTTGATCAGCTCCTTTTTCTGAGCAAGAATCCTGACATTCCTTCCAAATGTGCTTAACTTTTTTTTGGCAGCAATAAACTAAATTTAAGACATGTTTTATTTTAATTAAGTTTAAAACTTTTTTATTTAATGTAAAATTATATTTTGTTTTAATTTACTTTCAAATTCTTCAGTTGCTGAATGGGCTTCATAGTTTTCATAAATTGCATAGTTCAGAATAGCTATAATTGTACCAGATGGTTGCATTCAGTTAAGTTGGACTAGACTGTAATACAAACCGTTCAGTTTGTCAACAATAAAACTGGCTGAAATGAGAGAAAGACTGAGTGTGAGACTTTGATATTAGATAAAATGAATATTGATAAAGTTTACCTTTATGTACAGAATCTGAATATCGCAAAATATGTATAAAAATTGCAATAATATCGATAATAATATCGATTGCAATAATATCTTTGCTTAGGCTGCTGCCCCCGCGACCCGGCCTCGGATAAAGCGGATGAAGATGGATGGATGGATGGATGGATGGATGGATGGATTTTTAAAAATTGCAATAATATCGTATCGTGCGTTAAGTATTGTGATAATATCGTATCGTGGGATGTATGGTGATTCCCACCTCTAGTGTCTTGCTGACCTGACAATTTCTGAACTGTCTGCCTGTCAAACACAACAATTGAGGAGTATGTTAAGAGTACTGTGTAATTAATCATACACTATGTAACAGAAAAGTTATATATCATATCACACCGAAGTGATCAGTAATGATCCAGACACTGATGAGCGTCAGACTAAATATACGCTGTAGCTAAGGGTTTTAAGTAAGCTAAAGACTTGGGATGCTGTGTGAGACATAAGTAAACCCAAACAGCAATGGTTTTGACATTCTTTTGCACGTTTTCCTACTGTAGGGGCCTCTGTAAGTGTGGAGGACTCCGGAAGGGCTACAAGATGACAACTTTGGAATTCTATTGAAAGGAGTCTTTCATATTTGTTTGTCAACGCTGAACCCAGGGCAATCTACACTAAATTAGCGTTTTTAGCTAACAGCTACAACACGCATAAACGTTACTGTATGGGTATTATTTGTTAACATGACGCTTGTTCTTATACATGTAATACATTTATTACCAACCTGAGAGTTTCTCAATTGGTCATTTGACATCACGAATGTCTTCAGAAGAATTACTCAAGCTCCAGCTCAAGATGTCGTTTACTAGCGGACCACTTGCGGTCCGCTAGTAAAACGAAGTTCGATTACTCTGCGCTCGATTACGCTTGAACCGGAACCGGATGTAAGTTCCAAAAAACTGAATTTTGGAACTGAAATTGAATTGTAGAACTGAAACTGAATGGTGAGAAGTGAAAGTGAAATTATTCGAGAGCTAAATTTTTAAAGGATAAAATGCATTTTCAAAGTAAATGAATTCATTTTCAAAATATAAAATTCATTTTTAATTTAGTGATAATCATTTTCAAACCATAAATTCAATTTCAAATTAGACTAATTCAAATTCAGTTTTCAAAAGCATTTATTCAAGTTACAATTCAGATTCAATCTGAGCAATTCAAATTCAAATTTAACTTATTCAAATTCAGTTTCTGATGGCACAGATTTCTGCCCATACCCAAAAAAGACCTGACATTTCTTAACAAAAAAATCTGTTGATTATTATAAAACATTTTATTGAAGAAACTTTTAAATATTTCCAAGATAGTGCAAAGTAGTGTACTGTAGAAAACCAATTGATTGCATTATTTGGTCTTATAAAGTGTGAAGAGAGTACAAGTCTACATTCTGGGGAGATCAGAGTATCTCTTCTTAAATAAGATACGGATAATTTGGTAATTTTCTCTGTAATTTTAGATATGCTAAAGGTACAGCCTTGTGTGATAATCAATATGACTGAGAATGATCAAGAGAATAATTGACACATGAGAGTAATCATAACATTTTACAAAACAAACATATTGTCATAGCTCATTTTTTGTCCACCATACTTCCCATCAATGGTATATTTCCAATGCAAAAAAATGAAGTTCCCACCGTAATGTCTGTTGAACACTTTATCATGGTCACAGTTGTTATCCTTTGGCTTTTTTGGTGTAATTACTGAACTAGTGTTAAAAATGCTGTCATTGAATGGGTAATTCATTTGAATGAATGATGCATTCAGTGGATAATTGAATAATTGTTGTAACATAAAACTGACGATATATATGTATAACAAAAATCCCCAAATAACTAGTTATGGGTATATGCATGTATATTTCTATTTATATTATTGCACACTATTACATTTATTCAAGACATTTGCATGATGAGTTTAATGAATAGATAAATGCGTTTCGAAGTAAATATATATTACACTTTATAAGTCACTGGGAAAAGGGCAATTGTGTTTTAAATCTATCCTCAGTGTTACCCAAGCTGTTTTAATCACATCTGAATTTTATGAAATTTAAATCCCAACTAAACAAGAAGAGAAGAAGTATACATTGACATTAAAAATGTGCCTTCACAGTTTTATGGGTTATTATGCGATTTCCATCTGTGATTTTCCAATTTAATAATAGAGGGTGAAGACAAGGAGTCCCAGTACAAAAAGGAAAACATTCAAATTGGCAGAAGATGCGCTACTTGTTGTCGTTGTGGATTTTGTTGTTGAAGACATAGTGGTTGGGATTGAAGCTGTTGTTCTGGTTGGGTCTGCAGTAGTTGTATTTGATGTGGCAGTAGCTGAATTTGAAGGAACCTTACTTGTGGTTGTTGTTGCAGTTGTTGTGGTTTGAGAACTTGTTGTCGTGATTGGTGGTGCTGTGGTCATGGTTGGTGCTGCTGCAGTTGTAGTTGGAGATTCTGTTGTCATTGTTGAAGATGTTGTGGTCGTGGCTGGAGAAGCTGTTGTTGTTGTTTGAGAGGTTGTTATTGGGTTTGGAGAAACAGTTGATGTGGTTGATCCCACCGTGGTTGTAGAGAGAGACTTAGATGTCAGAGTTGCAACACCTGTTGTTGTTATTGGTGACACAGTTGTTGTTGGTGATGTAATGCTTGAAAGTAGTGCAGCTGTTGTCATTGTTGGAGTAACTGTTGTTGTGGTTGGTGCTCCTGCGGTCGTGGTAGGTGCCGCTGTGGTTGTGGTTGCAGCACCTGTTGTTGTTGGTGGTGACACAGTTGTTGTGGTGTGTGCTGTCGTTGTAGTTGGAGCAGCTATTGTTGTGGTCGATGCAGCTGTGGTTGTAGTTGGTGCCTTAGATGTTGTAGTTGCAGTAACTGTTGTTGTCGCTGTTGACACGGTTGTTGTGGTTTGTGCTACAACAGTTGTAGTTGGTGTCGTTTTGGTTGTGATTGAAGCAGCTGTAGTTGTTGTTTGAGCAATTGTTATGGTGGTTGGAGCACCAGTTGTTGTGGTTGATGTTACGGCAGTTGTACTTGGTGCCTTAGATGTCATAGTTGCAGGACCTGTTGTTGTTGTTGGTGACACAGTTGTTGTGGTTTGTGCTGTTGCAGTTGTATTTGGAGCAGCTGCTGTTGTGATTGATGCCACTGCGGTTGTAGTTACTGCCTTAGATGTCGTAGTTGCAGCACCTGTTGTCATTGTTGGTGACACAGTTTTTGTGGTTTGTGCTGCTGCAGTTGTGGTTGGTGCTGCTGCGGGCATGGTTGGTGCCGCTGCGGTCGTGGTTGCAGTACCTGTTGTTGTTGGAGCAGTTGTTGTTGTGGTTGGAGCAGCTGCTGTTGTGATTGATGCCACCGCGGTTGTAGTTGGTGCCTTAGATGTCGTACTTGCAGCACCTGTTGTTGTTGTTGGTGACACAGTTGTTGTGGTTTGTGCTGTTGCAGTTGTAGTTGTAGCAGCTGCTGTTTTGATCGATGCCACTGCGGTTGCAGTTACTGCCTTAGATGTCGTAGTTGCAGCACCTATTGTCGTTGTTGGTGACACAGTTGTTGTGGTTTGTGCTGCTGCAGTTGTGGTTGGTGCCACTGCGGTTGTGGTTGAAACAGCCTTTGTTGTTGTTTGAGCAGCTGTTGCTGTGGTTGATGCCACCGCGGTTGTAGTTGGTGCTTTAGATGTCATAGTTGCAGCACCTGTTGTTGTTGTTAGTGACACAGTTGTTGTGGTTTGTGCTGTTGCAGTTGTGGTTGGTGCCACTGCGGTTGTGGTTGAAACAGCCTTTGTTGTTGTTTGAGCAGTTGTTATAGTGGTTGGCGCAGCTGTTGTTGTGGTTGATGCCACCGCGGTTGTAGTTGGTGCTTTAGATGTCATAGTTGCAGGACCTGTTGTTGTTTTTGTTGGTGTCACAGTTGTTGTGTTTTGTGCTGTTGCAGTTGTGCTTGGTGGTGTAATAGTTGTAAGTAGTGCAGCTGTTGTCACTGTCGGAGTAACTGTTGCTGTGGTTGGTGCTGCTGCGGTTGGTGCTGCTGTGGTCGTGGTTGCAGCACCTGTTATTGTTGGTGGTGACACAGTTGTTGTGGTGTGTGCTGGGGTTGTAGTTGAAGCAGATATTGTTGTGGTTGATGCAGCTGTGTTTGTAGTTGGTGCCTTAGATGTTGTAGTTGCAAGACCTGTTGATGTTGTTGGTGACACAGTTGTTGTGGTTTGTGCCACTGCAGTTGTGGTAGGAGCAGCTGTTGTTGTTTGAGCAGTTGTTATTGTGGTTGGAGCAACGTTTGATGTGGTTGATGCGACGAACGTTGTTGCTGGGGTCTTAGATGTCGTACTTGCAGCACCTGTTGTCGTTGCTGGTGACACAGTTGTTGTGGTTTGTGCTGCTGCAGTTGTGGCTGGTGCCACTGCGGTTGTGGTTGAAACAGCTGTTGTTGTTGTTTGAGCAGTTGTTATAGTGGTTGGTGCAGCTGTTGTTGTGGTTGATGCTACCGCGGTTGTAGTTGGTGCCTTAGAAGTTGTAGTTGCAGCACCTGTTGTTGTTGAAGACACAGTTTTTGTGGTTTTTGCTGTTGCAGTTGTGCTTGGTGTTATAGTAGTTGTAAGTGGTGCAGCTGTTGTCATTGTCGGAATAATGTTTGTTGTGGTTAGAGCTGCTGCGGTCGCGTTTGGTGCCGCTGCGGACGTGGTTGTAGCACCTGTTGTCGTTGTTGGTGACACAGTTTTTGTGGTTTGTGCTGCTGCAGTTGTGGTTGGTGCTGCTGCGGGCATGGTTGGTGCCGCTGCGGTCGTTGTTGCAGTACCTGTTGTTGTTGGAGCAGTTGTTGTTGTGGTTGGAGCAGCTGCTGTTGTGATTGATGCCACCGCGGTTGTAGTTGGTGCCTTAGATGTCGTACTTGCAGCACCTGTTGTTGTTGTTGGTGACACAGTTGTTGTGGTTTGTGCTGTTGCAGTTGTAGTTGTAGCAGCTGCTGTTGTGATCGATGCCACTGCGGTTGCAGTTACTGCCTTAGATGTCGTAGTTGCAGCACCTATTGTCGTTGTTGGTGACACAGTTGTTGTGGTTTGTGCTGCTGCAGTTGTGGTTGAAACAGCCTTTGTTGTTGTTTGAGCAGTTGTTATAGTGGTTGGCGCAGCTGTTGTTGTGGTTGATGCCACCGCGGTTGTAGTTGGTGCTTTAGATGTCATAGTTGCAGGACCTGTTGTTGTTTTTGTTGGTGTCACAGTTGTTGTGTTTTGTGCTGTTGCAGTTGTGCTTGGTGGTGTAATAGTTGTAAGTAGTGCAGCTGTTGTCACTGTCGGAGTAACTGTTGCTGTGGTTGGTGCTGCTGCGGTTGGTGCTGCTGTGGTCGTGGTTGCAGCACCTGTTATTGTTGGTGGTGACACAGTGGTTGTGGTGTGTGCTGGGGTTGTAGTTGAAGCAGATATTGTTGTGTTTGATCCAGCTGTGTTTGCAGTTACTGCCTTAGATGTCGTAGTTGCAGCACCTATTGTCGTTGTTGGTGACACAGTTGTTGTGGTTTGTGCTGCTGCAGTTGTGGTTGGTGCCACTGCGGTTGTGGTTGAAACAGCCTTTGTTGTTGTTTGAGCAGCTGTTGCTGTGGTTGATGCCACCGCGGTTGTAGTTTGTGCTTTAGATGTCATAGCTGCAGCACCTGTTGTCGTTGTTAGTGACACAGTTGTGGTTTGTGCTGCTGCAGTTGTGGTTGAAACAGCCTTTGTTGTTGTTTGAGCAGTTGTTATAGTGGTTGGCGCAGCTATTGTTGTGGTTGATGCCACCGCGGTTGTAGTTGGTGCTTTAGATGTCATAGTTGCAGGACTTGTTGTTGTTGTTGTTGTTGGTGTCACAGTTGTTGTGTTTTGTGCTGTTGCAGTTGTGCTTGGTGGTGTAATAGTTGTAAGTAGTGCAGCTGTTGTCACTGTCGGAGTAACTGTTGCTGTGGTTGGTGCTGCTGCGGTTGGTGCTGCTGTGGTCGTGGTTGCAGCACCTGTTATTGTTGGTGGTGACACAGTTGTTGTGGTGTGTGCTGGGGTTGTAGTTGAAGCAGATATTGTTGTGGTTGATGCAGCTGTGTTTGTAGTTGGTGCCTTAGATGTTGTAGTTGCAAGACCTGTTGTTGTTGTTGGTGACACAGTTGTTGTGGTTTGTGCCACTGCAGTTGTGGTACGAGCAGCTGTTATTGTTTGAGCAGTTGTTATTGTGGTTGGAGCAACGTTTGATGTGGTTGATGTGGTTGATGTGGTTGATGCGACGAACGTTGTTGCTGGTGTCTTAGATGTCGTACTTGCAACACCTGTTGTTTTTGTTGGTGACACAGTTGTTGTGGTTTGTGCTGCTGCAGTTGTGGCTGGTGCCACTGCGGTTGTGGTTGAAACAGCTGTTGTTGTTGTTTGAGCAGTTGTTATAGTGGTTGGTGCAGCTGTTTTTGTGGTTGATGCTACCGCGGTTTTAGTTGGTGCCTTAGAAGTTGTAGTTGCAGCACCTGTTGTTGTTGAAGACACAGTTTTTGTGGTTTTTGCTGTTGCAGTTGTGCTTGGTGTTGTAGTAGTTGTAAGTGGTGCAGCTGTTGTCATTGTCGGAGTAACGTTTGTTGTGGTTAGAGCTGCTGCGGTCGCGTTTGGTGCCGCTGCGGACGTGGTTGCAGCACCTGTTGTTGTTGTTGGTGACACAGTTGTTGTGGTGTGTGCTGTTGCAGTTGTAGTTGGAGCAGCTGCTGTTGTGATCGATGCCACTGCGGTTGTAGTTACTGCCTTAGATGTCGTATTTGCAGCACCTGTTGTCGTTGTTGGTGACACAGTTTTTGTGGTTTGTGCTTCTGCAGTTGTGGTTGGTGCTGCTGCGGGCATGGTTGGTGCCGCTGCGGTCTTGGTTGCAGTACCTGTTGTTGTTGGAGCAGTTGTTGTTGTGGTTGGAGCAGCTGCTGTTGTGATTGATGCCACCGCGGTTGTAGTTGGTTCCTTAGATGTCGTACTTGCAGCACCTATTGTCGTTGTTGGTGACACAGTTGTTGTGGTTTGTGCTGTTGCAGTTGTAGTTGTAGCAGCTGCTGTTGTGATCGATGCCACTGCGGTTGCAGTTACTGCCTTAGATGTCGTAGTTGCAGCACCTATTGTCGTTGTTGGTGACACAGTTGTTGTGGTTTGTGCTGTTGCAGTTGTGCTTGGTGCCACTGCGGTTGTGGTTGAAACAACCCTTGTTGTTGTTTGAGCAGCTGTTGTTGTGGTTGATGCCACCGCGGTTGTAGTTGGTGCTTTAGATGTCATAGTTGCATCACCCGTTGTTGTTGTTGGTGACACAGTTGTTGTGGTGTGTGCTGTTGCAGTTGTAGTTGGAGCAGCTGCTGTTGTGATCGATGCCACTGTGGTTGTAGTTTGTGCCTTAGATGTTGTAGTTGCAGCACCTGTTGTCGTTGTTAGTGACACAGTTGTTTTGGTTTGTGCTGTTGCAGTTGTGGTTGGTGCCACTGCGGTTGTGGTTGAAACAGCCTTTGTTGTTGTTTGAGCAGTTGTTATAGTGGTTGGCGCAGCTGTTGTTGTGGTTGATGCCACCGCGGTTGTAGTTGTTGCCTTAGATATCGTAGCTGCAGCACCTGTTGTTGTTTTTGTTGGTGTCACAGTTGTTGTGTTTTGTGCTGTTGCAGTTGTGCTTGGCGGTGTAATAGTTGTAAGTAGTGCAGCTGTTGTCGCTGTCGGAGTAACTGTTGTTGTGGTTGGTGCTGCTGCGGTTGGTGCCGCTGTGGTTGTGGTTGCAGCACCTGTTATTGTTGGTGGTGACACAGTTGTTGTGGTGTGTGCTGGGGTTGTAGTTGAAGCAGCTATTGTTGTGGTTGATGCAGCTGTGGTTGTAGTTGGTGCCTTAGATGTTGTAGTTGTAGGAACTGTTGTCGTCACTGTTGACACACTTGTTGTGGTTTGCGCTACAACAGTTGTAGTTGGTTTCGTTATGGTTGTGGTTGAAGCAGCTGTTGTTGTTGTTTGAGCAGTTGTTATAGTGGTTGGAGCACCTGTCGTTGTGGTTGATGTCACGGCAGTTGTACTTGGTGCCTTAGATGTTGTAGTTGCAAGACCTGTTGTTGTTGTTGGTGACACAGTTGTTGTGGTTGGTGCCACTGCAGTTGTGGTACGAGCAGCTGTTGTTGTTTGAGCAGTTGTTATTGTGGTTGGAGCAACGATCGATGTGGTTGATGCGATGAACGTTGTTGCTGGTGTCTTAGATGTCGTTGTGTTTGCAGTTACTGCCTTAGATGTCGAACTTGCAGCACCTGTTGTCGTTGTTAGTGACACAGTTGTTGTGGTTTGTGCTGCTGCAGTTGTGGCTGGTACCACTGCGGTTGTGGTTGAAACAGCTGTTGTTGTTGTTTGAGCAGTTGTTATAGTGGTTGGCGCAGCTGTTGTTGTGGTTGATCCCACCGCGGTTGAAGTTGGTGCCTTAGAAGTTGTAGTTGCAGCACCTGTTGTTGTTGGTGACACAGTTTTTGTGGTTTGTGCTGTTGTAGTTGTGCTTGGTGTTGTAATAGTTGTAAGTGGTGCAGCTGTTGTCATTGTCGGAGTAACGTTTGTTGTGGTGTGAGCTGCTGCGGTCGTGGTTGGTGCCGCTGCGGACGTGGTTGCATCACTTGTTGTTGTTGTTGGTGACACAGTTGTTGTGGTGTGTGCTATTGCAGTTGTATTTTGTGCAGCTTCTGTTGTGATCGATGCCACTGTGGTTGTAGTTGGTGCCTTAGATGTTGTAGTTGCAGCACCTGTTGTCGTTGTTAGTGACACAGTTGTTGTGGTTTGTGCTTCTGCAGTTGTGGTTGGTGCCACTGCAGTTGTGGCTGAAACAGCCTTTGTTGTTGTTTGAGCAGTTGTTATAGTGGTTGGCGCAGCTGTTGTTGTGGTTGATGCCACCGCGGTTGTAGTTTGTGCCTTAGATGTCGTAGCTGCAGCACCTGTTGTTGTTTTTGTTGGTGTCACAGTTGTTGTGTTTTGTGCTGTTGCAGTTGTGCTTGGTGGTGTAATAGTTGTAAGTAGTGTAGCTGTTGTCACTATCGGAGTAACTGTTGTGGTTGGTGCTGCTGCGGTTTGTGCCGATGTGGTCATGGTTGCAGCACCTGTTATTGTTGGTGGTGACACAGTTGTTGTGGTGTGTGCTGGGGTTGTAGTTGAAGCAGCTATTGTTGTGGTTGATGCAGCTGTGTTTGTAGTTGGTGCCTTAGATGTTGTAGTTGCAGGAACTGTTGTCGTCGCTGTTGACACACTTGTTGTGGTTTGTGCTACAACAGTTGTAGTTGGTGTCGTTATGGTTGTGGTTGAAGCAGCTGTTGTTGTTGTTTGAGAAGTTGTTATAGTGGTTGGAGCACCTGTTGATGTTACGGCAGTTGTATTTGGTGTCTTAGATGTCATAGTTGCAGGACCCGTTGTTGTTGTTTGTGCTGTTGCAGTTGTGGTTGGTGCCACTGTGGTTGTGGTTGGAGCAGCTGTTTTTGTGGTTGGTGCTGCAGCTGTTGTGGGCAAAGTACAGATTGGTCCACTTATTATGGTACTGACATTCTGCATGAAAGGTAGGGAACCCAGGCTTGAGGCAGCTGCACACAGGCTTGTAGACGCACAGCCGTGAGCTGGGAAAGTGTTGACACCGTCGTTCACTGCAGATCAAAAATCAGAGTTTGAACAATTTCAGTTATTTTTATGTTATGATGTTATGATATAGCTTCATATTTAAAGCATTACTCAGAACATCTTAAAAATCACTTGATGCATGTTCAATCATTCAAGTAAGTAAGTGGGAGTGGGAGAAATGTTTTGTCACTGATCCAAGTTACTTCTTCAGTCTCAGCTGACTGCAGGTTTCCCCAACCTTATAAACAGTACATTTGCACAATGACAGTAACTAGCCTACTGAATGAACAATGGGCTGTGAGGTCAGTTCCTTGATCATTAAGGATGACTGACAAAATGTTTCTCCCACTGAAAATGTTATGTCCTGATGAACAGAATCAACCTTTTGGGATCTTAAAAATCAATTTGCTGAGATTCAGTTTAGTTTATTATGTTATGTGGTTCAATGCCACTGGGCAGGTTAAAAGAGATGTCAAATGGTAAAAGAACTGATAAATTTATTGCTGTTCTCTACTTTAACAAAGCCCTCGAGGCAATATTTACTACAACTCTTTTACCAGTTCACACACACATTCATACAGCAGCTTTAATGTTTCGCCTTTTTCGTGGTCTCTAACTGTTGCGTGTAACACTATTGATGCATCAGGGTAATTTGAGGTTCAGAATCTTTCATTTTCACATGCAAACTGTAACCATAAAACATATCATAAGACAAACATGACTGTGTAGTAGCCAGTGACCATCAAAAAAAGTACTCAGAGCATTATAATTGAAAATGTTTTTCTTTTTTATGCCCTAACACACCTGTCACAGTAATTTTATATCAAATATATTGTATTACTTTTTTTATTTAGAGCTTATAATCTATTTCTCAGTCAAAAGAAAATCATTAACCTACACTGTAGATCATCTGTAGAGTTGTGAGCATTGACCATTGTTATTGGTTTGTAAATGGTCAGAGAAGTACACTGGATCTAATGTACTCCCTCAGTACTCCATGGAGTCCTTGCATTCCATACTCCAGTGGGTAGCATTTTCTGAGAACATCTTTAATGTTAAATAATGAAGTAACATTTAGGTTTATAGATGCAAGGCCAGAAGCTGGAAGAATTTTGGAGGCATCATTAACTGTGATTTACTAAAGAACTAATTCAGCCGATTTTCTTTTACTGATTCTATATTTCAAAAATAAAAATCTTTCACATAAAGAGTAATTTAACATCTTTTAATGTGCTCTGTTTGCTGACAGTCTGAAACTTCAAATCTCACTGCAGTGACTTTTGGGTGTACTCTAAAACCTGAGAACACCACTAAAGGGTGTAGTTGTTTGTTCAGCATTTCTGATGTCATAATACCACATCCACCGGTAAACATTTTTCAATTGAAGAGAAGAACAGAGCCTGATTTTCCCTCAATTTTTTGGTGACTTTCACAATAATGCTATTGAAAACATGTACTCACAATGTCAGAAGCCAAACTGATTTCCTATGAACGAACAGTGTTCCTACACTGGGTGTTCTATCATCATGTAAACTGTGGTTTTCATTTAAAGTAGGTAACTGATTTTTCCAAGAAATGAAAGTGCTACTCTTGATATTTTCATGTGTATTTTCTTTACTTTGCTCTAGTTTTGATGGACATTTGTCTGTTTGTTTTCAGCGGTTGTTTTAAACAAATGATTAGTCACGACAAAAAGTGGCAAATTAATCAATACCTCCATGCTAAAAATATTGAAATATTTTTAAAAACAGTTTGGGGAATATTTGTTAACTAATATATTTATGCATTGTGGACAAATCTGTAATCTTTCGAAAGCTGATTAATGAGCACATCTTAATTGTCATCTTTAATGATCCAAAGTACAAAATAACATCTATTACAAATATTGATAAAATGCTTCATAATGTTTCCAGTGATTGGTTAAAAAAAACAAAAAAAAACAAACTTGGTTGATGTTATTCTAGGCAGAAAAAATAATTTAAAGCTGATCTTTGTTAAAGTATACATCAAGAAGACTCACTGATTGATTGAAAGCATTGGTCCTCCACTCCTTGACATTGTATTGGAGTGTTGCACAAAGGGTTGGAACAAATGTTACATAACTGGCCATTACTTGACTGAGGAGTAGGAGCTGAAACAGAAAAGAACATAATTTCAATTCACAACAGAGAACATTTCAGCAGATACCAGAATATTGTTTCTTATCTCTTTCTGTTATTGTGTCTTTAATAAAACACTTATTGATTTGTGCTTACCAGCCAGAGTTTGTGAGTTGCAGTTATCTGTGTTGCAGCACGTGGCAGATGCAAGAGCACTTTGAACACCCAGGTCAACTGAAAATGTCTGAGAGCCCGTAGCTGGACACAGGGAGGAAGATGCACATGCCTTGTAGATTTCTTTTGTTGTATTTCCAGATGAGGTAGCTGCAAATTCACAGTGTGGTTCATTAATGTTGATGAAAAGTACATATAACCTCACAGTGTTTACTATTTACTGAAGTGTATCAGATAATATGAAGAGAAGATTACCTAAAATAGTAGCTGTAACACACATCGTCCCTGAAGAACATGTAATTGGTACTGTGCTTGAACACGTCTGATCAGTACATGTTTGACACTGAAGGGCTCCAGCTGCAATCAGGAGAGAAACATTGAAAGGACTGAAGTTAAAATGAAACATTACAGGTTTTTAAATACCCCAGTATACTGGCATTATTAAAGTCTTCATCTCTTCTATTTCTTTACACTGTTACAAAGGTTGATGAAATGCTGTTAATCTCTGTATCTCTGTATAAAAAAGAAAAATGGATAGGAGACACTAAATTAGAGTTAATTTAAGGTTAATGTATTAAGGATAATTAAACCATGGCGGCCTACTCTAAAAACTGTCACGCATTTAACAGACTGTGAATCTATATTTAAAATGTTATAATTTTTAGGGCATGTATATCACCACCATGTGGAGCACCTGTTGTCGTGGTTGGTGTAGCTTTGGTTGTGGTTGGAGCAGCTGTTTTTGTGGTTGGTGCTGCAGCTGTTGTGGGCAAAGTACAGATTGGTCCACTTATTATGGTACTGACATTCTGCATGAAAGGTAGGGAACCCAGGCTTGAGGCAGCTGCACACAGGCTTGTAGACGCACAGCCGTGAGCTGGGAAAGTGTTGACACCGTCGTTCACTGCAGATCAAAAATCAGAGTTTGAACAATTTCAGTTATTTTTATGTTATGATGTCATGATATAGCTTCATATTTAAAGCATTACTCAGAACATCTTAAAAATCACTTGATGCATGTTCAATCATTCAAGTAAGTGGGAGTGGGAGAAATGTTTTGTCACTGATCCAAGTTACTTCTTCAGTCTCAGCTGACTGCAGGTTGTCACAGTAATTTATTATCAAATATATTGTATTACTTTTTTTATTTAGAGCTTATAATCTATTTCTCAGTCAAAAGAAAATCATTAAGCTACACTCTAGATCATCTGTAGAGTTGTGAGCATTGACCATTGTTATTGGTTTGTAAATGGTCAGAGAAGTACACTGGATCTAATGTACTCCCTCAGTACTCCATGGAGTCCTGGCATTCCATACTCCAGTGGGTAGCATTTTCTGAGAACATCTTTAATGTTAAATAATGAAGTAACATTTAGGTTTATAGATGCAAGGCCAGAAGCTGGAAGAATTTTGGAGGCATCATTAACTGTGATTTACTAAAGAACTAATTCAGTCGATTACTTTTTAACTGATTCTATATTTCAAACATAAATATCTTTCACATAAAGAGTAATTTAACATCTTTTAATGTGCTCTGTTTGCTGACAGTCTGAAACTTCAAATCTCACTGCAGTGACTTTTGGGTGTACTCTAAAACCTGAGAACACCACTAAAGGGTGTAGTTGTTTGTTCAACATTTCTGATGTCATAATACCACATCCACCGGTAAACATTTTTCAGTTGAAGAGAAGAACAGAGCCTGATTTTCCCTCAATGTTTTGGTGACTTTCACAATAATGCTATTGAAAACATGTACTCACAATGTCAGAAGCCAAACTGATTTCCTATGAATGAACAGTGTTCCTACACTGTTAAAAAAACATCTTAAAAAAACGGTAATATTCCGGCAGCTGGGGCACCAAAATACTACCGTAAAATAACAGAAAATAACTTTCTTATGAAAATACAGTTATTTTCAGTAATGAAAATAGAGTTTGTTGCGCTAATTTTACATGGGATTGTGCCTTTTCCAAGTGCGTTTAGACAGTAAATTAGGAACATTTTAACATGATCAAACAATGAAATTACCTATAAACAAGGTCAATGAATGTGGCAATATGAATCATAATACGTAACTGTACAGAAATATACAGTTGGTTTAAATAATAATGGGTTGCATGTCCTGGGACAGACTGACAGAGGCGAGGCTGCCATATCGCACCATCGGCCCCTCTGGCCATCACCAGTAGGCGGTAGGTGAAGAGTCTTGACCACGGACAAAATACCGAGAGTGTCCGAGCTGGGGCTCGAACCGGCAACTTTCTGATCACAAGGTGAATTGCCAACTCTTGAGCCACGATCGCCCTAAATAGCAATGATAATAATACTTATGTGATGTAACACAAGCTTATAGGAATCATGTTATATACTTTTCCATAGCGTTACATTTGAATTCAACAGTTCAATCTTTCAAATAACGGACAGATATTTGTGAAATCATGATACATTTGTGAATGTATTTTAACAATCTAAATATGCATATGTACAGACAGATACATTTAATAATCATGAAAATTATGTTTTATTACATTACAGTGATTTAACGTTAATTTACATTTGAAATGTGAAATCACAGTCTATTTACGTAACTTTAATGATATTCTAGAAGAACAGAACAAAAATGCACAGTAAAATACTTTTATATTAGGATTTTTTCCTACAGTGCTGCCATACCCGCGACCTTGTGGTTGTTAGTTCACATTCATTGGCCGATGCTTAGCGTCATGTTATTATGTGTCCCAACATCCAATGGCATGTCACATTGTTTTCATGGCCACACCCTCACCCCAGGTGCAGAGGCCTATTTCTGTTCAGAAATGTTGTGAATACTTTGAGATTTATATTAATTGCAATTCCCACCTCTACATTTATTTTTTAAAATATATAATTAGCACAGCGTTTTAGATGTTTTTTTTAGTTTTTATTCCTATTAATTATATTTTCACTTGTTACCTCTGAATTATTGAACTAGATGACATGAAATTTTCAGCACAATTATAATTCAAATACTCCTTTAATTAGTGATTATTCTCTTTAATTTTCGATAATTTTACATATTTTTCCATAGTATTACATTTGGATTTAACATATCATTCTCTCACATAACAGACATATATTTGTGAAATTATGATACATTTCTGAATGTATTTTTACAATCTAAATATGCATCGGTACAAAAAAATATATTTACAAAACAAGTAAATTGTGTTTTACTGTATTTACAGTGATGTTATGTTATTTTACCTTTGACATGTAAAATCACAGTCTACTTATGTAAATTTAATGATATTCTAGAAAGACAGTACAAAACTGTAAAATATACAGTAAGATACTTTGACATTACTATTTTTTGGAACAGTGTACACTGGGTGTTCTATCATCATGTAAACTGCGGTTTTCATTTAAAGTAGGTAACTGATTTTTCCAAGAAATGAAAGTGCTACTCTTGATATTTTCATGTGTATTTTCTTTACTTTGCTCTAGTTTTGATGGACATTTGTCTGTTTGTTTTCAGCGGTTGTTTTAAACAAATGATTAGTAACAACAAAAAGTGGCAAATTAATCAATACCTCCATGCTACAAATATTGAAATATTTTTAAAAACAGTTTGGGGAATATTTGTTAACTAATATATTTATGCATTGTGGACAAATCTCTAATCTTTCAAAAGCTGATTAATGAGCACATCTTAATTGTCATCTTTAATGATCCAAAGTACAAAATAACATCTATTACAAATATTGATAAAATGCTTCATAATGTTTCCAGTGACTGGTTAAAAAAACAAAAAAAAAAACCCAAACTTGGTTGATGTTATTCTAGGCAGAAAAAATTATTTAAAGCTGCTCTTTGTTAAAGTATACATCAAGAAGACTCACTGATTGATTGAAAGCATTGGTCCTCCACTCCCTGACATTGTATTGGAGTGTTGCACAAAGGGTTGGAACAAATGTTACATAACTGGCCATTACTTGACTGAGGAGTAGGAGCTGAAACAGAAAAGAACATAATTTCAATTCACAACAGAGAACATTTCAGCAGATACCAGAATATTGTTTCTTATCTCTTTCTGTTATTGTGTCTTTAATAAAACACTTATTGATTTGTGCTTACCAGCCAGAGTTTGTGAGTTGCAGTTATCTGTGTTGCAGCACGTGGCAGATGCAAGAGCACTTTGAACACCCAGGTCAACTGAAAATGTCTGAGAGCCCGTAGCTGGACACAGGGAGGAAGATGCACATGCCTTGTAGATTTCTTTTGTTGTATTTCCAGATGAGGTAGCTGCAAATTCAAATTAATTTAAATATTTTTGATTAATGTTGAGGGAAAGTACATATAATGTATTTGTGTACTTTGAAATTTACTGAAGTGTATGAAATAATATGAAGAAAAGATGACCTAAAATAGTAGCTGTAACACACATCGTCCCTGAAGAACATGTAAGTGGTACTGTGCTTGAACATGTCTTATCTGTGCAGGTTTGACACAGAAGGGCTCCAGCTGCGATCAAGAGAGAAACTGTGAAAGGATTGAAGTCAAAATGAAAGATTACAGGTTTTTGAAATGCCCCAATAAACTGGCATTATTAATGAGACTTTATCTCTTCCATTTCTTTAGGCTGGTACACAAATTGGTGAAATGCAGTTAATCTCTTTAACATATATAAATATTTTTAATTTGTTGTTTTATTGTTTTTTTGTTGTTGTTGTTGTTGTTGTTTTGGGAGGGGGTGGGGGTCCATCACATGCATTAATCAATTTTCCTACTGATAGATCCTAAATAATAAGAAAAGTCCAGTTACCTGTGCTTGAGTGTGCCCAGAGGAGAATCAGAGTAGTCAACTTCATTGTGATGAACAGGTCAGTTTTGCAGATTAGTTTCCCTGGACTGTGATACTAAATCTCAAGAGCACTCCTACACTTTATATACTGAACAGGTGAGCTTAGGATTGGGTGTGTTTATATTTTTACAGCATGAACATCAGACATTCATCTCCTCTTTTGTCAAATCATTCTGCTAGTGCACTTTACCACACCCTTTTTCAATTTAAACAAAAAAGGATATGCAACTTCTTTTTATACAAATTATAAATGAAAAACTCTGAACTATGATCACATGCATTAATCAATTTTCCTACTGATAGAAAAGGGCTCACTGACCCTTTTCTATTTTTGCTAAACATATATCTTTAGCTTTTCTTTATTCACTAAATTAAGATGAGACCATGAATACCTGTTGATAAAAGCTGGCAGAGAGTATGGAATGAATAGTCATGGTGAGATATTTCCTACCTCACACTACATGAATTACCCCTCAAAACCTTTTGACAATTTAAGCTAGAGTCTGGAAACACTATCAGTTTAGGGAGATATTGCTGCATCTATCTTTTAAATGATGCATTTATTCCCCATTGCTCTTTTCTAAAGGCTTAGCACAGAAAACAAAGTTTTGGCTATAAGAAGCACTAACCATTGAAGCTCTTCTGTCTACATGTAGTTAAAGCCATAATCAATGCAAATCTGTGACTGAGATACAAACAGCCAAACCTTATATTTAAAGGCTGGCCGCCTTAAAAAAATGAAGGACTGATATACCCACACTTTTTTATTGCACAGTTTGGCTCACTGGTACTTCTGTTGTTCCTGCTAATCTGCAATGTTGATAAACCAGGTAACCGGTGTGTTCAGGGACGTTAATCAGACAGATGCTTTAAACTGCTGCAGGAGCAGGTGTGGCAGCAGTCTCACCTTGAGTATCACATTAACATTTGTACAGTGAAGGAACGGCGCTTTTACTCGATTGCTGTAGTTAAGTATATTTTAGCTCAAACATTTGTTTTATTTTTCATAAATTGAAAAGTATATTTTGCAATTTGTTCAGTCTGCTAATAATGTGTTACTTTGACACATCACCAAGTACAGATGAAACTGTGACCCTAATAAAAGCTTAAAATGTTTGACAGTATTTAATGTAATAGGTTAAACAATAGCAAACCCAGGACTGTTTCCCAAACAGCACAGTTCTGCTTTTTGATGACTTTGCCGCACCCTCTCTTATTGTGACAAAACCTATTTATATCTTAATAATAGCATGTTGAAAATCAAACATAAGATATTCTTTGTATCGGGTCTGCGTGTGTGTCACAGGCACACACACCCCTGCCCTATGCACGTCATGTTTTTTTGTTTTTTTCTTTTTTTTATGTTGGCTCTTGTTGTGTGTGTTTTGTGCATCTATAAAGGGACAACAAAGAGGGTTGATTTTCATGCAGGATGATTTTATTTTAGATTATGGTTATTCTTGTTATTCAATAGCTATTTTTATCAGACTTCCTCTGTACTCTATGAATTTAAGCTACTTGAGTCTTAGCTGTATCCAAAAGGTGTTCAATAAGTGGTTACCATAATTTGTGATATTGCACATTACCCAGACCTAAATTTACTGATCTTGTATTGAAAGTTTTGTCCCAGTGGCAGGTGGGTAGCACATTTGCCTTAACACTTGCATATGACTGGGTAGCTTTAGCAATTTATAGCCTGTGTGGTTCATGTTTTTGAAAACAGTTTTCAAGGAAATGCATCACTTTCTCTTGTATTTAAAGAAAAATATATAAGATTGGGATCCCCAGAAAATTGATTTTGTTCATCTGTCCGTAGCATTTTTAGTGGGAAAAACGTTTCCCATCCATGTGACTTCTTAAGTCTCAGCTGACAGTAGGTTTCCCCAGCTTTATAAATAGTAAGTCTGCAAAATGACCAAAACTAGCACTACTGAGAACAATGGGCTGTGAGGTTTTTGATCATTATTATGCAAATTGTCATGACCATTGATCAACAGCCACTGATCAAAGTCAGTTGAGCACTGAACACCTATGGGCAGTCTAGAATTAATGATTAACTTAACCAGAGTAACCCCCAGCTACATGTCTTTGGACTGTGGGAAGAAGGCGTAGTACCTGGAGAGAACCTATGCAAACACAGGGAGAACATGCACACAGAAAGGCCCCAGCCAGGTGATGGAATTAAACTCAGGACCTTCTTTCTGTGAGGTAACAGTGCTAATCACTGCACCACATTGCTGGCCTTTTTGTAGGCTGTATGTTTTAATCATTTTATATTTTGGTTCTGTATTGTTATTTAGCCTTCTGGCTATCAGACTAAGTTCACTTTCCTGGTCTTCTGCCTGTGTCAAGCTTGTGTGTGTGTGTGTGTGTGTGTGTGTGTGTGTGTGTGTGTGTGTGTGTGGTTTCAGTGTCAGTTATTTCCTGTCATATATTGATAGTTTTTTGTCTCATGTGTTTTGGGTTCAGTTCTGCTTCCCCTGTCTTGTAGTCTGTGATTAGTTTCAGCTGTCCTCCCACAAGTTGCTGGTTATCCTCTGTGTGTATGTATTGTCCAGGTATTATCAGTACCATGCAGGTCAACTGTTACTGATTTCAGGTAAATATGGTGGAATTATCTGCAATAATGCAGCTCTCCTGTGCTCCATCTGAGTCACAGTCCTCAGGATTTCACACACAGTGACCAACAATTTCTATTCGACGAGTTATCCTTAGCTCTATCAAAATAGATCAATTCATATCAATTCTTCTTCACTCTCCTTTTGTTTATCTAAATTGTTTCACTGTTTCTGAGAGATGCACACATCTATAACCTGAACTTACACTCTTATTTTTGTTAATAGGTCATTACTGAATTTCCCGGAGGAACCCGCCTGAGGGATTAATAAAGTTTCATCTAATCTAATCTACTCGCACCCTCATCTAATTCATCTCATCTGCTCATTTTTTTGAGATGCTGCTTTGGGCTCCTCCTGGCAGAATGCTATCTATTAATGAAGTGAACTTTACATCCAAATTATAGTGCACTGTTAGTAGATCACCCTGTGAATACGTCACCATAATAATTTGATTAGTGTAACATAACTGCTCCATAGCCTATGAATTAAATCTTATATTCTTACACTTATAACTATCCAGCAGGTAAATATAACTCCTTTCCTCCACCTTGTTTTATGACTGAAGTGAAATTCCCTCTATCAATCACTTATTCCAGTTGACTCTAAGTAAAGGTTAATTCATGATAATTCAAAAGACATCATTAAACTTGGGCTGGAAAAGTATAACTTGAACTAGGTAATAATCATTACCTACTTTCTAGGAAGCATTTTTGTAGAAAGGAAGAATTTGCTTACTTTTTAAATACATAAAGAAAAGGCCTGTTTTATTTTTTGTTTGTTTAATGTCCCTCATTTTATTTATTTAATGTTTATCTGCATTTTAATCTACACAGACATAGTAATTTGTATGTCTGTGTAGGTTCTAAGTCATCCAGGTCATGGTCATATTTGTAGTAATAGTAGTCTTTACTTTTCAATCTCTCTAGAATAGCAATTTGTAGTAGTGTTACTTTTTTTAAATGTATATACATAATAATAATAATAATGGATTGGATTTATATAGCGCTTTTCAAGGCACCCAAAGCGCTTTACAATGCCACTATTCATTCACTCTCACATTCACACACTGGTGGAGGCACACTACGGTTGTAGCCACAGCTGCCCTGGGGCAGACTGACAGAGGTGAGGCTGCCATATCGCGCCATCGGCCCCTCTGGCCAACACCAGTAGGTGGTAGGGTAAAGTGTCTTGCCCAAGGACACATCAACCAGGACAGAGAGCCCGGGGATCGAAACGGCGACCTTCCGGTATAACCAGCTGTATAACACAAGCTGTGTATATTGATGCATTTATATTTGTTCCTTTTTAAAAAACGTCTATTTGCAAAGAATCTCAACTATAAGACAGCACTCCTGTCATAGTCCTGGGTCTTTTGACCCAGTATTTTGTGTTTTCTATTACTGTGATGTATTTTGGTTGTGGTTTTCTAGCTCTTTGGTTTTTGGTTCTGTTCTTCCTCAGTTCAGTGTTTAGTCATTCCTGCCTGTGTGTTCCTGTAAAGTCTGTGTGTTTGCATGTGTGAGTTCCTGTTTTATTTTAAAGGTCAGTGTCTCAGGTTATTCTGTTTTACTTCCCTCACTCTCGTCAGCTCTGATTTCCCCCAGTTGTGTCTCCCTCCTGTCTCCCATTCCCTGATTGCCCTGTGTGTATTTAAGCCCTGTGGTGTGTATTGCTGGTTTGTCTGTGTGGTTTCCCTGCATCTTTCTACATCTCCCTTTAGCGCTGTTTCATATCTCAAGGTTTGTTTTTGTTTCGTTTTCCTAGTTTAGGTTTTCAGTTCTGTTTTTTCCACCCTCGCCTTTGTTGTATGTACACTCTTTAAATAAAACTCCCTCACATCAGTAGTGCTTGCATCTTGAGTCATTTAATAATTTCCACATGGCTTACCCCGGCAGCTGTGGCAACTCCAGCACAGCAGGCAAACGTAAAATACGTAGCACTGGTGTTCTGCCAGGAGAAGCAAAGCAAGCAGGACTGGATTTGTTTAGATTTTTACAGCATCGAAATTCAGAGAATTATTTCCTCTTTTGTCAAATCATAGTGGCAGCAGAAATTACCCAAGCCTTCTGTAAACAACAGATTGTTTTTGTTTCTAAGAAAAAGACAAAAAAGCACAACAAAAGAAAAAATGAGAAAATAATCGTAGTTTTCTGAAAATGGAATGAGAATGATTTCTTTTAGTGTCTCTGCAAGTGCCTTTGTCTTGATAACTTAAATTTTTTTAATTACTCTTCTTCACTCATTTTTTTCTCTTTGCTAGGTGTGCTAGGTGTCTCATTGTTCCTACTGGTGGTGGTCAGAGGGCTTGGTGACGCCAGTGTCAGGCAGCCTCGCCTCTGTCAGTGCGCCCCAGGGTGGCTGTGGCTACAAAGTAGCTTGCCATCACCAGTGTGTGTGAATGGGTGGATGACTGGATATGTAAAGCGCTTTGGGGTCCTTAGGGACTAGTAAAGCGCTATATAAATACAGGCCATTTACCATTACTAAAATGGGTGATTTTTTTGAAGTCCAAACATGCTGTTTGTTCTTATGAAAAAGATCATGGCATAAGTACATGTCCCACACCCTTTTCATTTAGCATTTAATGCTACAAAAAAGAGTGAACAATGACTTACATTTCTAAAATGAAATGAATGACAATTGTCTCCTGTTTTGTGTCATTCAGACTTATGTCTGCATTTGAGTTTTTTGTGAACTTCAGTTTGTGTGTCTTTTTTGTGTGTATGAGCCTAAAACTGGCAGGATATACACAGCAACTGTGTGATTAAGATGAGAATGTTTTTCTGAAATAATTTAAGTTTTTAAATTTAATAATTTTAAAAGTGGCTTTGAAGGAACTGTAAAAGTTGTATTTTGCAAAATCTTATCTCAAATTTTATCAATAAGACGAAAAAATGAATCTTATCAGCATAAATCTATCTGCAAAAATATCCATGTCAAATTATTTTTTGACGATCAGCATCACTGTATAAGCCATTGTGCCTTAATGACATTCGGTGAGTGTTATGTAAAGTCACTGCGTACTTTTAATCGTTTTTACAGTGTGGTAGCTATTTGAAAAATCTAAAGAGGAACGATGCTACAGCAGTCATTTACCACAGTCTGTCTTCTCTGTGTCATGTCTCATATTTGGGGATATTCAGAGTAGTCAATTATGTGTTCACTGACAGATAATCAATAAAACACCGGCAGCTCTTTCATCTTGAGTATCAGGTCAAGACGTTACATTTTATGAAATACATATGCTTCCTTTAGTCAATAATATTAAAAACTATAGCTTGCATTTTCATAGCTACACAGGAGATACTCAGCTTTAATTATCAATGAAGACAAGTGATACAAATCCATTAATTAAACTATAAACATGTTTTAAAGACACAAAAGTGTAGATGAGCTTTGATTTCATAATTCTAAATACAGACAACACTGAGATTATTATATTCAGAACTAAATATCATATAAGATCTTGTTAGATACTGTGCTTTGAAGAAACACAGTATCTAAGGAGATACTTACTCTAAATCACATTTCCTTAGCTGCCAGTATCACTGTGAGAAATCTTGGAGTTTGGTGTGCATTCAATCTGAAAAAGATATCCTTCTGTCTGCACAATAAACCTGTTATGGCAGCAAAGGCCAGTGTGTGAAAATGGACCAAAATGCAGATGCAGGCAGAGGCAAAAACAGGTAGGTTTTCAATTAGACTTTATTCATAACACAAGGTAAAATACTTAAGCTCAGGAAACGTAGGTATTTCCTGAGCTTAAAAAGTATTTCCTGAGCTTACAAGAATCTAAATGTGAGTCGGAAGCAGTTGTGGCCCGCGGGTAGAAGTCACTAAAGCAGAGGGAGAGAAATGTCACTGGAATGCTGAGTAAGGTGATGGGGAAGTAAGGCAACTGAATGGCTTGCCAGTGGCTAACTCGCTTGCAGGTGGAGCGTGACATGAGGGTGGAATGGTGAGGTGAGGATTCAGAAGGGCTGAGCATGGATTGCAAATCCAGCCTGAGTGATCCAGTGATCTGAGGATTTTATGGCAGGAGGGCAGGCAGATGAAGAGCAATGAAACAGAGCTTGAACCAGTGGTGTGAAATTCCCAGAACTGACCAGTGACCAGGTAAGCAAGGTTATAGCCAGGAAGGAGGCCTGTAAGAAAAGTGGACAAAGACTGGCAAAGACTAGTTGTGAGTCTTAAATACATTTCGGTTAGATCACAACCAGATGTGGACAGGAGGTGCAATGATAAGGGCTCCGCCTAGAGGTGGAGTCCATGTTACTGTGGAGAAACACCACTCACTCAGACCATGACAAAACCAAAATGTAGGATCGCCTTTTTCACATGAATAATATCCTTAAAATTAGAAACATCCTTTCTCATTGTGAAGCTGAAAAGTTACTTCATGCATTTATTTGTTCTACACTGCGCTATTGTAATTCATTGTTATCAGGTTGCTCAAAAAGCTCCCTTAAAAGCCTTTAGTTGGTCCAGAACACTACAGCAAGAGTACTAACTGGGAGCATAAAGAGAGCTCATATTTCTCCTACACTGGCTTCCTTTCATTAACTCCATCTTTAATCCAGAACTGAATTTTAAACCCTTCTTTTCATATATAAAATCTTAAATAATCAGTCAGCGTCAGGCAACAAAGTTTTTGAGTGCTAAAAAGAAACTTGGTAAGAAAACTGGGGTTCCTATTTTCTTCAGTCACTGATGAATAGTAAGATGACCTAGCTTTACGGAGCTTTTTATAGTGTAATAAACTCTTTACAGGTTGCAATGAAAATCTTCCAAATTAGCTAGATACATTTTTGTGAATAATTATTTAATTCGGAAGCTCTGGCACTGTGCTTAAAACTATATGCAATTTTCATCATTCCGACTTTCCAAATAAATTAACATTTGTAGCAGTATCTTTGCAATCAGTTTTAATACTCTGGTTCAAAAATGTTGCTACAAATCCCCTACCTGGTACATGTCTTGCCAAAAAGGGTCAAACCTACAGTATTTACTTATTTAATTAGAGGTGGAAAAACTCCATGTGCTGACAGGTAGGCAAGAATAAATAGTTATTAGTGTTAAAACTGGTCTTAATTACCAGCTATACAAACAGTGCTCCCTGCCTCCACATAGTACAATTTTATTCAACTATGCAATCAGAAGATTATTAACAGCAGATACCCAATTTATACATTATATTGTTTCTTGAGATTGTGCATTTAAAGTGGGGCGGAAAGGTGGAAAGCCTCAGTCTGCTAGACAGAAGATTGGCTTGAGTGAGTCCTGCAGAAGCACAGACTGAAACTGAGCAGGCTGTTATGATAGGCTAGAAAGGGGCTAGGCAGACCATGGAGACAAAGGGTGCCACTGAGGAACACCCAACACCCACTCCCAGACTAAGAATCTTGATGCCATACTCAGGCAGTAGCCCTGAGAAGGCTCCTGCTCCTTCATGAGCGAAGCCAGGTGAGTGGAGGCAGCCAGTAGCTTGAGAGGGACAAAATGGATGACAGATTGGCTAGAAGGCCTGAGTAGATATGACCCTGTGCAACCTAGCCAGAAGCGAATCTTAGAGTCCCTGTGGATGCAGCATCTTGAACACTGTAATTCAAACATGTAAACAAATCTAACCTGGCAAATCTCACAGGATGGAGCTAAATGAAAATCAAGGACAATTTCTTTATAATTTTTTTTTTTTAATTATTGTGAGAGAGAGGGATTTTTACCAACCCTCTGAGGGTGGTGATTTCAGCAGCGAGTGTTTCTGCCTGCTTCTGACTAAATCTTTCTAAAGAATTTCCAAGAGTGTCAGTGTTTTTAAGGATTTTAGGGATTACCAAATCCAGATTATTGGGGCTTTAAATGGTAAGGATGGTAAAATGAAGCTTTATGAAGCACTGAAATGTGTAATGAAAAACTGTTCATTAATCAAGGTTTTCAACACAGTCGTCTTTAGTGCCATCTTTTGACCAAAAAGACAAAGAGCAGTTTGAATCTACAAATGAAAAAGAACTGCTTCATTGTGATTGGTAACTCTACCAACAGCTACTGTACAATTCTGTGTGATATCGTACTACTATTAGGCAGTGTTGGGAAGTAACGGAATACATGTACCGCCGTTACGTATTTAAAATACAAAATATAAGTAACTGTATTCCGTTACAGTTACCGTTTAAAAAGGTGGTATTTAGAATACAGTTACTTTGTTGAAATGAATGGATTACACGGCGGTACTTCCCTGTTTCATATTGTGGCAGGTCAGGACTGTTTGGGTTTTGTTTGACCCAAGGCGGCAGCGTTACGGTTGCCATGGTTACAGGGTGACGCTCTCTCTCTGCGTGTTTCCTGGGTGAGAGAGCGCCGTTTTTGTTGTTGTTGTGCTAAGCTAATAGGCAGAATGCTACAGGTATAGCTCTAAAGTATGGCGTTATTTTTGTGCCACTATTCTGAGCGCACGTAAAAAAATTTGAGCGCACGTAAAAAAAAAATTGCAGGTGCAAGTGTTGCATTTTGAGGAGAAATTTATTTTGAGCGTACAAAAGCTGAATTTGAGTGAACAAAATTCATTGCTGCGTGCAAAAAACGTATTTCAGTGTTTGCGCTTATCCATATACACACACAATAGCACTCCCTCTCGCTCAGTTTTTTTCATTTGCGCTTGCTCGCAATGTGTTGCTTGCGCTCACAACATTCTCTGCTTCGTACGCTCAACTTTCTGTACACCGTTATAAGTGTGCCACAAATCCAACCAATCACAGACTTGGTTTCAAAAATTCTGATTGGCTCTTACAGTCTCCAATTAGCTCGCTAGCTACTGCCTTCCGGAAACACTGTCCACTCAGCCTCGCTTCTTGCAGATCGAGGGATTTTTGATTTACTCTGCAGCTAAAGAAGAGATGGCAGAATCAAACAATGGCTCCAATAATACTACACCACAGTATCAGGTGAGTTTAATTTTTTTTTGTGAATTTAGTAATTTGCTGTCCTTTCTGTTTAATATGCTGTAAAATTGTAGTTACAGATGCAGCTGTAGAGTTTAAGCTAGCCTTATGGGTAATTACCAGCGTAGTTGTCTTACTGAGGCAGTGTATCCTAATCATGTTTTTTAGGGTAATGGTGCAGTTGAGTCAGCAGTAAGAAATCTGGTGTCTTTGCTGCTTAACAACATATCCACAAATCCATATCCACAAATCCTTCAGGGAGGCCAACAGAGAGTGGGCAGCCGGAGCCTAGAAATTTGACTATCCAGCAAGAGATGACAAGGTTTTTGCTTTTTTTTTTTATTTTTTTTTTTTTTTTTACTTTTTGCAATCTTTTCTGTTAAAGTTATTTGGTTTGTGGATTTATCAACATTGATTTTTAAATTAAAATGTGCTATTAAGGACTGATGTCATATTTAATAACTTTATTAAACAATAACCCTTATGTTATGCAACACTGCATTTTTTAAACTCAAGCATTTTCATCCCACAGATCATTTCCAGGATATTTCAAATCAAACTTGAGGCGTGGTAAAAAGAGATGTTTAACATCTACTAAGCAGCTTGTTAAGGCAGGCAGTAAGACCACAGGCCTCAGTTTTTATTTGCTGTCAAAAAACACATCCTACACACCTTTGCCAGCTGATGAGCTTGAACTCCTACAAGCTGGCATGGGGAGACAAACAGTGTCTCTTCCAGAAGATGGTGACCATGCAGAGGTAAGTTTGTATAGTCAGTATTAAAATTAGTCATTGGCAGACGCATTTAGCCTGAATCATATGCCACAGTCCATTTAGTGTTCCATTCTGCTTAACTGTGTTTTTAACTAAGATTTCTAGACTTCTGGAAGAAACCTTTCCAAAAATGGAATATCTTTGTGGAGGATGGCTCTTGCATAAGGCAACAGGTTTGTTGTTAATTCAGTTTTTATGTGTGTTTTTGGCATTCTTGCGTGCTCATACTGCATTATGATTATGTAGTTGATACTTTTGCTGCTTGATTGTTTATGCTATCTTTCTGTCAATAAAGGTGGCGGTGGTCGACGAAAGCTCACTGTAATTCCACCTGAAACAGAAGGCTATTCTGTCAAAACACTGAAAGCTGTGTCAGGAGGTGGCAAATCCACTTTTTACATAGTACCTCTTCAGGAAACATTAGACACATCTCCTCTACCTCCCGACTCACAGCACTTTTCAAAGATGCCAAAGAAGATATGTTACCAGTGTAATGAAGTTATGCCTCTGCAGATGCTTGCAGTACACATCAATACGTGCAAAGGAAAATTCTCTCCTGATGAGACTGATGATGATGAGGTGAGACAATTTTGATGAAATCAAATTGAGCAATTTTGATTAAATAATATAGTATCACAATTACTGTTTTTTGATTCTGCAGGAATCTGAGTTATGCATTGTGAAAAGCAAATGCAAGGTAAACCTAGCACATTACTAAAAACCATAGTAACTACAATGAATTTTGTATTGGTAATGATCTTTTTCCCACTATGCATAACATGTACCCCTTTTTTGAAATTGTAGGTTATTTGTCCAATATGCACTAAGGACTTTCCTGAAGATGAGATCACAGTCCATGCGAGTCTTTGTGGGGATAGGTAATCTATCTTCAGCCGTTTATGAAAAAATGTTAATCAGTAACAGTCCACGCAAACATATGTATTTTTTTTTTTTTTTAAACTTTGTTTTGTCAACAGCTTTCAATGCATGGTGCCTGAAGAAAATGACCAAACTACAGGGACACCAGCTCAAACTTCAGTATGCACAACAGACAGGTACTTTTTGCTCTATTATAGTTCATATACACACTATTATGCAGAACCATTTGTTAAAATTATGTGTAAGATCTTTTACACAATAACTGGGGTTTAATTTCATATAAATATTTTATGATCACACTACTTTAAATTATTGTTAAAGGTTGTTGCACAGAACATGCTGCAATAATTCCTAATCACGTTTAAAGTGGTAGCCTCTTTTAATCTAAAGATGATTATTTTTCTTTGAGAACTTAGGATGTTTTCTACCCTGTTTTTGTTAAGCGTGGAAGATGTATTGCGTTGCCTTGAACAACAAGTCGACACCACAACAGAATTTAAGTTGTGTGTGGACAGAGAAGACCTTCCAGACAGAGGCATTCTCCAATGGCAGAGAAAAAAAGCTGCATCTCCCACCAGTGTTCTTAGGGTGGTTTTCATTGGAGAGGCAGGCGTGGATACAGGAGCACTTAGGAAAGAGTTTTTGAGTGGTGAGTTGCCTATTACCTGTTTTGTCCTAGTGTCAATAAATAATGGATAACCTAAAAATGCAGATATTTTTTGTATGAAAGACATGATTTCAGGTATTGAAAGCAGATTCTTTGAAGGACCTGAGAACAAGGGCAAAAACCCCAAGTATTCTCTGACCGATCTTGATAATGAAAACTTCAGGTTGGTTACATACGAGCTTTGTGTATCACATTTAATACGCATCCGATATTTTTGTAAATGTTACCTGAAAATGAATTATAATCATTTGTCTACACAGAACTGTTGGTGAAATAATTGCAGTCAGCCTCGCCCAAGGAGGCCCATCTCCTGCCTTTTTCAAAGAATGGTGCTACAATTTCCTCTGCTCAGGAGAGGTTGATTTCAGCTGTCTGTCTAAGGAGGACGTTGCAGATGTGGAATCTTCCCTGCTCATCTGCAAAGTGAGCACCTGGTTTAGCTCTGGCACATGATATATTATGAGTATGGTGTTTTTAAACACTTTTAACCTTCTGTATTTCCTCTTTCACATTATACATTTCCAGGTTGAAGATGCAGCAGACATACAGTCTCTGATGTTGTGGGCTGATGAAATTGTCAGCTGTGGATACACAAACCAGATAAAGATGGATAGTAAGGAAAGCATGATCCGGTAAGGGAGAAAAAATCAGAGAGATCATTAACCCATCCCCCCATCCCCAACTAGTTTTTCATTTTGTTTTTTTTTTGTTTGTTTTAAGTGCCATTGTCTTACACTCTACAACAAGACTGATTCCAATGCTACAGCAGCTCCGAAAGGGCATGGAACTGTATGGTCTTGTGAACCTGCTGGCTGTAAATCCTGAAGCTTGCCACAGTTTGTTTGTTCCTGGGAAAATCCTCAAAGTAAGTATTAACATAGCAGCTTCAGTCTGATCCAAAGACAGTCCACTTATCTGTACTGTAGTTATCCTGTATTTATTAGTTTTGAATGAACAATATATCTATAATATAATGTACTTTATTTCCGTATTTACAGCCAGACGCTGATTTCATTATGATGAGCTGCCAACCACATTTCAGTGAAAAGGGGACATCTAGGGAGAGAACTGAGAGGAAGATCATAAATTTTTTGCAAGATTTCTTGCAGGAGATTGAAGTATCAGGTACTACATAGTATTAGCTGTATATACCTATAGTATTGTATGTATACCGTATGCATCTGTTAAATATTTTTGCTTTAACATGCAGGGCACTAGAAAGTATTCTTAGTTGTTAATTTAAAACATTGTAATCCAGATTGCTTTTTATTTAGAAAAGACTTCAGAAACATTTTCAAACATCACAGATGGAAACAAAGGCGGTGCAGGTGGTGAAAAATCAGAGTCTCTTGCTGTCCACCATGTGCTCCAGTGGATGACCGGCCAGTCCCATGTTCCCATCCTTCCTGATGAAAAGAGACATTTCAAAATAACATGCAAGTTTGACCACGAATGTAAGGAGCGGCTGGGAGATCACTCCATTTGTTACCCAGTTGTGAGTGCATGCACTTGTACTGTGACTTTTCCAGTGCAGCATCTGGACACTTACACAGTGTTTAAAACCATAATGAGTGCAGCAGTTAGATATGGTGGTGGATTCCACAGAGTTTAACACATTGTTCTCTTGTAATTTGGAAACTAAATGAGTAAAAATGTTTCTAAACATCAGCTGTTAAGATGTTCGTAGCTGCTTCATGAAAATGACAAGACTTCAAAACTTTGTGTAGGGTCCTACGTTGATAGATAATAAGCAAGTGCTTTGTTTGCTTGTCTACTTGTAATCTGAATGTTTTAGCAAAGAAATCCAGTATTTGAGAACTTAAAAGAGCGTTGACTTTCACGTCCATGTTAAGTGTCACTGTTGGTTTGACACCTGTAGCAAGAATTGTATGTACAGGTCACGACCGTGTGACTCAGAATGTTCCAAGGGATTAATTGTTCTCTGAAGTCCCTCCAGGGTTTCCTCATCCAGTGGGCATTCAACTTCAGGAACCACAACTGTGCTGTTAGATTCTTCTTGCAGTACAGCACTCTCCCAGTCAATGTCTGGATCCTGAAGCTCCTTCAAATCCACAAACATATATAATGGTCATTATTCCAGAATAGGTACTTTTGGGAGGAATGTTATTTTGTGTAAGCGTTTTTTCCATTAAATACAACAATTTAAAAAGAATGCCTTTGTTTTCATGTTCTTCTTACTGTAATTTAGATTAGTGGTAATTGATAAGCAAGAATGTATAAAATCAGCAGAAGCATCTCCCAGATGTGCTACAAGTGTTTAATTTGTTAATTTTAGAAGAGCAGAGTTAACTGCTAACTAAAATTTTGAAATTCAACATTTAAATAAAAACAAAATAAAAAAAATCAGATTATGATCTGGTACCTCAAGTCTCTCGCCCTCGTCCAGCTCTTGTAGATGTCCCATACACCAGAGCTGTTCAGGAGTGAGACCACCTTCTGTCCTGAGGGGATGATTATTCCATCCTCCAACAAAGGTGACAAGATCTGCTCGGAGTCGAGGGACAAAGATGTAGTGGACACCAAAGAGATGAATGACATCTGAAATGTCAAGCAGGCCATCCTCCTCGAGTGAGTGAAGAATATCATGGTACTTGCTAGTGACTGCAATCCAGACATCACGCCAAAGCCGTTCTACTCTGTAAATACATTTGAATTTGGATTTCAGGTATTTCATGCTTCAAATCAATATCAGAACTGCTACAACAATCTACCCATGCAGCCAATAATAATATAAAAAACATCAAAAGACTAACCTCTGATTGTGGACACTCTTTCCAGATATGAAACTCGCTCTCCCTGTTCCTCTTGTGGCAAACATGAAATGTGCAATGTCCAGGTTTTCTACTCCTTGATCTGCCCTAACCCTATGATAAAAATACATTTTTAAGGAATTTTTAAAGTTTTCTTTAATGAAACTTGTTGCTGGCATATAAATTTAATCAGGGCTTAAAACAAACTACATGAGGTACATCATTTTTCAAGTTTGCATAGTTTGCAAATTAGCTAACGTCAGTTATCAAGCGAATAATAATGTACAAAATGATTTTATATTACTTACACGTGGCCGGGACATGCTGTTTTCGTGCTGCTGCTCAGTATTCGACGACATAAAAGAGAGCTACTCAAATATAATTTGGAAAAATTAGTCAGTTGGCATGGTTGTATGATGCAACTACATTACACCAACAATAGTCTTAAAAAATAATATATTTTAAATTAAATAATTAAAGATATTATCCGCAAATTGGTGTTTGATAGAGTTTAGCTGGATTTAGCTACATTTCGGACAGTGTTTCCGGAAGGCAGTAGCTAGCGAGCTGATTGGAGACCGTAAGAGCCAATCAGAATTTTTGAAACCAAGTCTGTGATTGGTTGGATTTGTGGCACACTTATAACGGTGTACAGAAAGTTGAGCGTACGAAGCAGAGAATGTTGTGAGCGCAAGCAACACATTGCGAGCAAGCGCAAATGAAAAAACTGAGCGAGAGGGGGTGCTATTGTGTGTGTATATGGATAAGCGCAAACACTGAAATACGTTTTTTGCACGCAGCAATGAATTTTGTTCACTCAAATTCAGCTTTTGTACGCTCAAAATAAATTTCTCCACAAAATGCAACACTTGCACCTGCAATTTTTTTCTACGTGCGCTCAGAATAGTGGCACAAACATAACGCCATAATTCTAATCTGCTGCTGAGTCTCTTACGCTGATGAAAATGCAGAAAACACAGATCACGAACACCTGTTCAATCAATCACTTTCATTCCACTTTAATCTGCGACAAACTGACGGTTCATCTCTGTTACAGTGTTGCGTTAGACTGCTATATTTTTGTGTTCTTTATGCTGTAGATTTTCACGTCTCTGGAATAGTTGGCAGTATTAAGGATGCTTTTCTGTAAAATCATATTGATATGACCCGTGAATTATTCGTAGATGACAGTTAGATTAATCAGCTGGGAAACTCTGGGTTAACTCAGAGAGCTGAAGATATCGTGGATATGCTGACCTCGCTCTGTGGTGTACAGGTCCGTTTACCCTCATGATTAATATTCACAATAAAAATATTAGCCGAACATCATGAAGTCTGTATGTGTGTCATAGTGTCGAACAACCTTTGTACAGTTAAAGCCAGCAGTTACTACATGACGGAAACACCAACGTTATCTCTTTTATGCGTTTATACGCAGGTCACACTGATTACTGAACAAAAACCCAAAGATCAGCTGTTAATTGAATTTATTTGCTCTCTCTCCTCCTTAAACATGTTTTTAATGTTAGTTCTTTTTCTAACTTCGCTCGGTGTTTCACTATGGGAATCGCCTCGGCGTGACCAACTACGGAAGCTCCAATGACACCACGTCTGTCTATGACAGACCTGTCGAGCCGTGCTCAGGGCTCCGCCCCCTCATACTAACACGGCCGACCAGCTCCTCCTAACTCATTCTTGCTTTCTTCCCGTGAGAAACTACTTTGAGCTCCCTCAGCGCATCCAGGCTAACTTGATTAGCTGCTTAACAGTTCTCAGGCGTCCCGTGTAGGAGTACGTCGCCGAACGCAGTTTTTCCGGTTCCAGTTTGGATCGTGCTGAGTAAGTCCTTCGAAAGAAGTGTACTTAGAGTTGCACTGTGGAACAGCAACCGCGTCAGGCGAGCTGTCCCAGCGGTTCCTGGTTTTAGTTAGCGAGGTAGCCGACGTTGTGTGACTCGGGCTAACGCGTAACGGCGAGCTGTTCGTTCAGTGTCCGGCTAGCATTAACTTGTTAGCAGGCCACGAACCACATTAGCGTCTCACTAGCATTAGCTTGTTGGTCGACCTAGGGTTCGGTTAGCATTAAGTTGCTAACGATATTGGCTAGCAGAGTGCAGCTAACGTGTCACGACGAGCTGACTCCCGCCGCGACTAGATCGGATTTAACACCCGCTGCTAGTCCTAGCTACTTGTGGGCTAACGTGTCGAGACGAGTCTGGTGTAGCCTTTCCGCTAACCATGTCTACGGCTCCTACTCCCGCCAAAAGGTCGGAGCCGAAGGCTAAAGAGGCTGCATCCCGCCCGTGCCCCGCATCATGCGGTGCCACCATCTCGGGCAGGGACCCTCATCCAATGTGCATCGTCTGTATGGGTGCCAAGCATGCTCAGGTTTCACTGGCAGACCCTCAGGGATGCCCACACTGTGCTTTGATGCCAGAGAAAGTCCTGGAAAGGAGGCTGAGAGTAGCAGTAACAAACAGTCAGGACCCCTGCCTGTCGGCGGCTACTGCTACGAACGATATCCGTCATCCGCGAGCCTCCACAAGCTGGGCGGACATGATGGAAGAAGAGTCCCCGCTCATGCCCCCATCGTTCGAGGACCTCCTCGATCAAAACGTGGGCGAGCCGGGTGGCGAGGACGCGGAGGGCGATGCCGACTCCGACCTCCTCGACCTGGAGGACATGGATGAGGAACAGGAGGATGACTCTACCTTTCCTCCCCAGCAGTCCAGGCCACCGAGTGGGGCTGAAGTTGCACCCCTGGTGGACAGCAATTTGTACGAGGTCTGCAAACGGGCTGCTGCCAAGCTAGGCATCCCATGGCCAGCCGCCCAGGATGCCGAAGGGGCAGAACGCGACCTGTATGACGGCAAGAGGCTCCCACCAGCCTTGCCGCCATCGAAGCAGCTTCTGCCAGCAGTCCCGGCCTGCATGAAGGAAATGAGTCGGTATTGGTCAAGCCCTTTTAAAAGCAAGCTTCCGACTAAGGGCTGCTCTAAGCTTGAGATCCAGGGGATGGGTGAACTGGGGCTGACCGAACCCCCAGCAGTGGAGCCTTCAGTGGCGTATCACCTTCACCCTAACCGCAGGGCAATCTCAGCTTCTTCTAGCATTTCTTCGCCCAACAAGATAGATCGCCTCACGGCATCTATTTATCAAAGGACGTACAAATATGCTGCACAGTCAGTATGCTCGCTTAATGCAGTCACACTGCTATCAGCATATCAGGCAGAAATTCTGGAAGACATGGGCCGTCAGCTTGACTCGGGTTCCCCGAACCCAGCCCTCTGGGATGAAATTTGTGTGGTTAATGATCTCATTCTTCGCTCCTCCAGGGGAGCAGTCCAAGGGTGTGGCCGCGTTATGGGCCTTGCAGTCTCAGGTGAAAGAGCCTTGTGGCTAAACCTGTCAGGCCTAGGTGATGCTCAGAAGGCTGAGGTCATGGATGCAGCCTATGACCCAACCAAGGGTCTCTTTGGCCCAGCCATGGAGAGAATGAGAGAAACAAGCACCCGCAGAAAGCAGGAGGGAGAAGCATTCAACCTCTGCTTACCCAGAAAACCCAACTCTCAGCCCCAGCAGGTGCCAAGAGCTGGCTTTGCAGCAACAGCGGCAGCTGTGAGAGGGAGACAGAGTGGGGTCAGAATGCAGAGGGGAGCAGGAGGCCAGCAGGGTGCCCACCAGGCCAAGGTAGAGAACCGAAGACCTTGGGGCAAGCATTCCTTTGCAGCAGTTGCTGCAAAGAACAAGCCGTCACACCCCGGAGAAGGGAAAAAGAAGCGGTCAGCCTAGCACACCTGCAGCATTCTGTGTCACCCCTCTTTTCTTCCCCAAAGAGAAGGAAGGTGTTAGAAGGGGTAACCAAATCACTCCAAAGTTCAGGGTCTCTGGAAGTTTCCAGTTCACCAGGAGCACCCTCTCAGTCTCCTCCTCCAGTTCAGGGAGGACAGACTTGTGGACAAATGGCGCAGTGTCACCAAACACTTCTAAGCACTCTGTCTGTGTCACCAAGCACTGCCCAGAGTCATCAGACACTTCACTGTGGTTTGGGGGTAACAAAAGAAATAAAACGTGCATTTCTGCAGCCAGGCAGTTTGCCAAGGGCAGAATGTCCCCCCAGTTTCAAAATAAAAACAAAAGAAAATCACTGCAGTTTGTCTTTGTTCCCAGCGGGGGGAGCTCACGCTCTTCCCGAGGGGGAGAGCCCCAACTCCTTCCGGGAGACAGGGGTGACGTCACGCTACCGCGTCTTCAAAGGCCCGCTCGCAGCGCGGCTGGAGCGGTGGTGCGCATGCGCAGTTCATCCCTGGGTCTTGTCAACCATTTCCCATGGTTACAGACTACAGTTTGCGGCAAAACCACCGAGATTCGGCGGAGTGTTAGCTTCTGTGGCCAGTCGCGATTCAGCGAATGTGCTGGAGGAGGAAATATCCTCCCTGTTACACAAACAGGCGATCGGAGCGGTTCCGAGCGAAGAAGCTCAGCAGGGTTTTTACTCCCGCTATTTCCTCATCCCAAAAAAGGACGGAACGTCGCTCCATCCTATTCTGGATCTACGTGTGTTAAACAAGCATTTGAGAAAGTACACGTTCAGAATGCTCACACACAAGACGCTTTGTCGCTCAATTCACACAGGCGATTGGTTTGTTACAATCGACCTGTCAGACGCATATTTCCACATCGCCATTTATCCTCCACACAGGAAATATCTCAGGTTCGCTTATCAGAGCGTAGCGTACGAGTTTCAAACTATCCCATTCGGGCTATCCTTAGCTCCAAGGGTGTTCAGCAAATGTGTGGAGGCAGCGCTGTCTCCGTTAAGGAACAGCGGCATCAGAATATTCTCTTACATAGACGATTATCTAATATGCTCACGATGGCGCGAGCAGGTGATCAAAGACTCCGAGGTGGTAGTGAATCACCTCACGGAGCTAGGGTTCACAATCAACCTGGAAAAGAGCCACTTGGAACCCGCACAGTTGACAGAGTATCTGGGGCTCAGAATAGACTCAATCTCTTATCGTATCGCACTTTCAGAGCGGAGGATCGCATCCTTCACTCACTGTCTTTCCTGTTTTCAGCTGGGGAAAGTCGTGCGGTTCCGACACTGTCTCCGCCTCCTCGGCCTCATGGCCTCGGTGATATCGGTGGTACATTTGGGGCTGCTTATGATGAGAGATTTTCAGCGGTGGGTCGCTTCTCTGCAGCTGTGCCCTCGCCGACATCTCAATCGTGGTGTAAAAATAACGCAGCCGTGTATCGCGGCTCTCCGGCCTTGGAGGAGCCCGACAGCTCTCGCGGCGGGGGTACCTCTCGGGGCAGTATCATCCAGGGTGACCCTGACCACAGATGCATCCCTGTCAGGTTGGGGTGCAACTATGATGGGCAGAGCAGTGAATGGCGTTTGGTCACAGAGACTCGCTCTGAATCACATAAATGTGCTGGAGCTCCGCGCGGTGCTCCTAGCCTTGCGGCATTTTCTGCCGTATCTCCGGGGTCAACATGTTTTAGTGAAAACAGACTACTCCACTGTAGTTGCTTATATCAACCGCCAGGGCGGCACCCGTTCCCGGCAGCTACACAGGTTAGCCAGGGAAATAATTATGTGGAGCAGCACTCGGCTCCTCTCCCTTCGGGCAACTCACGTGCCAGGGATTCTGAACAGGGGGGCGGACCTCCTGTCCAGAGGAAATCCACTGTTCGGAGAATGGAGGCTTCACCCACAGGTGGTGGAGCAGATTTGGCAGAGATACGGCCGGGCTGCCGTAGATCTCTTCGCCTCGCGAGAAAACACACAGTGCCCTCTGTTTTTCTCCCTGTCAGACGCACATGCGCCACTGGGCGTGGATGCGCTGGCCCACCCATGGCCAAAAACTCTGCTGTATGCTTTCCCTCCCCTCAGCCTGATCGCCCCAACACTGATCAGAGTGAGGGATCAGGGGCTGTCACTGATTTTAATAGCTCCACGGTGGCCATCCAAACACTGGATAGCAGAAATCATCCAGCTTCTGGTGGACGAGCCATGGCCACTCCCCATCCGCAGGGACCTTCTGTCTCAGGCGCGGGGGGAGATATACCATCCCCATCCAGACCAGGTTGCTCTCTGGGCCTGGCCCGTGAAAGGTGGAATTTGAAGGCAGCAGGCATGCCTCCGAAGGTTATTGAAACCATTCAGAATGCCAGAGCCTCCTCCACTCGTTCCGTTTACAGCAGTAAATGGCGTGTTTTTGAAGAGTGGTGCCATGAAAAGCAGATTATCCCTTTTCAGTGTTCAGTGGTGGAGCTGTTGTGCTTTCTTCAAGACTTGCTGGACAAAAGGAAGGCTTTTTCCACTATAAAGGTCTATTTAGCAGCTATTTCAGCCTGCCACGTGGGGTTTGGTGATAAACCTGCCGGGCAGCATCCCCTTGTATGTCGCTTCATGAGAGGGGCGCGTCGAACGCTCCCAGTTTCTAGACCACTGGTCCCTTTATGGGATCTATCAGTCGTTTTAGACGCCCTCTCCCACCACCCCTTTGAGCCTATTGGGGCAGTGGGGTTGAAGTTTCTCTCTCTTAAAACCACTCTGCTGTTGGCTCTAACCACAGCCAAGCGAGTTAGTGAATTACAGGCTCTGTCTATTCACCCCTCTTGTCTACAGCTGGCCCCGGGACTCACTAAAGCACTCCTGAGGCCTAACCCAGCCTTTGTCCCTAAAGTATTGGAAACGTCATACAGGTGCTCTACAGTAGAGCTCCTAGCTTTTCACCCCCCTCCATTCTCTTCAGAGAGGGAGCAGAGGCTGAACACTTTGTGCCCTGTCCGGGCCTTGGGGACTTATGTTGACAGAACAGCTGGATTCAGGAAGTCGGATCAGCTGTTTGTTTCCTGGGCCTCCCCTCACAAGGGCAGGCCCGTGTCACGCCAGAGGCTAGCTCATTGGATTGTAGAGGCCTTAGCTCTGGCTTATAGGTGTAAGGGTTTGCAGGCCCCTCCGGGGCTCCGAGCACACTCCACTAGGGGTGTGGCCACATCCTGGGCGTTGTTCAGAGGTGTATCAGTCCAGGATATTTGTGCGGCAGCAAGCTGGGCTACGCCGCACACGTTTGTCCGGTTTTATAGGCTGGATGTTGCACAGTCATCCCTGGCTCAGACAGTGCTGGATTCTGGTGCCTCAGGTTCGACCTGAGATCCTGGAGTAGCACTGGAGAGTAGCTTCGGGAGCTGGCGCAATCCGAGAGTGGGCCATATCTCCCATAGTGAAACACCGAGCGAAGTTAGAAAAAGAACGTTGGGTTACTTAACGTAATCCCTGGTTCTTTGATAACAGAGTGAGGTGTTTCACCAACACTTCCCTCCTTGCTTAGGCACGGAAAGAAATCTGCTTGGAATGAGTTAGGAGGAGCTGGTCGGCCGTGTTAGTATGAGGGGGCGGAGCCCTGAGCACGGCTCGACAGGTCTGTCATAGACAGACGTGGTGTCATTGGAGCTTCCGTAGTTGGTCACGCCGAGGCGATTCCCATAGTGAAACCTCACTCTGTTATCAAAGAACCAGGGATTACGTTAAGTAACCCAACGTTATAATTCAGAATTGGCGAGTGAAACACGTAGGACACATAAGAACATCAGGAAATAAAACCCCAATAAATATAACCTCAGTAAAGAAGTCCGTGTCAGCGGGGATTATTACAGCTGTGTACCGGGGCCTGCGCTTTGTCGGCGGTAATAACAGCTCGATTGCTTGCGAGGCGAGCGGGTCTATCCCCCGCTTTGCCGTGAGACTGGGCAGACATCTCCGAAATCATCGAAGCACTTTTGCAAAGAGGCTCTATCTTGAGAAACCGACCAGACACATGAAGATTAAACCACTACATTCTCGGCTAAAAAAATATTAAAACTGTATTTGGTGACACACACAAACAGGGTTTTTCAAAGTTCAGTTCTGTTAGTTTCCACATGCTGGTTGTTGTGTGCTAAAAACAATGGCCACCAGGCCAAAGCAATTGTTTTGAGTCGATCAGCGTTAACCCCGCCCCCTGATTTGGATGGGTGAGGTTGACAGATAAAATTATTTCATGGTGAGAGCCAGGCGCCAGGACTGCCAAAATGAAATAAATAAATATATCATTAAATAATTAATTAAATGTGTCAATAATTAATTAAAATGTGAAATACATAAATAATTAATTAAATGTGTCAATAATTAATTAATTACATGTGTCATAACTATTTATTTAATTAATTATTTCCCATTTTAATTAATTATTGCCACCTTTAATTAATTATTTAATGGTGTATTTAATTAATTCATTATGGCAGTCCTGGCGTTCCATACAAGAGAGAGAGGGTGAGAGAAATAAAAAAAAAAACCACGGCTCGCTATAAGGAGCCAGCTCTCGTTGTTCACGTCAAAGACCCGGCTCTAAGAGCCATTTCGTTCGCGACTGACCCATCACTAGTGTCCAGTCGGTGTCTGTGTCTGCCCTGGTCTCTCGTCTCTGTTCCCTCTGTTGCAGTGTCTGCTTGTGAGTCTGTCTCTGTAAGTTCATTCTGTGTTTCCTGTTTTACTTTGAAAGTCCGTGTCTCATGTTAATGTGTCTGGTTTTGCTTCCTTTGTCTCGTCCGCCCTGATTTGCCCCAGCTGTGCTCCTCTCCTGTCTCTCATTCCCTGATTGCTCCCTCTGTGTATTTTAGCCCTATGTTTTCATTTGTCCGTGTTGCGATCTACCCTCATCCTATGCTGTGTGTTCTGCCTGTCAGCCTGTTTGATTTTGTAGTTTTCAGTGTAGTTTTTGTTTTTCTTACAATAAATCCAAGTTTGAGTTTACCTTCTAGAGAGACCAGTGATCAGCATTGTGGAGCACGACGTCCGAGCGGCATTGAGGAGAGTGAACACAAGGAAAGCGGCGGGGCCAGACGGCATCACCGGCCGTCTGCTGCACTGCTGTGCTGACCAGCTAGCAGGTGTGTTCACTTCCATCTTAACGAGTCCCTGGAAGACCGAAGTCTGTGGTCCCCACATGCTTCAAAAGATCCACCATCATCCCTGTGCCCAAGAACAGCAAACCCTCATCCCTGAACGATTACCGGCCAGTTGCACTGACCTCAGTAGTAATAAAGGTGTTTGAGAGGCTGCTGAAGAACATCATTTCCTCCTCCATCCCAGACACCACAGATCCTCTCCAGTTTGCCTACCGACCCAACAGATCCACAGAGGACGCCATCGTCCACGTCCTGCACACCACCCTCAGCCACGTGGACAAGAAACAGGGTAACTATGTGAGAATGCTGTTTGTTGTTCAGCGTTTAACACAATAGTGCCCAGCAGATTGTTCACAAAGCTGAGGGATCTGGGACTCAAAAGCCGTCTGTGTGCATGGGTGTTGGACTTCCTCACTGGCAGAACTCAGGTGGAGAGGGTGGGTAGATGCGTCTCTAACAGCATCACCATCAACACAGGAGCACCACAGGGATGTGTCCTCTCGCCACTGTTCTACTCCCTGAGTTGAAGAGCCCCCGAGTTGGCTTGATTTCTATATTGGTTAGAATTAAGATTATTTTTATTTTTCCAGTTAATGAGGCCTTTTTTTTTGGCAATGCATAGTGCAGTGAAAACCATGTGGGCTATATTCTTTTCTGTAGTGCCATAATCTAAGTTGCCCAACAAACACACTAAAGGGGAAGTTGGAATGTTACATTTCAGACACTTTGATAAGTCTTCACATATCTCACTCCAACGCTTCTGAGCTGGTGGACAGAATCAAAGAGTGTGGATGTAATTGTCCGGTGTATTGGCTTGACAGTGTGAGCAGTTGTTGGAGGACAAAAAGACCATTTTGAACATCCGATGACCTGTATAGTGTACTCTATGTAATATTTTGTATTGAATTAACTGAAGACTGGGCTTTCTAATTAAATGAAAGGTTTTTATGCATACCTAAGTGTAACCATGGTTTCCATCAGCCGTTGGAATGTGCTTGGTGCATTGGTAATCCCCTGTGGCATTCGATTAAACTCCCAGAATCCTAATGGGCAGACAAAGGCAGTCTTCGCTTTATCCTTCTCCTCCATTTCAATTTGGTAGTATCCTGACTTGAGGTCTAGCACTGTGAACCACTTTGATCCTGCAAGTGCGGAGAAGGTGTCTTCCAGTTTAGGCAGAGCATAAGCATCTTTGATTGTTTACAGATTGAGTTTGCGGTAGTCAATACAAAGACGTACACTGCCGTTCTTTTTGCGCGCAACCACAATTGGAGAGGCAAATGGTGAGTCGGATTCTCTGATAACTTCAGAGTCAAGAAGTTCTTGCAGGTGTTTCCTTACAGCATCAAGATCTTGAGGATGAATTGATCGTGGTCTTTGCTTGAAAGGGGTTGGATCAGACAATTTGATTTGGTGTTTAACTTTGTCGGTCCTGCCAAAATACAGATCGTGTTTGGCAAATACTTCAGGAATACTGTTGAGCTTTTGAACAATGCGTTCTCTCCAGTCTGAAGTTATAGGGGAATCTCCAAAGTTGTATTGTGGTTGAGATGGAGGTAACGACTCTGTAGACTGGTCTGAATAATGGATGTGACTTCCTGGAAGGCACTGATTTCTGCAAAGATAGCTCGAGCTGGAATGTGGATTTCATGGTCAGAGTCATTACTCACTACAACAGTCAGAAAACATGGCCGACGTTGAGGTAAGTCCACAAGGCAGGTTTTTACCATGAGTCCACCAGGCAGAGAACTGGAGGTGGGGTGTTCCAGAATAACTGCTATCTCACCTTGGAATAGCCCTGTGACCAGGCATCCCTCAAGGACAGTGGTTTGGCCGGCAGTAATGGTATGTGGTTGGTCTGACTTCAAGATTACAGGAGCATACTGGTTGTTTGAATTCTGGACATGGCGACACTGGAGGATTTTATAAACTGCAATGTAAGCGGAACCAGTTGGCAGGAATGACTGCTCAGGGTGGGTATCACAGTGTTTGCTGTAAGCAACATCAAGAGTGTTGGTGCCAACAAGTATCATTGGGTATGATTGCTGGACATCAGGCAAGGACAAGTGTATCTACATCAATGGATGAAACAAGAAAATCAGCTGGGAACATCATGTTAATCTCAATGTATCCCAGGTAAGGTACGGCTTGTCCAATTGCTCCTTCTACTTCCAACAGATCATTTAGTGGTTTCATTGGGTGGTCTGAAAGATAAGTATTATAGAAGGAATGGTAGTAACCTGAGAGCCAGTATCAAGAAGACAGTTGAAATGGTTGCCCTTGATTTGAATTTGTCCTGTGCTTTTGGTCCCCACAAGCCCTTTTGGCAGCAATGGAAACTTGTTGTGCATTATGGTATCCCAGAACGGTTGCACAGTGACCAAGGCCCTGACTTTGAATCCAGAATCATCTGAGAGCTTTGTGAAATGGCTGGGATCCACAAAATAAGAACCACTCCATACCATCCAAGAAGCAATCCTTTTGAATGGTTTAACCAAACATTACTGGATATGCTAAGAACACTGACAGCTCAACAGAAATCTCATTGGAAAGATTGTAAAGCCCCTGGTGCATGCATACAATTGCACAAGAAATGATGTTACAGGTTTCTCACCATATGAGCTCATGTTTGGCCGCCAACCTCGCTTACCGGTGGACTTAGCCTTTGGACTACCCCTTGACAAAGAAGGATCAACATCCCACACACAATATGTGGAAAAACTAAAGTCCCACCTGGAAGAAAGTTACAAGCTGGCCATTGAAAACTAAGAAAAAGTGATGAAACGTAACAAAAACAGATTTGATAAGAATGTCACTGCATCACAGCTGAATGTTGGAGACAGAGTTCTTGTGAGGAACGTGCGGGTAAGAGGCAAACACAAGCTTGCAGATAAATGGGAGTCATCTGTGTACATTGTAGTGAAGAAAGCCGGCAATCTTCCTGTGTATACAGTTTGACCCGAAGACCAAGACAAGCCCCTGAGGACTTTACATCGAGACCTCCTACTGCCCTGTGGGTATTTACCACCTTCTGAAAATGAAATGCTTACTAAGCAAAAGGGAAAAATGCCTGAGTTACCTGTGTCTCCTGTACATGCTGCTGCTGCTGCTGCTGTTGCTGCTGCTGATGACAATGACAAAGGGGAACTCATCTCATACCTACCTTTTCCTTTCTTTGCTGAACCTGTCACTTTCACAACAACCATTGACTTACCCAATACTCCGCAATCTGTTCCAGTTATCGACCAGCCAGATGTCCCTGTAGTATTGGCTACAGAGGAAGAGAACACAGAGGAACCTATACCTGTACCTGTTGAAGAGGAACAAGTTATTGATAACAAAACCTTGGAAGCTGGCTTTGAGCCAGTTGAGCTTGCAGAAACCTCTCATGATGAAGAAAGTCTATCTTCTGATCCAGTTATTCCAGAACCATCCAGTAATAACTTGTCACAACACTCACCTACTGAATCAGAGCCTCTGAGTCCTGAGGCAGAACCACCCTTAAGGCACTCAACCCGCACCAGGAATCCTCCTGATCGGCTGCAGTACATCAAGCCTGGTAAGCCTCTGTTAAAGAGCGTTCAGACCTTTCTGCATGAGTTAGGTTCTGTCTTCTCCTTTGCTCTTCAAGACGATGAAGAAGAGGATACGATGCCTTCACACTTCAGCCAACCAGTCATTCGCTGCCAGCCTAGTCCATGTACGAGGACATCCATGGGATTGGGGGGGGGAGTGTAACCATGGTACCATCTGACCCCACTTCCGCCAATCCCTTTATCGTGGCGGGAATGAACCCCGTATAAGTTCCGGGTCAATCAGCTCAGCTGCATGTTCCCTGCTCCCCTGACTGCTGTTGTCCTGGTTGGCGTTCTTGTCAGATATTGACAAATTACAGACTACATACCAGTTGACTGCGTGCAATAACCTGTCCGATTTATTCACCTTTACACCCTCTCTCAATCGACTCAACGGTGAGTTATTTGTTTGTTTTGTTTTGTCACAATTAATGAAAATGCGGAGCCGCGGTCGCGCATTCTAAAACGCCGGTAAGCTAATGCTAGGCTAGTGACAGTAAGTGCAATAACTGGTTTTATTTATTGAATATTGTTGTTTTTGTTTATTTCACTATGGCCGAATGTTGAATTAACGTATCAAGAGTTGAGCGAGTGATTTGATTTTTGTAGTTCTGGATGTTTTTTGTTACTTTTCTGATTAAATGCCAAAACGGCCTATGAGACGTTTGAATTGAGTTAAACTCCCTTTAGATTATTGAACTTGTTGCGCAACACCTGTGATTAAATGTGTTAATTGATTAATTTTGGATAATGTTTATTAGCTTTGATGGGACCCATGAGAATGTTTTTGTATAATAGTATTTTGAATGAAATTCATTATAAGATGACTATAATACGTTATGATTTGTTTGGTTATTGGTTTATTGATTGTTGTATAAAATATGGCATTATTTGACTTTGTTATTTATGGATTTATTAAATTTGGTTTTATCATGGCAGTCGAACGCTGTTTAAATTAAATATTGAATGATAATTTATGTTTGTGACCTTGTTTAGGTCCGGTTTTTTTTTTCTCCCGCGATCACAGCCCTGGTCAGCGCAGGATGGCGAGCCACCCGACCACCGTTACATTGTGGTAGGAATCGTGAACCTATGGACTGAGTTAAACTGTTGACACATGACCTATCACAGGTCCATGGAACTAAACTAAATCTCATACTGGACTAAACCTCATCCCACCTCCGTTTTGGAATGTAATAAGCTGTTTTGTATTGTCAACATTATTTTTGTTCACTGATATATATATATATATATATTAGGGGTGCAACGATACACAAAATTCACGGTTCGGTTTGGTTTGATACTTGTTCATGCCTTTTTAGTTTGTTATTTATTAAAATTATAAATATATATTTTAACTCAAAAGTACAGTTTTTAAATGTAATGTTGCTGAAACAACAAAGTAATTAAAAACAATTATATCTGATTGAGGAATCACTCAACTTTGGAAAAGAGAGTTTATTACAGAGAAATGGCTCTTTTCAAAATAAAAGCTATACTATACACTTCTTCTGGGGTATATTCTCAGCAGCATATTATCCTCTTAAGCCCCAAGGGGGTTTCTGAGCTTCCTGCTGGAAAATGTAATGCCCAAATTTAATTGATTATTTCTCTGCAATTACAAACTATAATATAACCCTTTGAAAAATATGCCTCAGATCACATTTGGTTCCAGAAATCCAGTAACCAACATATAAACATCATCTGTGCAAAGATTTATGTTTCTAAAGTGAAACAGTGAAAAATTGTCAATCGATATTGAACCATGTTATATATATATATATATATATATATATATATATATATATATATATTAGGGGTGCAACAATACTCGTATCGATATTGAACCGTTCGATACAGTGCTTTCGGTTCGGTACGCATATGTATCGAACAATACAAAATTTTTAATTTATTTTATCAACTTTCCTTCTGACGATGCTGTCTGCGTTGAGTGCTCAGTGGATCTGCGCTCCACAGTGCGGCCTAGGCGGAGTAGTCTAACGCAGATTCACTGAGCGCAGGGCAAGCTAGCGGGACAGAAGTTAAGCTCTCCTTGCAACATGGTAAATTGAACCTCCCCCACCATCATTCAGATCTGGCGTTTGGAACTATTTTGGTTTTCATGTGATTCAATTCAATTCAATTCAATTTTATTTATATAGCGCCAAATCACAACAAATGTCGCCTCAAGGCGCTTCATAGATACAGAGAAAAGCCCAACAATCATATGACCCCCTATGAGCAAGCACTTTGGCGACAGTGGGAAGGAAAAACTCCCTTTTAACAGGAAGAAACCTCCGGCAGAACCAGGCTCAGGGAGGGGCGGCCATCTGCTGCGACCGGTTGGGGTGAGAGAAGGAAGACAGGATAAAGACATGCTGTGGAAGAGAGACAGAGATTAATAACAGATACGATTCAATACAGAGAGGTCTGTTAATACATAGTGAGTGAGAAAGGTGACTGGAAAGGAAAAACTCAATGCATCATGGGAATCCCCCGGCAGCCTACATCTATTGCAGCATAACTAAGGGAGGATTCAGGGTCACCTGGTCCAGCCCTAACTATATGCTTTAGCAAAAAGGAAAGTTTTAAGCCTAATCTTAAAAGTAGAGATAGTGTCTGTCTCCCGAATCCAAACTGGAAGCTGGTTCCACAGAAGAGGGGCCTGAAAACTGAAGGCTCTCCCTCCCATTCTACTTTTAAATACTCTAGGAACAACAAGTAGGCCTGCAGAGCGAGAGCGAAGTGCTCTAATAGGGTGATATGGTACTACAAGGTCATTAAGATAAGATGGGGCCTGATTATTTAAGACCTTGTATGTGAGGAGCAGGATTTTGAATTCAATTCTGGATTTAACAGGAAGCCAATGAAGGGAAGCCAAAACAGGAGAAATATGCTCTCTCTTTCTAGTCCCTGTCAGTACTCTTGCTGCAGCATTTTGGATTAACTGAAGGCTTTTCAGTGAGTTTTTTGGACATCCTGATAATAATGAATTGCAGTAGTCCAGCCTGGAAGTAATAAATGCATGAACTAGTTTTTCAGCGTCACTCTGAGACAGGATATTTCTAATTTTAGAGATGTTGCGCAAATGGAAGAACGCAGTCTTACATATTTGTTTAATATGTGCGTTGAAGGACATATCCTGGTCAAAAATGACTCCAAGGTTCCTCACAGTGTTACTGGAGGCCAAGGTAATGCCATCCAGAGTAAGAATCTGGTTAGATACCAAATTTCTAAGCTTTTCAGCGCCGAGTACAATGACCTCAGTTTTATCTGAGTTGAGAAGCAGAAAGTTAGTGGCCATCCAAGTCTTTATGTCTTTAAGACATTCCTGCAGTTTAACTAATTGGTGTGTGTTATCTGGCTTCATGGACAGATAGAGCTGGGTGTCATCTGCATAGCAGTGAAAATGTATGCTATGTCTTCTAATGATGCTGCCTAGGGGAAGCATGTATAATGTAAACAGAATTGGTCCTAGCACTGAACCCTGTGGAACTCCATAATTAACCTCAGTGTGTGAAGAGGACTCTCCATTTACATGCACAAATTGGAGTCTATTAGATAGATATGATACAAACCACTGCAGTGCAATACCTGTAATACCTACAGCATGTTCTAATCGCTCTAATAGAATATTATGGTCAACAGTATCGAATGCTGCACTAAGGTCAAGAAGGACAAGCACAGAGATGAGTCCACTGTCAGAGGCCATAAGAAGATCATTTGTAACCTTCACTAAAGCTGTTTCTGTGCTGTGATGAGCTCTGAAACCTGACTGAAACTCTTCAAATAAACCATTCCTCTGCAGATGATCTGTTAGCTGTTTGACAACTACTCTTTCAAGGATTTTTGATATGAAAGGAAGGTTGGAGATTGGCCTATAATTAGCTAAGACTGCTGGGTCTAGAGATGGCTTTTTGAGTAAAGGTTTAACTGCAGCCACCTTGAAGGCCTGTGGTACATAGCCGATTATTAGAGATAGGTTGATCATATATAAGATCGAAGAATTAATCAATGGCAGAACTTCTTTGAGCAGTTTTGTAGGAATGGGGTCTAAAAGACACGTTGATGGTTTGGAGGAAGTAATTATTGACGTTAACTCAGAAAGATCGATTGGAAAAAAAGAGTCTAACTTAACATCAATGGAACTACAAGTAGCTGTAGATAATATTACATCTGTGGGATGATTATTGGTAATTTTTTCTCTAATGATAAAAATTTTATTTGTGAAGAAGTTCATGAAGTCATCACTAGTTAACGTTAAAGGGATGGTTGGCTCAAAAGAGCTCTGGCTTTTTGTCAGCCTGGCTACAGTGCTGAAGAGAAACCTGGGGTTGTTCTTATTTTCTTCAATCAGTGACGAATAGTAAGCTGTTCTGGCTTTGCGGAGGGCTTTCTTATAAAGCAACAAACTATTTCTCCAGGCTAAATGATGATCCTCTAAATTTGTGACACGCCATTTCCTCTCCAGATTACGAGTCGTCTGCTTGAGGGTACGTGTTTGAGAATTATACCACGGGGTCATGTACTTCTGATTAGAGACCTTAGTTTTCACTGGAGCTACAGTATCCAGAGTCGTACGTAGTGAGGAGGTGAAATTATTAACAAGATAATCGACCTCTGTTGGGGTAGCGTTCAGATAGCTGCTCTGCTCTGTGTTGGTACAGGGCATTGACGATGATAACAGTGGCTGGATTATATTCTTAAACTTAGTTACAGCGCTTTCAGAAAGACATCTACTTTGATAAAGTCCACTCTCCACTGCTGCGTAATCAATTATTGTAAATGTAAATTTTATCAAGAAATGATCAGACAGGAGAGGGTTTTCAGGAAACACTGTTAAATGTTCAGTTTCTATGCCATATGTTAAAACCAGATCTAGAGTGTGATTAAAGTGGTGGGTGGGTTCTTTTACATTTTGAGAGAAACCAATTGAGTCTAACAACAGATTAAATGCCATGTTGAGGCTGTCATTTTTAGCATCTACATGGATGTTAAAATCACCCACAATAATTATTTTATCTGAGCTCAGAACTAAATCAGATATAAAGTCTGAGAAATCAGACAGAAACTCTGTGTAAGGCCCAGGTGGACGATAGATGATAACAAGTAAGACTGGTTTCTGAGTTTCACAGCTGGGGTGGATAATGTTAAGCATCAGGCTTTCAAATGAATTAAAAGTCTGTCTTGGTCTTTCATTAATTAATAGACTGGTGTGAAAAATTGCTGCCACACCGCCCCCTCGACCTGTGCTTCGAGATTTCTGGTAGTTAGAATGACTCGGGGGTGTTGATTCATTTAAGCTAACATAATCATCCTGCTGCAACCAGGTTTCTGTAAGGCAGAGTAAATCAATTTGTTGATCATTTATTAAGTCATGTACTAACAGAGACTTGGAAGAGAGAGACCTAATATTTAATAATCCACATTTCACTGTTTTACTCTTTGGTTCAGATGTGGATACTGTATTGTTCTTTCTTTGTAAATGTTTAAGTTGTTTGTTGCTGGTTTTTAGTTTGTTTTTTGTCTTTTTGGAAGCAGACACAGTCTCTATGGAGATGGGTTTTTGGGGGGGTAGCAGGAGGAGAGAAGCTGCAGAGAGGCGTGTAAGACTGCAACTCTGCTTCCTGGTCCCAACTCTGGATAGTCATGTTTTGAGGGGTTTAATAAATTTGTCCATATTTCTAGAAATGAGAGCTGCTCCATCCAAAGTGGGATGGATGCCATCTCTCCTAACAAGACCAGGTTTCCTCCAGAAGGTTTGCCAATTATCTATGAAGCCCACATCGTTTCTGGGACACCACTCAGACAGCCAGCAATTTAAGGAGAACATGCGGCTAAACATGTCACTCCTGGTCTGATTGGGGAGGGGACCAGAGAAAACTACAGAGTCCGACATTGTTTTGGCAAAGTTGCACACCGATTCAATATTGATTTTAGTGACCTCCGATTGGCGTAACCGGATGTCATTACTGCCGACGTGAATTATGATTTTATTGAATTTACGTTTACCCTTAGCCAGCAGTTTTAAATTTCCTTCAATGTCGCCTGCTCTGGCCCCTGGAAGACAATTGACTATGGTTGCCGGTGTCTCTAGCTTCACATGTCTGAGAACAGAATCACCAATTACCAGAGTTTGACCCCCAGCGGGTGTGTCACCGAGTGGGGAAAAACGGTTAGACACATGAACGGGTTGGTGGTGTACCTGGGGCTTCTGTTTAGGACTACGCTTCCTCCTCACCGTTACCCAGCCTTTCCCCAGCTGCTTGGGGTCTGCCGGGGAACAGCTAGCGGGGCCTACGCTATCTTCGGCTGCACCAGCTACAGGGGCCTGGCTAGCTAAGGGTGAGTGCAAGGTGCGAAGCCGAGTCTCCAGATCAGTAATCCTGGCCTCCAGAGCTGCAAATATGCTACATTTGTTACAGATATCATTACCGCTAAAGGAGGCCGAGGAGTAACTAAACATCTGACACAATGAGCAAGAAAGTGCAGAAGGGACAGGTGAAGTAGCCATGGTGCTAACGGGTCGGCTACGAGCTAAGCTAGCGAAACAGTACAGAGACAGTGAGTGACAGTGAGTGAATACTTTGGCTATAAATTAGGTAGTGAGTACACAGAAAGTGTGCTTCGGATGAAGCACGTGAAGATTATACACAGAGCGAGCGAACACCAAGTGACAGCGCCACCAACAATGCCTGTGATGTATGACCCTGAAGGTAAGCGCGTCATGGACAAAAGTAAAACAGTATGTCGGATGTGCCATGCAATGCTCAATTACATGGGTGGGAACTACTGCGTTAGCGCAGTTAGCTCGTTAACGTGTTGGCCGTCCAGCCCCACGCACAGGGCGATCCGCGGTAGCTCGTTAACGGACATTTGCCGTGTTGTGGCGTTAACGTCATTTCAACGAGATTAACGCTGACAGCACTAGTGGGAACACAACAAATATGACTGCACATTTACACCGACATCACCCTAGTGCAAAGACAAGTGGAGGCAGACAAAAACAACAAGCACGCATGCTACAAACTTTACCCGAGTCATTTAGACAGCCGTTAGCACATGATTCTCCTTATGAGGACCTGATATGTTTAATATGCTGCTGAGAATATAGCCCAGAAGAAGCGTACAGTATAGCATTTATTTTGGAAAGAGACATTTCTCTGTAATAAACTCTCTTTTCCAAAGATGAGTGATTTCTCAATCAGATAGATTTATTTTTTTATTACTGTAGCCAGATGGGCTACTTGCCTTTCTTTTTCTATCTCACTCTCTCTCTCCTGCGCTCTCTCTCTCCTGCGCTCGCTCTCTCCTGTGCTCGTTCTCTTCGCTGCGCAACTAGGTTAATTGGGAACCCACCTGCATATTGATTGCACGGTGGCGTTAGCCCGTATAAAGCTAAGCCGGTGTTTTTCTTGATCATTCCTCCCGTGCATTCGGTGCAAAGCAGCAGTAAATGCTGGCACCCTGCGACGGACTGATCAGCAAGAGCAGATCATATGACAGCTACAGGTATGCTCTCGTTTAACCTCAGATTCCCTCGAGTGCTGGAATTTGTGTTAATATAGTTTTTGCGGCCTGTTTTATTCCGACGTTGTGGAGAGAGGTGCTCGTGTTATCCCCACCAGTGAGAGTATAGCGCCTCCGGTCCTGGGGTAAGCCGTTAAAACTACTTTTATTAGCATTCATAGCTATAAGAGTCTAAGGTTACATTTATCTGTTTTAGGGTTTGATTGCTGTATTCACCTCTCCGTGGCAAATCGCCCAACCTAAATCGGAAGAGTGAAACGCCTTCCCAGCCGCTGTTGTGAGGACTCCTCCTCGGTGGAGCCTGCTGTCATGTCTCGTCTTGTCTTGTTTTAGCTTGTCTTAGCTTGTTTTCATTAAGTAGGCTTACCTTTTTCTGGTTTGCCTGGTTTTATTCTATTTTATTCTGGACTGTTGCTCGTACCCACGCTTCTGTGATCGGGCTGAAGCGACCCTTTGCCGTGCTGGGACTTTAAATCGCCTCGGTTGTCGGTCTCAGCCGGTGGGGAGCCAGACCGGCTTGCGATTGAGGATAATTACTACCAGCACGAGTGGTAGTTTGACCCGTGGGGTATAAGCCTTCCTGCGTGTGTGTGTGATTTCTTTTATTAAAGTTATTAAAGTGTTTTAGTTTTTTTATGATCTGTAGCGAGCCTGATGCTCAGTGTCCTTTTATTCTTTTAACATATTTTTCTGTTTTATTTCAGCGAACGGAGGACGTGCCAGTGGCCCTGGGACCTCAGGTGGTGGGTCGTTTTCACACTTTCTTTTGTACAGCACCGGGTGGGCTGCAGTGATTTTCTTTTTGTGTGGTTTTCTTTTGGTTCCACAGCTGCTGGTAAGTCCAAGTTCCATGATTGTTTTATTTTCACTTTAGGACACTGTCAACAATGACGCTACATCTTGGTTTTTAATATTTTATTTATTTTTACTATAAATAAAACTGTTTTAATATTGGAGCCAACCTGCCTCAGTGTGCATCCTTGAATCTGTGCGGCCTCCTTTTATTCCTTTTATCTATTTTTCTTAAATATATTTCCTGGGGGTGAAATTCCCCTGGGTGGCGTTGTCATTTTACTATTTCCTTTTATCTAACCCCACCGACCACTTGGTCACATTACTTTGTTGTTTCAGCAACATTAAATTTAAACTCTGTACTTTTGAGTTAAAATATATATTTATAATTTTAATAAATGACAAATTAAAAAGGCATAAACATTTTTTTTGTATCGAAAAAATATTGAACCGTGACACCAAAGTATCGAACCGAACCGAACCCTGAATTTTGTGTATCGTTGCACCCCTAATATAGCGTATAGTATAGCTTTTATTTTGGAAAGAGCCATTTCTCTGTAATAAACTCTCTTTTCCAAAGATGAGTGATTCCTCAATCAGATACAGGGCTCGCAAAGCGCTAGCCCGACGTCCCGGGGCATCGGTGAGCCACTGTCAATATGTGACATATTGAAGTCGCGTTTGAATTTGTGCTTGTTTTTTGCTTTCACTTTGCAATCGCACGAACTGTGTATGGAGAGCGACAGCACTGATTGGTGAGTGATGATAATTTGCGCACCAATTCCTCTGACATCGTCTTCATCGTCAATCGTTAGCTTACTATGCAAACATGACAAGTGAAATCTCCCGCAGCAAGCTTAAACATGTGAGAGTTTGATCGCGCAGAGAATCGCTGAGCGTTATGTGAGTGCGTGTGTAAAAGCAGCAGGATATATATTTTAGTTCTGCTGAGCCAAATAAGACAGGTCAGGGTGAAGAAGTGACAGCCAAAGAAAAGCTTACCACAAAACGGAAAAGTTATGACAAATCAGACTATAAGGCAAAAAGAAAGTGCAGCTTTATGGTTTCATGGACAAAAGAATTTCTTTATGACAAGCTAAATAACCAGGGCTGCACATAAGTGGTCCGCAGGTGCACATTCGCTGTCAAAATAAAAAAACGTGCACAAGATAAGAAGTTGCAAAGCGTGTTTGCGTACATAAGATTTTCAGGAGGAGGACAGACATTTGTTTAGAACTCTTAAAAATGTTGAAGAAGCAAGCTCCTTTAAGCAATTACTGTGATGTTCCTCCACCTCCAAAGAAATGTCAGAAGGAGTCCGAACCACAAAAGAAGCGCGTATTCTCGGAAAAGTGCTTGCAGGAGGTGAGCTGGCTTCAAACAAATGATGAACGCACAGAGATGTGGTGCAGAATGTGCTGTGAAAATTTAATAAATGACAAATTAAAAAGGCATGAACATTTTTTTTGTATCGAAAAAATATCGAACCGTGAATTTTGTGTATCGTTGCACCCCTAATGTGTGTGTGTGTGTATATATATATATATATATATATATATATGTATATATATATATATATATATATATATATGTATGTATATATATATATATATATATATATATATATATATATATATATATATTGTTTTGAGCTCTATTTCTGTTTCCTGTGTTTTATTCACACACTAGGCTCCGTAGCCAAAGCTACTTCTGATAGCTCATTATCTATGAAGCTGCAGTCAGGAGCCCTGGTCCTTTACCGCGTTACATAAGACCAGAGGTTTTGGTCTAAGTTGACTGATAAATCCGCTTCCCATTTTGCAATGGGAAGTGATATTAATTCATTGATGTTTTAGAAAACATTCTGTATAGTTTGGACAGTAATTTGGGGGTTATAAGAGCAAGAAATTGTACCACACTTAGTGGTGTTTGTAATTCAACTTGACCAGGTTTACATTTCTTTTTTTACTATGGATTTAATTTGTTGATATTCTAATAATCTTTTTCTGTTGATCCCATATTGTGTCATCTAAGAAGGTATGTTTTAGCCATCCTGAGATAAACTGAAGCCTGTTGGCTAAGAAGTAGTGTTGAAACCATATCCTGGGTAGGGTGAAGGGTCCCCTCAATGGTCTTCTCATAGGGGTTTTCTGAATCGCTCTTTGTCTGGTCCCTTACCCAGGGCCAATTTGCCATGGGAGACCCTATCAAGGGGACAAACTCCCCCTGCCAACATAGCCCCTGTGATCCCTGGGACACACAAACCCCTTCACCATGATAAGCTTCATTTAAAAAATGTGATTCATTTACAAAACTACTGGTTTAAAATAACATAAAACAAAAGTTGCAGTTAAAAATAACAGTTAATAACATGACAGCAAATGAGAGGGGCTATGATTGTGCTTGCCTTTCAAACACAAAGACAGGATTGTATTTTTTTTTTTCTGTTTTAGGTCCCTCACACCTTTCAGGAGCTACTAATATTAAATAGTATGTTCTATGAATGTTTTTAGGGAGTCTGCCCCTAAGTCACCAGACACTTTATCAGAGCTTGCATCACTGAATTTTCCTTCTCCAGATTCAGAAGAGTTCCACCTCCTTTGTGGCCTATTGCTAATGACCTTTTCTTTGTCTAAGCCATCCATCCATCAGCTGCTGACCACCCTCCAGCGGAGTCTCCTTTTTGGTTTCCATAATGTTTAAATTATCAAATGATTACTATTAAATCATGTTCTTTTGAATTCTTTTGGCGAAAGAGAAAGACTGAACTCAGAGTGGTAAAGCTCAAAAAAATAATCTTTATTTTACATTTCTGGAAATGGAGATGGAACACACATGCTCAGGTCTGAATTTTCTGCAGCTAAATCTATATATATATATATATGTATATGTGTGTGTGTGTGTGTGTGTGTGTGTGTGTGTGTGTGTATATTTCTGCACTACGTCACACCGACACACCGTTTACTTAGTTCCTCTTTTTTTGTGTCTGGTTTCCTGTGCAGCTCTGCACTAAACTTCTCCTTTCTTTACTTCCCCTTTCTAAAGTCTGTTGCCAGATCGACCTGTCACCCTCTGACCTAGTTGTTTCCAAAAGACAATATAATCAGAAAATAAGCATTAAGAATATATATTTATATTGTAACATTACATAAAGTTTTCTGTACTTAATTTTAGAAAGGGGAAAGCCAAAATTCTGAAGTAAAAAAAAGCTAAATGAACATTCTCCAAGTGTGGTGATTTCATATTTATTATCTGGGATGTTGAAAGACTTTTCTGCTTGGTTGCAAACCTGCCTAAATTCTTTTTTTTTTTTTTTTTTTTTTTTTTTTTTTTTTTTGCCTGTCCCATTTGGTTCTTTAGCCGTCAGAATTGTTGTCTGAAGACCAACAAGTATACCCAATGGATTTATTTTGCCAAATGGATCATCATGGCATTGCCGTATTGGTCCATTTGATCGACCTTTGTTTTTATTATTTATTTTATTTTATTTTCAGTTGTTATAGACGGGACAGACATGAGTGAGGGATAGGAAAGGGAGAAAGAAAGAGGAAGGAAAAGAAAAACAGAAGGGGAGAGGGACAGTGAGAAAGGGGGGGAAAAAATATCTCCGGGATCACCTGTTGAGAGAAAAAGAATAGAAAACAAGCAAAAAAAACAAAACAAAGTAACATACTAAACAACACCATCGCATTAATCTACCTAAGTATAAACAGCAGTAAATACTAAATATTGAATGTTGTTGTGCAGCATGCAGAACAGACAGCGCACAATGTGCTTTGAAGCAGCAGCCAAAAAAGGTGTGATTTAAGTCTACGAACAGTGAACACCCGTGTGCACACCTGTGTGGATCGGCGCGCTTGTATTCAAATGGTTTCCCCATGTAATGGTCTGCAAGAGGATGTAGAGAGCCATAGCCCTGTCCCCCAAGGCATGAAGCAGGCATGGAGGAGATCCAGGCCCCAGACATCCAGAGGCCCCAGAGTGCAAGAGCCCAAGGAGGACCACCGGAGGGGCATCCGTGCCACCTTCATGGGAAGGGCTGAGGATCCCCAGACGAGGGGTCACCCAGTAGCCACCGGGCAGAAGCTAGAGGGGGCTGCACCGGCGTGCCCGCCGGCTCCGCCGGCAGCCAGCTGTGCCAGAGTGAACCGAGCTGCAGGCACAGAGGCCGGAGGCCCGAGGGCCCTCCGCGCCCCGGAAGAGGCCTGACCGAGCAACAGGCGCCAGGCCCCGCCAAGTAGCCACCGGGACTGAGCTGGTACATACCTGAGCGCCCAGCCCCGGACACCAAGAACCAACAATGCACCGACCCCTGAGGACATCAGTCACCGGCAGGGAGTGTGGTGAGGGGAGATAGGCCTCCACACTTGGAGGGCCTGGGAGTTCCCAGAGAGGTGGAGTCTAAGACCCGACCTGACATATAGACACAGACAAACAGGCACACACAGACACAGACATGCATTCCCACCCTCATGCACACATATACAAACACTCAGCACTCACCCAACGTAGGAATAAACGTAAATGGACATGTACACACAATCACACTCATCAAACATACTCTATACCCCGGGTCCAGGTATCCTCGCCCCCAGAGGGGGAAACGGCACCCAAGAGATGTTACCCTTCCCTCCGGGTGGAGGCAAGCAGACCGCCCCAGGCTCCGCAGCAGCAGGGAGGCCAATCGGACAGCCAGCATCTCTTCCCAGCCCCCCCGCCCCAATGGCTAGAAGAGAACGGGGGTGTGTTAAGACCCCATACCTCCCTCCTCCCGCTCAAGTGTAGTGTTGCTGCGTGTTGCTCTAAAGTGTATTTAAAACAAGGGAGAGCATGGTGCTGCTGCCAGAGAGCAGCAGGTGTTAGCACGGCCCCTCCCGAGAACCCTCAATGTCTACATGGATTTAAAATTGAGAGGTGGGCACCGGCGCCAGAGGTAGGTTTGAATACACAGACCGTCTACTGGACGCCGTTAACGTGCCCACCTTCAAGGCCCTATATATATATGTGTGTGTTATGAGAGTGTAAGTAATGTGGATGTCTAAGTTGTGAGATAAAATTGAGGCACAGGTGGCCAGAAGAGGACAGGGGGGGAATGTCTCCCCTGCACCCTGGTGACACACCCGCACCCCAAGGCCCTACCTGTGTGGGTGGGTGTGGTGGAGCGGGAAGAGGGAGGTAGCCGGGGATGGGGAGGAAAAGAAGGGAGGGGAGGATGCCCCTCCCTAGGGCCAGCTCCCCCGCTGACCCCAGTAGGCACCCCCGTCCTCTGGTATCAAGGTACCAAAGGTACCAAACTGAAAACACTGGGTCAATGACCCAGGTACCCTAATACACTCAAGGAAAGATTCAGGATATTGTTTCGGAATATAGTTTCGCTCTGCTCCCCAGTTATAAGTTTGCCATTTTCCTCTGTCAAACAGCTCATGCTCAATCACTAACCCCACTTTCCCTGTGCTCTAGAGGCTCTGTGTCGTCCTGCCCTGGGAAACCACCAGCTCCCAAGTTTTCCCCAGTGACCCCTTTCCTGAGACCCTTCGTCACCCTGTAACATTCCCCTGTGTTGTATAAAGTTGTAAATAGTAGTTATCGCACTAACTGCAAATTCGTTTCACTGTACTTGAACCATGTTGTCGCTGGCCCTCCCTAGGGCCAGCTCCCCCGCTGACCCCAGTAGGCACCCCCATCCTCTGGTATCCACCAAGGCAAGGGAGCCCAGGCCCATCCAGACCGGGGCCTACGGCAGCAGCACCGCCAAGCCCCACAGGACCCGGAGCAGCCCACCCTACCCCACCGCAGAGGAAACTGTACCCACCCCAACATTCAATCATCTCCCAGACTACACAAGACAACAGACACCCAGGTTAAGTTTATTCTCCACCTCTCCTATGTCTCTCCCCCACCTGCAGAGTGGACTCCTGCAAGGATGGAGCAACCTCCCTGCCGGTTCTTGTGACATGATATGTACTACTATGTGATCGATACACATTTAGGAAGCTTGTTTCTAATCTTATCAACCACTCCAAACCCTTTAGACATTATAAAACGAAACAAATAGTTAGTGCCTGTTAGAACCACTAAAGATCCGAGGACAACATAATTGAAACCTGATAACTAGAAAAAAAGATTACATTCGTTTAAAAAGAATATATAATTCAACACATCCCCCTTCCTTTTCAATTATCAAAATTTGTATATCTATTAGGGAAATGTACTAGAAGTTAGAAAAGCCAGCAAAAAACATTAACTTTCTTAATAATGAAATATTGTTGAATAGTGTGAAATATATCATTTCATTAAAGAAACTTTGAAATATCTTATAGGTACGGTAATTCATGTAGAAAAACAATTGGTTGCATTAATAGTTTTATTAGGGTGAAGAGAGTAAAAGTCTACATTCAGGGGAAACCAGAGTATCTCATCTTAAATAACATATGGTTAATATATTCTGTAATTTTATAAATGTTAAAAGTGGGGCCATGTGTTACCATCAATATGATTGAGAAAATTCAAGAAAATAAGTGACAGTCGGGACAATCATAACATTATACAAAACAAATATACTGCCATAGCTTTCTTTATTCCCCTTGCCATCAATGGGATATTTCCAAAGCAAAAAAACAAATCCCATCATACTGTCTGTTGAAAACTTGATCATGGTCATAGTTGTAATCCTTTGGCTTGTTTTTTTTGGTGTATTTACAGTGACTACTTTTAGAAATGCTGTCATTGAATCACATATAACAAAAATCCCAAGTAACTAGTTTGGTTGTCTATTTCTGTATGTATATTTCTGTTCCTATTATTGCACACTATTACATTTTTTCAAGACATTTGCATAATGAGTTTAATAAATAGATAAATATATTTGTGGGTAAATATTAAATAGATATTACACTTTATAAGTCACAAGGGTAATTGTTTGTTAAATAGTTATCCATGCTAAGGTTTACCCAGACCCTTTTACATACATCTGAAGTGAATGAAACTTAAATGCCAACTAAACAGGAAAAGAAGAAGTAAACAGTGACATAAAAAAAAAAAAAATCTTCCTTTCACAGTTTTAGTGTTTTTATGGGGTTTCCATCCATGATTTACCATTTAATAGATGGTAAAGACAAAGAGTGCCACTAATAGAGGGATTACATTCATTCTGACCGAAGATGCGTGACTCTTTGTCGTTGTGGATGATATAGCTGTTGTAGGTTTTTTAGTGGTTGTTGTTGCAGCTGTTGTCATAGTTGGAGCAGCTGTTGGTAGTGGTGGAGCTGCAGTTACTGTTGTTGTAGCAGCAGTTGTTGTGGTTGGAGCAACTGTTGTTGTTGTTGTAGCAGCAGTTGTAGTGGTTCGAGCAGTTGTTGTTGTTGTAGCAGCTGTTATTGTGGTTGTTGCCACGGTAGTTGTGATTGAAGCAGCAGTTGTAGTGATTAGAGCAGCAGTTGTAGTGATTGTAGCAGCAGTTGTAGTGGTTCGAGCAGTTGTTGTTGGAGCGGCAGCTGTTGTTGTGGTTGTTGCCACGGTAGTTGTGATTGGTGCAGTTGTTGTTGTGGTTGGAGCGGCTGCTGTTGTTGCGGTTGGAGCGGCTGCTGTTGTTGTGGTTGGAGCAGCAGTTGTGGTTGAAGCAGCAGTTGTTGATGGAGCAGCAGAAGTTGTTGATGGAGCAGCAGCAGTTGTTGTTGTAAGAGCGGCTGCTGCTGTTGTGGTTGGAGCGGCTGCTGCTGTTGTGGTTGGAGCGGCTGCTGCTGTTGTGGTTGGAGCGGCTGCTGCTGTTGTGGTTGGAGCGGCTGCTGTTGTTGTGGTTGGAGCAGCAGTTGTTGTTGGAGCAGCAGAAGTTGTTGATGGAGCAGCAGCAGTTGTTGTTGTAAGAGCGGCTACTGCTGTTGTGGTTGTAGCGGCTGCTGCTGTTGTGGTTGGAGCGGCTTCTGCTGTTGTGGTTGGAGCAGCAGCAGTTGTTGTTGGAGCAGCAGATGTTGTGGTTGGAGCGGCTGCTGTTGTTGTGGTTGGAGCAGCAGTTGTTGTTGGAGCAGCAGAAGTTGTTGATGGAGAAGCAGCAGTTGTTGTAAGAGCGGCTGCTGCTGTTGTGGTTGGAGCGGCTGCTGCTGTTGTGGTTGGAGCGGCTGCTGCTGTTGTGGTTGGAGCGGCTTCTGCTGTTGTGGTTGGAGCAGCAGCAGTTGTTGATGGAGCAGCAGCAGTTGTTGTGGTTGGAGCAGCTGCTGTTGTGGTTGGAGCAGCTGCCGTTGTTGTGGTTGGAGCGGCTGCCGTTGTTGTGGTTGGAGCTGCTGTTGTTGTGGTTGGAGCGGCTGATGTTGATGTGGTTGGAGCGGCTGCTGTTGTTGTGGTTGGAGCGCCTGCTGTTGTTGTGGTTGGAGCGCCTGCTGTTGTTGTGGTTGGAGCAGCAGTTGTTGTTGGAGCAGCAGAAGTTGTTGATGGAGCAGCAGCAGTTGTTGTTGGAGCAGCTGCTGTTGTGGTTGGAGCAGCTGCTGCTGTTGTGGTTGGAGCAGCTAACGCTGTTGTGGTTGGAGCAGCTGCCGTTGTTGTGGTTGGAGCGGCTGCTGTTGTTGTGGTTGGAGCAGCAGTTGTTGTTGGAGCAGCAGAAGTTGTTGTTGTAAGAGCGGCTGCTGCTGTTGTGGTTGTAGCGGCTGCTGCTGTTGTGGTTGGAGCGGCTTCTGCTGTTGTGGTTGGAGCAGCAGCAGTTGTTGATGGAGCAGCAGCAGTTGTTGATGGAGCAGCAGCTGTTGTTGTTGTAAGAGAAGCAGTTGTTGTTGTAAGAGCGGCTGCTGCTGTTGTGGTTGGAGCGGCTGCTGCTGTTGTGGTTGGAGCGGCATCTGCTGTTGTGGTTGGAGCGGCTGCTGCTGTTGTGGTTGGAGCGGCTGCTGCAGTTGTTGATGGAGCGGCTGCTGCAGTTGTTGATGGAGCGGCTGCTCCAGTTGTTGATGGAGCAGCTGCTGTTGTGGTTGGAGCGGCTGTTGTTGTTGTTGGAGCAGCAGTTGTTGTGGTTGGAGCGGCTGCTGTTGTTGTGGTTGGAGCGGCTGCTGTTGTTGGAGCAGCAGTTGTTGTTGGAGCAGCAGAAGTTGTTGATGGAGAAGCAGCAGTTGTTGTAAGAGCGGCTTCTGCTGTTGTGGTTGGAGCAGCAGCAGTTGTTGATGGAGCAGCAGCAGTTGTTGTGGTTGGAGCAGCTGCTGTTGTGGTTGGAGCGGCTGCTGCTGTTGTGGTTGGAGCGGCTGCTGCAGTTGTTGATGGAGCGGCAGCTCCAGTTGTTGATGGAGCAGCTGCTGTTGTGGTTGGAGCGGCAGCTGCTGTTGTGGTTGGAGCGGCTGTTGTTGTTGTTGGAGCAGCAGTTGTTGTGGTTGGAGCGGCTGCTGTTGTTGTGGTTGGAGCAGCAGTTGTTGTTGGAGCAGCAGAAGTTGTTGATGGAGAAGCAGCAGTTGTTGTAAGAGCGGCTGCTGCTGTTGTGGTTGGAGCGGCTGCTGCTGTTGTGGTTGGAGCGGCTTCTGCTGTTGTGGTTGGAGCAGCAGCAGTTGTTGATGGAGCAGCAGCAGTTGTTGTGGTTGGAGCAGCTGCTGTTGTGGTTGGAGCAGCTGCCGTTGTTGTGGTTGGAGCGGCTGCTGTTGTGGTTGGAGCAGCTGCTGCTGTTGTGGTTGGAGCAGCTGCTGCTGTTGTGGTTGGAGCAGCTGCTGCTGTTGTGGTTGGAGCAGCTGCCGTTGTTGTGGTTGGAGCGGTTGCTGTTGTTGTGGTTGGAGCGGCTGCTGTTGTTGTGGTTGGAGCAGCAGTTGTAATTGGAGCAATAGAAGTTGTTGATGGAGCAGCAGCAGTTGTTGTTGTAAGAGCAGCAGTTGTTGTGGTTGGAGCGGCTGCTGCTGTTGTGGTTGGAGCGGCTGCTGTTGTTGTGGTTGGAGCAGCAGTTGTTGTTGGAGCAGCAGAAGTTGTTGTTGTAAGAGCGGCTGCTGCTGTTGTGGTTGGAGCGGCATCTGCTGTTGTGGTTGGAGCGGCTGCTGCTGTTGTGGTTGGAGCGGCTGCTGCAGTTGTTGATGGAGCGGCTGCTGCAGTTGTTGATGGAGCGGCTGCTCCAGTTGTTGATGGAGCAGCTGCTGTTGTGGTTGGAGCGGCTGTTGTTGTTGTTGGAGCAGCAGTTGTTGTGGTTGGAGCGGCTGCTGTTGTTGTGGTTGGAGCGGCTGCTGTTGTTGGAGCAGCAGTTGTTGTTGGAGCAGCAGAAGTTGTTGATGGAGAAGCAGCAGTTGTTGTAAGAGCGGCTTCTGCTGTTGTGGTTGGAGCAGCAGCAGTTGTTGATGGAGCAGCAGCAGTTGTTGTGGTTGGAGCAGCTGCTGTTGTGGTTGGAGCGGCTGCTGCTGTTGTGGTTGGAGCGGCTGCTGCTGTTGTGGTTGGAGCGGCATCTGCTGTTGTGGTTGGAGCGGCTGCTGCTGTTGTGGTTGGAGCGGCTGCTGCAGTTGTTGATAGAGCGGCAGCTCCAGTTGTTGATGGAGCAGCTGCTGTTGTGGTTGGAGCGGCAGCTGCTGTTGTGGTTGGAGCGGCTGTTGTTGTTGTTGGAGCAGCAGTTGTTGTGGTTGGAGCGGCTGCTGTTGTTGTGGTTGGAGCAGCAGTTGTTGTTGGAGCAGCAGAAGTTGTTGATGGAGAAGCAGCAGTTGTTGTAAGAGCGGCTGCTGCTGTTGTGGTTGGAGCGGCTGCTGCTGTTGTGGTTGGAGCGGCTTCTGCTGTTGTGGTTGGAGCAGCAGCAGTTGTTGATGGAGCAGCAGCAGTTGTTGTGGTTGGAGCAGCTGCTGTTGTGGTTGGAGCAGCTGCCGTTGTTGTGGTTGGAGCGGCTGCTGTTGTGGTTGGAGCAGCTGCTGCTGTTGTGGTTGGAGCAGCTGCTGCTGTTGTGGTTGGAGCAGCTGCTGCTGTTGTGGTTGGAGCAGCTGCCGTTGTTGTGGTTGGAGCGGTTGCTGTTGTTGTGGTTGGAGCGGCTGCTGTTGTTGTGGTTGGAGCAGCAGTTGTAATTGGAGCAATAGAAGTTGTTGATGGAGCAGCAGCAGTTGTTGTTGTAAGAGCAGCAGTTGTTGTGGTTGGAGCGGCTGCTGCTGTTGTGGTTGGAGCGGCTGCTGTTGTTGTGGTTGGAGCAGCAGTTGTTGTTGGAGCAGCAGAAGTTGTTGTTGTAAGAGCGGCTGCTGCTGTTGTGGTTGGAGCGGCTTCTGCTGTTGTGGTTGGAGCAGCAGCAGTTGTTGATGGAGCAGCAGCAGTTGTTGATGGAGCAGCAGCTGTTGTTGTTGTAAGAGAAGCAGTTGTTGTTGTAAGAGCGGCTGCTGCTGTTGTGGTTGGAGCCGCTGCTGCTGTTGTGGTTGGAGCGGCTTCTGCTGTTGTGGTTGGAGCGGCTGCTGCTGTTGTGGTTGGAGCGGCTGCTGCAGTTGTTGATGGAGCAGCTGCTGTTGTGGTTGGAGCGGCAGCTGCTGTTGTGGTTGGAGCGGCTGTTGTTGTTGTTGGAGCAGCAGTTGTTGAGGTTGGAGCGGCTGCTGTTGTTGTGGTTGGAGCAGCAGTTCTTGTTGGAGCAGCAGAAGTTGTTGATGGAGAAGCAGCAGTTGTTGTAAGAGCGGCTGCTGCTGTTGTGGTTGGAGCGGCTGCTGCTGTTGTGGTTGGAGCGGCTTCTGCTGTTGTGGTTGGAGCAGCAGCAGTTGTTGATGGAGCAGCAGCAGTTGTTGTGGTTGGAGCAGCTGCTGTTGTGGTTGGAGCAGCTGCCGTTGTTGTGGTTGGAGCAGCTGCCGTTGTTGTGGTTGGAGCGGCTGCCGTTGTTGTGGTTGGAGCAGCTGTTGTTGTGGTTGGAGCGGCTGCTGTTGATGTGGTTGGAGCGGCTGCTGTTGTTGTGGTTGGAGCGCCTGCTGTTGTTGTGGTTGGAGCGCCTGCTGTTGTTGTGGTTGGAGCAGCAGTTGTTGTTGGAGCAGCAGAAGTTGGTGATGGAGCAGCAGCAGTTGTTGTTGGAGCAGCTGCTGTTGTGGTTGGAGCAGCTGCTGCTGTTGTGGTTGGAGCAGCTGCTGCTGTTGTGGTTGGAGCAGCTAACATTGTTGTGGTTGGAGCAGCTGCCGTTGTTGTGGTTGGAGCAGCTGCTGTTGTGGCTTGAGCGGCTGTTGTTGTTGTTGAAGCAGCAGTTGTTGTGGTTGGAGCGGCTGCTGTTGTTGTGGTTTGAGCAACTGCTGCTGTTGTGGTTGGGGCAGCTGCTGCTGTTGTGGTTGGAGCAGCTGCTGTTGTGGTTAAAGCAGCTGCCGTTGTTGTGGTTGGAGCAGCTGCTGTTGTGGTTGGAGCGGCTGTTGTTGTGGTTGGAGCGGCTGTTGTTGTGGTTGGAGCAGCAGTTGTTGTGGTTGGAGCGGCTGCTGTTGTTGTGGTTGGAGCAACTGCTGTTGTTGTGGTTGGAGCAACTGTTGTTGGAGCAGCAGTTGTTGTGGTTTGAGTGGCTGTGGTTTTTGTTTGAGCAGCAGTTGTAGTGATTGGAGCAGCTGTTGTTGTTGTTGGAGCAGCAGTTGTAGTGGTTGCAGCAGCAGTTGTTGTGGTTGGAGCAGCTGTGGTTGTTATTGGAGCAGCTGTGGTTGTTATTGGAGCAGCTGTGGTTGTTATTGGAGCAGAAGTTGTTGTGGTTGGAGCAACTGTTGTTGTTGTTTGAGCACCAGTTGTTGTTGTTGTTGGTGCAACAGTTGTTGTGGTTGGAGTAGCAGTTGTTGTGGTTGAAGCAGCTGTTGTTGTGGTTGGAGCAGCTGCTGTAGTGGTTGGAGCAACTGTTGTTGTTGTTGGAGCAGCAGTTGTTGTTGTTGGAGCAACAGTTGTAGTGGTTGCTGCAGCAGTTGTTGTGGTTGGAGCAGATGTGGTTGTTATTGGAGAAGCTGTGGTGGTTTTTGGAGCAGCAGTTGTAGTGGTTGGAGCAACTGTTGTTGTTGTTGTTGGAGCAGCAGTTGTTGTGGTTGGAGCAGCAGTTGTTGTGGTTGGAGCAGCTGTGGTTGTTGTTGGAGCAGCAGTTGTTGTTGTTGGAGCAGCAGTTGTAGTTGTTGCTGCAGCAGTTGTTGTGGTTGGAGCAGATGTTGTTGTTATTGGAGAAGCTGTGGTGGTTTTTGGAGCAGCAGTTGTAGTGGTTGGAGCAACTGTTGTTGTTGTTGTTGGAGCAGCAGTTGTTGTGGGTGGAGCAGCAGTTGTTGTGGTTGGAGCAGCTGTGGTTGTTGTTGGAGCAGCAGTTGTTGTGGTTGGAGCAGCAGTTGTTGTGGTTGGAGTAGCAGTTGTTGTGGTTGGATCAGCTGTTGTTGTGGTCGGAGCAGCAGTTGTTGTGGTTTCAGCAGCTGTTGTTGTTGTTGGTGCCGCAGCTGTTGTTGTGGTTGAAGCAGCAGTTGTTGTGGTCGAAGCAGCAGTTGTTGTGGTTGCAGCTGTTGTTGTTGCTGGAGCAGCAGTTGTAGTGATCGGAGCAACTGTTGTTGTGGTTGGAGCAACTGTTGTTGTGGCTGGAGCAGCAGTTGTTGTGGTCGGAGCAGCAGTGGTTGTGGTTGGAGCAGCTGTTGTTGTGGTTGGAGCAGCAGTTGTTGTGGTTGGAACAACTGTTGTTGGAGCGGCAGTTGTTGTGGTTGGAGCGGCAGTGGTTGTTGTGTGAGCGGCTGTTGTGGTTGGAGCGGCTGTTGTTGTGGTTGGAGCAGCTGTTGTAGTGGTTGGAGCAGCAGTTGTTGTGGTTGGAGCAGCAGTTGTTGTGGTTGCAGCAGCTGTTGTTGTTGTTGGTGCTGCAGCTGTTTTTGGAGCAGCAGTTGTTGTGGTTGGATCAGCTGTTTCTGTGGTTGGAGCAGCAGTTGTTGGAGCGGCAGTTGTTGTGGTTGGAGCGGCAGTTGTTGTTGGAGCGGCTGTTGTTGTGGTTGGAGCAACTGTTGTTGTTGTTGGAGCAGCAGTTGTTGTTGTTGGAGCAGCAGTTGTTGTGGTTGCAGCAGCTGTTGTTGTTGTTGGTTCTGCAGCTTTTGTTGGAGCAGCAGTTGTTGTGGTTGGATCAGCTGTTGTTGTGGTTGGAGTAGCAGTTGTTGTGGTTGGAGCAGTTGTGGTTGTTGTTTGAGCAACTGTTGTTGTGGTTGGAGCAGCAGTTGATGTGGTTGGAGCAGCTGTTGTTGTGGTTGGAGCAGCAGTGGTTGTGGTTGGAGCAGCTGTGGTTGTGGTTGGAGCAGCAGTTGTTGTGGTTGGAGCAGCTGTTGTTGTGGTTGGAGCAGCAGTTGTAGTGGTTGGAGCAGCAGTTGTTGTGGTTGGAACTGCAGTTGTAGTGGTTGGAGCAGCAGTTGTAGTGGCTGGAGTAGCTGTTGTTGTTGTGGTTGGAGCAGCTGTTGTGGTTGGGTTGGCTGTGGTTGTGGTTGGTGCTGCAGTGGTCAAGGGTGAATTACAGATTGGTCCTTTTGTTATGGTACCAACGCTCTGCATGAAAGGTAGAGATTTCAAGCTTGAGGCAGCTGCACACAGGTTTGTAGATGCACATCCGTTAGCTGGGAAAGTGTTGGTGCCGGCGGTCACTGCAGATGAAAAATGTTTATTGTCATGACATATCATATTTAAAGCATTAGTTAAGACATCTTAAAAATGAGTTTGCTGATATCAGGTGTTTAATCCTCCCAATTCTTTTATTCTTTGGGCTGAAGGAAGGACAATACTTGGTGTATAAATGCTCAATCAACAACCTTTTATTCCATACAATTCAAAACTTTATGAGCACAAACCATCTGGATGGGGAGACATGCATGCAGAGCGGCACAACAAATCTCAAAATGGTGGAGCGTTACCCAAAGCTTTTATAGCCTCTGTTGACCCCCACCTAGTCGTAAAAAGCCTAAACTTACATACCCTCTAACTCTCAGTGAGCCTGTGTTATGACCTTGGCTCCCTGTCTTTCTGACATAGAGAAAGGTGGGCATAGAACTTCTGTGGAATGTGGTCTGTCTCCTCCACTATCAGAAAACAAGGCCCTCTGCACACAATATTCTCTTCTTAACTCGATCCCCTCCAGTTTGCCTACAGGCCAAACAGATCTACAGACGACGCAATAGCAATTGCATTCCACACTGCCGTCTTGCACTTGGACCAGAAAAACACATATGTGCGGATGCTGTTCATAGACTATAGCTCTGCCTTCAACACCATCATACCATCCATCCAGACTCATCGTGAAACTCCGTAATCTGAACATCAGCTCCTCCCTGTGCAGCTGGATCCTGGACTTCCTGACAGACAGACCTCAGGTGGTTCAGATCAGCAACATCACCTAATCCACACTCACACTCAGCACAGGTGCCACCCAGGGATGCGTGCTTAGCCCCCTGCTTACACCCTGTTCACCAACACACAGCTCCAACACCATCATCAAATTTGCAGACGACACCACCATCATTGGCTGCATTTCTGATGGAGATTAGAAAGCATACAGGGCAGGGGTGAGAGCCCTGACATCATGGTGCCATGACAACAACCTCCTGCTTAACGTCAGCAAAACCAAGGAGCTCATTGTGGATTACAGGAGACTACAGAGAAGAAGGCACACGCCCATTCACATCGAAGGAGCAGAGGTGGAGAGAGTCAAGCTTCTTCAGATTCCTAGGCATCTACATTTGCAAGGATCTGATTTGGTCACACCATGTTGGTGTGATCACAAAAGCAGCAAGACAGCGGCTCTTCTTCCTCTGGCGCCTGAGAAGATTTGGCATGAACTCCAGAATACTTACAAACTTCTACTGATGCACCATTGAAAGTATTCTGACCAGCTGCATCACCACCTGGTATGGCAGATGTAACACTCCCGACCGCAAAGCTCTGCTGAGGGTGGGGAGATCGGCACAGCGCATCACCAGGACTGAGCTGCATGCTTTGCAGGATCTAAATAGATAGCCCTGCATAAGGAAGACGCAGCGGATACTCTGATTCCAAGCACCCCAGCCTTTTCACACTCCTGCTGTCCGGCAGATGGTTCAGGAGCATTCAGAACCGCACTAGCAGACACAGGGATAGTTTTTACCCACAAGCCATCAGGCTTTTGAACTGCTGACATTCTTACACCAGCTGTCGTCATGGTGTAAGGCCAATAACCTCCTCCTCAACACTTCAAAAACCAAAGAACTCATAATATACTTCAGAAGGAAAAAGGCAGAGACCCAACCACTATTCGTTAATGGGGACTGTGTAGAAAGGGTGGCAACCTTCCGCTTCCTGGGAGTCAACATAGAGGAGAACCTTTCCTGGAGCGTGAACACCTCCGAGCTGCTGAGAAAGGCCCAACAGAAACTGTACTTCCTGAGAATTCTCAGGAGGAATAACATCATACAGAGATTGCTGGTGTCCTTCTACAGAGCCACCATTGAGAGTGTTCTAACCTATTGCATATGCATCTGGTACACTAGCTGCACAGTGGCTCAGAGGAAAGCACTCCAAGGGATCATTAACACCGCCCAAAAGATCACTGGCTGCCCTCTCCCCACACTGGAAGATCTACACCCGCTGTCTTAAAAAAGCCCAAAACATCATAAAAGATACCTCACATCCTGGCCACTCCCTGTTTGAACTGTTGCCCTCAGGCAGACGGTACAGAGCAATCAGTGTAAGGACTAATAGACTCAAACAGCTTTTATCCAACTGCAATAACACATCTGAATACTGCTACCAAAAAATGTCCATCACACCACTCGTGTTTTAATCTATGCGCTGACTGAAGCATGTATGTGGAAATGTATGTGAATGTTTGTTGATACCTCTTATTAGTACTTTAAGTATTCTATTTATTTTATTATTGAATTTTATTGTTTTATTTATATTTTGATATTGTTATGGGTGATGCCTTGATTGGGAACCATTTTTAATTTCATTGTACCTGTGACAATGACAATAAAGATTCTGATTCTGACCATTACACGCTCCCTACAATTACTAGACTTTACACACTGCCACTTTATATCCTCACTGCGTACTTTTTGCACAACTCTAAATACGAAACTAAATTCTGAACAACTGTCTCAAATTCTATTAATATTAATACTTTAGTTTTTTGTTATTTGTTATCTTTATTATTATCATTATTATAATCATTGCTGTTGTTGTGGTTATTTTCTTTTTAAATATAACTGCAGACTTATATATGTTCATATAAAGCTGAAGAGCACGAACCAAAGAATTTCACTACGGGTAAATGTGGCTACACTGTTTATATGTACATGACAATAAAACTTGAAACTCAGACAGCAGTTTTACAGTTAGCCTTTTTTGTGCTCTCTAACTGTTGTGCGCAACACTGATAATGCATGAGGTTAATTTGATGTTCAGAATCTTTCATGTTGACATGTGAACTCCAAAAAATGTATAAAAAAATATGTGGTTTGAATTTATTTTAGGTATAAAAGCCAATTTAAAGATGATCTTTGTTAAAGTATACATGATGAAGACTCACTCATTGATTGAAAGCATTGGTCCTCCACTCCCTGACACTGTAATGGAGTGTCGCACAGAGGGGTGGAACAAACGTTACAGAGTCGGCCATTACTTGACTGAGGAGCAGGAGCTGTAAAAGAAAAGAGCATCATTTCATTTCAGAACTGAGAACATTTCAGCAAATATCAGAATATTGTTTCTTGTTCTGTCTTTAATAAAACACTTATAGATTTGTACTTACCAGCCAGAGTTGCTGAGTTGCAGTTATCTGTGTTGCAGCACGTGGCAGATGCAAGAGCACTTTGAACACCCAGGTCAACTGAAAATGTCTGAGAGCCCGTAGCTGGACACAGGGAGGAAGATGCACATGCCTTGTAGATTTGTGTTGCCGTAATTCCAGATGAAGTAGCTGCAAATTCAAAGTGTATTTTATTAATGTTGATGGAAAGTACACATAATTTCAAAGTCATTGAAATTTACTCAAGTTTATCACATAATATGAAGAGAAGATTACCTAAAATAGTAGCTGTAACACACATGGTGTCTGAAGAACATGGAAGTAGTTCTGTGCTTGAACACATCTTATCTGTGCAGGTTTGACACTGAAGGGCTCCAGCTGCAATCAGGAGAGAAACAATAAAAGGATTGAAGTTATAATGATAAATGAAAGGTTTTAAAATACCCCAGCATACTAGCATAATTAAAGAATCTTTAGCTCTTTGATTTCTTTACACTGTTACACAGATTGATGAAATGCAGTTAATCTCTTTAACATGTGTATAAATATTTTTAATAAAGTCGACATGAAACACTACATTAAAGTTAATTCAAGGTTAATCTATTAAGGATAATTTACACCATGCTGTACACCTGCTCTAAAAACCTTCCAACATTTAACAGTTTGTAAAACTATATTTAAAATGTTATCATTTTTATGGCATGTGTAGCACCACCTACTGTGAGAAAAGAATCTGACCACTAGATGCGATCAGCAATATGAAATATTAAGGTGGACTTTAACTCCCAGTTATCTCTGGGTTAAACCTGTTTTCCCAATCACAAACAGTTCACGTGATAACAAGTTGTGACATCCATCACAAACTGAACAAAGTGTTAAGCCATCCATCAAGATGTCCACACTGAAAGAAATGTCCACTTCCCAGTTTTGCTCAGCATAAAGTAGAACTTATCCACTCAGTGAAATGATTTGGCGAAAGTAAAAGATTTCCACATCAGTTTGCCAAACAGATTCAGAAACAGAATTTATAAACTAAAACAAAATGTATGGCATATCTTTTTCAGAGCCTCTTGGGTTTTTTTTTTTGTTTTTTTTTTTGTTTGCTTGTTTGCTCTTTAATTGGGTGTATCACGCTCATTGATCTATTTTCTCTACACATATGCTGACAGATATTTGGTTTCCTGATAATTAAGGATGCAACGATACCAATATTTTCAAACCGATACGATACCGATACTTGGATCTGAGTACTTGCCGATACAGAGTACAAAAACCGATACTTCTACCACACACACACACACAAACGCAATAAATTGGAAGACAGGTTTTATTTTATTTTCTGCCGATAAAAAATTTAATCTTAATAAAAATGACCACAAAAAAATTTCAAGTGAAAAATAAGCACTTCTGTTAAATTATTGCAGAGTCTCCACATTGTAATTTAACAAAATATCGCTAAACTATTGGCACTGTCTCGAGCTTTCAGAATAATAAATAAACACTTTTGTTTGAAATAAAATAAATACAAATTAGGTTTGAGAATAAAATAAACTTTTAAATTACAAACAAACAAAATAACGAAAGTATTTGGCATTGACAAATAAACTCCTCATCTGCCCATGGATCATCAGTCCACTGTGCCGTTAAACCTGACATCGCACACACACTGCTTGTCTTTACCTCTTCAGAAAGTTTTGGCACCATTATCTCTCTGATGTATGGGCGGTTGGGAATTTCATATCGCAGCTCGAGTATGCTGAGAAGACGATGCAATCCTATGTTTTCCACAGCCGGCATTGGCTGGTCATCCAGAGCGATAAAATGAGTCAGAGCCTCTGTTATTTTAACTGCCCGTGGATTTTCTGTTGACATTTTTCATCGCTTTTCCAAAACCTGAGTTAAAGTTGGCTGTTCCGGTCCACACTACTGACATTTTGTTTAGCCTAGCTACAGCAGCCTCCAGTTTCTCTTTTTTATCTGGAGCCGCCAGTCTCACTCGCCTAACCCTGTGCCTGTTTAGCGCGGGATGTCCCCCTAGTGGCCAATCTAAAAAACTACAACAGAAATGACAAGCCACCCTCTGATTAATGAAATAAGTTGGTATCAGTTCATGGTATCGGTTAACTTTTATGAGTATGAGTACACACATATTTTACAGTATCGGCCCCGATACTGTGCATCCCTACTGATAATGCTTTGAGAGGAAACTTAGTTATGTTTGTGGTGTGATGCTCATGTAGTTACCTAATCTTGTAAACTGTTTGGATGTTCTTGGAAAAGGACATTTAATATCTATATAAAATAAACTTTAAGGTTTTCTTTTTATTTTATTGTAAAATTTAGACTTTAAATGTTTAAATTAAATCCTGAATGATAAGAAAAAGAGCAGTTACCTGTGCTGGAGAGTGCCCAAAGGACAATTAGAGCAGTCAGCTTCATTGTGATGAACAGGTCAATTCTGCAGATTAGTTTCCTTGGAATGCGATACTAAATCTCAGGAGCACTCCAACACTTTATATACTGAACAGGTGAGCTCAGGATTGGGTGTGTTTACATTTTTACAGCATGAACATTCAGACATTCATCTCCTCTTTTGTCAAATCATTCTGCTAGCGCACTTTACCACACCCTGGTAAATTGTACTCATTCATAAATGAATGAGTACAATTTCTTATAATGCGTCACTGAGCCTTCATTCTCTCTTTTGCTATGTAAATTTTATTTTTTTTATTTTCCGTGTTTTGCATTTCCTTATTCACTAAATTAATATGAGTCCATGATTACTTGTCATAGTTGTAGAAACTTGTAGAGTAAGGAATGAATAGTCACGGTGAGATCTTTTCTACATCACACTACATGAAGTATTGCACAGCATTATTTTAGAAATCCCTCAACACCTTTTGAAGATTTAATGTACATTTATCTACAGTTTAACATACAGATGTATTTGTTCCTCACTACTATTTTCTAAAGGCTTAGTACAGCAAACAAAGTTTTGGCTATAATGGCACTAGCCATGGATGCTTGTCTGTCCCGCTGTAGTTAGTGTAAACCCATAATCAATGCAAGTTTTTCACTGGAGCTACAAACAGTCAAAGCTTATATGCAAACACACATCCTATTTCTATAACTTACAGAGATAGTGTGAAATCAAGTTTCAATGATACTCTTAATTTATCATGATGCTTTTCCCCCCTCATGATTAAATGCACTGCTATACATTTTGCCTTTATAGAGCCACTGCAATCTGCAAATTATAATGCAGATGTAATATCACTAGACTCATGGCTCACTTGTACTTTTGTTGTTCCTGCTAATCTGTGATGTTGATAAACCAGGTAACCGACCTGTTCAGTGAAATTAATCAGACAGAGGCGTAAAACTACTCCAGCAGCAGGTGTGGCAGCAGTCTCACTTTGAGTATCACATTAATATTTGTAAAGTGAAGGAACTTCACTTTTACTACATTGCTGTAGTTAAGTATATTTTAGCTCAAACATTTCTGTTTTATTTTTCATAAACTGAAAAGTATATTTTGCACTTTGTTCATTTTGCTAATAACATGTAAATAACATCACTAAGTACAGATGATACTGTGACTCTAATAAAAGCTTAAAATTTTTGAAAGTATTTAGTGTAATAAGTTAATAGCTACTTTCTGATGACATTGCTGCACCCTCTTGTTGAGGTATAATCTATTTATATCTTAATAACAGCATGTTGGAAATCAAACATAAGGTATTCTTTGTATCGGGTCTGTGTGTGTATCACAGGCACACACAACCCTGCCCTTGGCACGTCATGTTTTGTTTTTTCTTTTTTTAGATTTTGGCTTCTGTTTTGTGTGTGTTTTGTGCATCTCTAAAAGGACAACAAAGAGGGTTGATTTTCATGCAAGATGTTTTTATTTTAGATTCTGGTTGTTCTTGTTGTTAAGTAGCTGTTTTCATGAGACTCTTTACTCTCTGAACTGAAGCTACTTAATGCTTTGCTATATCCAAGATGTATCCAATACAAAGTATTGGGATTTATTTTCTGGTTTTTAAAGTGAGCTGCAGCACTCTTCATTTTGGGAAAGGCTCCCCTACGGTAAGATAATTGAGTGGCTCCACGTTTTTCCCTGTGTCTCTTGCCTTTAGCTCCCCTCTAAAAGCAATCTTGCGTCTACATATATTTGCTTATCTGAGTGTAGAACCTAAGAACACGTTCTGATTTTCCTCCACTCCAAACTTGACTAAAGACCTGTCCTCGCAGGGACACTATGAAGAGATACCAGTATCACTTTATGCACACTTATATTACAATGAGCATAAAGAATGCAGTTACATAACACCTGTCGTAATGGACCAGGAACCAACACTGCTCTTGTTTTCCAATTAGTGAATTTCCTAGAAAGTGTCTTGAATGTTTTCCCTTTGTGAATAATATTTCTTAATGCAGAATGATAGAACTTGGTTTAATCCTTGCCAGATTTATGGACAGAAACAGGAAGACATAATATGGCTTATGTCTTTCCTCCTTGGCATTTTTGTTTTAACACACAGAGTGCATTTAGAAGTACCTCCTTTTCCTAACCTGACCTTTACCTGACAAATCTTCAAGGTTGGGTAGGGGAATCATTAAGGACTTAGGGGGAAAAAGAGGAGGGTTCTACGAATGATATTACACAAGCCTTCAAACAATTTAATGTCAGATGCCTGCCTAATTGAAACTATAATGTGCAAAAGAAGGACAACAAAATACACATCTTACTTTATCCCATGTCCTTATTGTTATAGTTTAGGCAGGCAATGTAACTGAGAATGTCATTTACAAAGCTGGCGATACAGTTAAATTAATGTCTAAATTCAATAACAAAAATAGCAGCATATGTTTTATGCCTGATGTCATTAAGATAGCTGCTTCTAGGTGAAATTAAGTTATGCCTGTGATGTCAAAACGTTAGCTCTATCCTAAAATTCTTCACTTGATCCTTACACTGAGTGTTTATACCCAAGTCCCACTCATTTCTGTTCTTCAGAAATACTGTTTTGAAACAGAGTAATTTTACTGAACTAACTTGTCTTTTCAGCAAACCATTTCTCCATATTCATGCATAAAAAACCAAAGGGAAATGTCTGCTAAAATACAAATATTAATGACACCGTGTTAATGTGCTACATAATAAAGTCTGAATATTACAATATGACATTGGGCAAAAAGACCCCAACAAACAAACAAATAAAAAATGCGTGCACACACAAACAATGTTGTCATTGTCCTTGGGTCTTGTCCTGAATTCCTCCTCTCATCCCCGACTAAATGCTGCAGATGGTGGAGCGTGGTTCTGCTGAAGGATTTTTCCTGTTAAAAGCGCGTTTTATCTTTCCCACTGTTGCCAAAGCGCTTGCTCATAGGGTCATATGATTGTTGAGGTTTTCTGTGTTCTATTATTGTAGGGTCGATCTTACAATACAAAGTGCCTTGAGATGACTGTCGTTGTGGTTTGGTGCTGTATAAAAAAATTGAATCAAATTGAATTGAAATCTTTTTTTGTTAATAGGTTATTACTCGCTCCCTCAGCGACCTTACCTGGTCTGCTCATTTTTTTGAGATGTTAGTTTGGGCGCCTCCTGGCAGAACACTGTACATTACTGAAGTGAACTTGCTGGGTCTTTGTGTCTAAATTACACAACACTGCTAGTAGATCACCCTGTGAATACTTCACCATAATAATTTGACCTGTGCAGGATAACTGCTCCATAGTCTATACATTAAATCTTATTTTCTTTTATTTACCTGCTGGATAGTTACTGAGTGTAACGCCTTTCCTCCACTTTGTTTAACGACTGAAGTAGAATTTCCTCTATCGATCACTTTATCCCAATCAACTCTAATTAGAAGTTAAAATAATGATCATTCTAAAGAAATGATAATTAACCTTTGGCTGGAAAAGTACAAGTATAGCTTGAATTGGATAATAACCACTACCTACTTTCTAGGAAGCATTTTTCTAGAAAGGAGTTTTTTTAAACTTTTTAAATACATAAAGAAAAGTGTTGTTTTTTGTTTGTTGATTTGTTTTTACTCTCTTTATGTGTTTAATGTCTATCTGCATTGTAACCTACGTAGACATAGTAATTTCTATGTCTGTATAGGTTCTCAGTCATCCAGGTGATGGTAATATTTGTAGAAATAGTAGACTTTATTACTGCAGCTAAATAGACAAACATACAATACGTAGCACTGGGAGTGGCATTCTGTCAGGACAAGTAAGGCAAGCAGGACTGAAAACAAAAAACGAGGAAACAATTTTTAGTTTTCAGGAAATGGAATTAGAAGCATTTCCTTTCTTGCCACCGCAAGTGCCTGTCTCTTGATATAGAAAATTTAAATAGTCCTTTTTTGCCTTTTCCTCTTCATTACTCTATTGTGTTTTCTCTGTTACTCTGTGTTCTAAATTATACACTTTAATGGTTACGTTATGAACTACATAATATATAATTATATACTGAATAGACTGGGTGTGTTTACATTTTGTAAATTCCAAACATGCAGTTTGCTCTTTTGCAAAATCATGACGTAAGTACAGGTCCCACACCCTTTTAATCCTGCATTTAACACTGTCGAAACAAAAAAGGGTCAACAGTTACGTTCATTTCTAAAATTAAATGAATGACAATTGTCTCCTGTTGTGTGTCATTTAGGCTTGTCATCTGCATTTGAATTGTGTATGAATTTCAGGTTGTGTCAATTTTTTTTTTTTTGTCTGACCCTAAACGCCTGTTTAAGGGGTTCTTATTTTCTTCAACCAGTGATGAATAGTGTCATAGCAACAAACACTTTTTCCCACTTCTGTGTAATTTGTTAGAGTAAATGTAAATGTTACTAAGAAATGATCAGACAAAAGAGGGTTTTTAGGGAATGCTGTCACATGTTATTTTTCTATGGCATACATGAAAGGGTGAAAAGGATAAGACTCAAACTTCAAATCAATTAGAATTCTGTCTGGTTCTATGGTTGATTAATAAGCTGGAGTGGCATAATATGGCTTATGTCTTTCCTCCTTGGCATTTTTGTTTTAACACACAGAGTGCATTTAGAAGTACCTCCTTTTCCTAACCTGACCTTTACCTGACAAATCTTCAAGGTTAGGTAGGGGAATCATTAAGGACTTAGGGGAAAAAAGAGGAGGGTTCTACAAATGATATTGCCACGGCCTTTTATGTTCCAAACACCAAAAAAGTCCAAGAAAAGGCCGTGGGTGGCAACGGGAGGTTTGTTTTTGGAACGCACTTCTGACTCCATTGTTTAAAAATCATTTGGCGTTTATGTCGTGCAAAATTATAAACAAAAATCAACCTAATAACTTCTTACAACTTAAAATTAAACGAAAGTTAACTCAATTTGCTTTAACAACTTCAAAAGTGGTCAAAAAAAATCATTTTCTAACCCTCCCGTCTTCCATCACACATTTGGGCGGAAAAAAAAAACAAAAAACAAAAAAAACCCACACACTTACCACACCCCTCCAGGGTGCTCTTAATCCCATGATTAATGGGAGGGTCCATAAGCCAATAAACCAATCACTTTCCAAAATCTTTTCCAATAAAATGAATTACAAATTTACATAACAAAACTAGGTCAGCATATTCTTACAACTTTAAAGTAAAAACAAAAATGATTACAAATTGCGTTTTATAAGCATTCAACAAAAATGGCCACAACATTCCGGCCCCTAATTCCTGTGTAACATGAATTATATCTGTCTGAGTGGCCATCACAAAGTGCAATATTGATAATTTTCTTCAGTAGTCCATGTCTTCATAAAAACAAACAAACAAACAAAAAAAGGTCATTGTTCTATGATTTCAAGTCTTTGTTGTTCATGTGTTTGTTTTGTGTGTATTGAAAAAATGTGTATGTTGCATAATGGAGTGTAGAGCAAAGTGAGTGTCAGTGTGAATGTAGAGCCAGAGGTTCCAGAACTTGGCTCAGTTGGAGGCAAACATTCATTGTTTCCTCTAGATGGCCTCCACCAGGAGACATATTTTGTTGATTGGCCTCTCCAGCTCATTTGTTTGTGTCTTAACTCGAACACAGCGAACTACTCCGTGTGCATCGGCCATGGTTTCAGTGATGCGGCCAATGGGCCAAGAATTTCTTGGTGCAGCTCCATCAACAATAAGCACAACATCACCAATGCAAAAGTTCCTACTAATCTTGTTCCATTTCTGTCGTTCCTGCAACATACGAAGGTATTCTTTCACCCACCTTTTCCAGAACAGATCCACAATATACTGGGCTTGTTTCCATCGTCTTCGCAGATACAGGTCCTCTTTTTTGAATAAACCTGGTGGCAGCACAGGTTTGCCTTTTAACTGGAGCAAGTGATTTGGAGTAAGAGCTTCTACATCATTGGGATCATCAGAAGAAGGTGTGATTGGGCGGTCATTCAGTATAGCCTCCACTTCACACAAAACTGTATGTAAGGTTTCATCATCTAGTACTTGCTGGTTTGTGATAGAGCATAATATTCTCTTTATCTCTTGCACCAAGCGCTCCCATGCTCCACCATGATGGGCCCCGTAAGGCGGGTTAAAGGTCCACTTTATGCCATCCTGTGCTAAACCTTTTTGGATTTTACTTTGGTTTAGCTCTAACATAGCTTGTTTTAACTCACGATTTGAGTTGACAAAGTTGGTTCCATTGTCTGACCGGATTTCCTTGACTTGTCCTCTGCGGCAGATGAATCTCCTGATGGCATTAATGCAAGAGAATGTGCCACCTCAAGGTGAACTGCACGACAGGTTAGGCATGTGAAAAGAACTCCATACCTCTTAACAAGACTCCTTCCTCTATTTACTTCTATTGGTCCAAAATAATCAACACCAACATAAGTAAATGGTGGAAGATCAGCTGAGATTCTGTCAATAGGAAGATCAGACATTTTCTGCTCACCTGGCTTTTGCCGTTGTCTTTGACACACTATACAGTCTTTGATTATTTTTCTAGCTGCTGAATTAGCATGAGGGATCCAGTATTGACGGCGAAGGGTTGAAAGCATGTGATTTCTTCCTCTGTGACCAACCTTTTCATGAATATGTTGAAGAATAAGCTTTGAAACATGGCTTTCTTTTGGCAAAATTGCAGGATGCTTTGTTTCCTCGGGTAAATCTGCTTTGCTCAGTCTTCCACCCACTCTCAAGACACCATTAGTAACTACAGGATCAAGCTTATACAGATGACTTGACTTCCTTACAGTGCCAGAGTTTAGGGCAGTCATTTCATCAGCATAATGTTTTCTCTGCACAAAGCTCACTATAGCCTCCTCAGCCTTGGACAAATCATCAGTTTTGAGCAGAGTGTTCCCATCTTCTTCAGCACATATTTGATTTCCACAGTACGTGTCCAGCATTGTTTGCAGTTTAAGACTTTCTTTTACTTTTAGGATCCATGCCAGACACCTTTTTAATTTTGTCCAGCTGGAGAAGTACATCAGCAGCTTAGTAGTGGGACACACATCTTCTTTCAGCACAGCTGCACACATCAGGCCCTCCCCTTTTATTTCTGGGTCAGCTTCCAAATGGACAGATATATAAGTTTTGCCTACTGGCCAGTGAACAACAGGTTTACTGAGAAATTCTGGACCACTGATCCAGGTGGAAGATTTCAGGAAACAGCCAACCGTCATTCCTCGAGAGGCTGCATCTGCTGGATTCAGCTTTGAACTAATGTACCTCCACTGCTCAACTTTTGTCAAAGCATGAATGATGGAAACTGTTAGCTACATATGTTTTGAACCGTGTGGTTGTGTTTGCAATGTACTGTAGCACAGTTGTGCTGTCAGACCAAAAGACTGATTCACTCAGATTAAGCTTAAGTTCAACTGATAGCATTTTGTCCAAGCGCACAGCTAAAACTGCAGCAGCCAGCTCAAGACGTGGGATGGTGACTTGTTTTAACGGCGCCACCCTTGCTTTACCAATAATAAAGGAAACACACACTTCCTGCTTGCTATTAGATAGCCTAAGATATGATACAGCACCATACCCAGTTTCACTGGCATCACAAAAGTGATGCAGCTGTGCACTTTTTACCTCCCCAAATCCTTTGGGTGTGACACATCTACTAATACTAAACTTGTTAAGAAGAACTAAATCCTCAACCCATTTTTGCCAAGTTTGTGCCATTTCTGCTGGTATTGTCTCATCCCAGCCAAACCTCAGTTTACATAGATGTTGCAGAATTTGTTTTGCAGGCAGAATGACTGGAGCTAAGAAACCCAAAGGGTCGTAAATGGAGCTGACATTGGACAGAATACCACGTCTTGTAAGTGGTTTGTCCTTGTTCACAATACTGAATGTGAAAACATCATGTTCAATATCCCATTGCACACCAAGGGCTCTTTCTGTGGGGAGCTGGTCCCGACTAAGGTCCAGCATCTTTAAACCTGCGGCTCTATTTTCCTCCGGGATCTGACAGAGGACAGAGCGATCACTACATACCCACTTATTGATCTTAAATCCCCCCTTGGCACACACCTCAGTAAGCTGCTGATAAAGTGAGCGGCCTGCTCAACAGACTGGGTAGATTTAAGACAGTCATCTACATAAAAACTGTGCCTGATTGTATCTATAACCTCCTCTGGGTACAGATGTTGGTTGTCATCAGCAGTCTTTAGTAGTGCAAAGGTGGCACAGCTGGGGGAGGTTAGTCCAAAAATGTGGACTAACATTCTATGTTCCACCAGCTGTTTTGTGATGTCACCATCTGGCCACCAGAGAAAACGTAAAAAGTTTACGTGTTCCTCAGCTACTCTGACCTGATGAAACATCCCTTTAATGTCTGTCATAAGCGCTATTGTACCCTGCCGAAAGCGAATCAGCACACCTAATAAAGTGCTAGTCAGATCTGGGCCTTGTAATAGCTCTTTGTTCAGTGATGTTCCAGCAAATGTTGAAGCACAGTCATACACAACACGCAGCGTTTTCTTGCGGGGGTGGTAGACCCCATGATGAGGTATATACCACACCTTTTCTTGCTCATGCTTCAACTGTTCTTGTGGTATGATTTCTGAATGTCCCTCCATACTAACATTGTGCATGAATTCTTTGTATTCTTCAAAGAATAACTGATCCTTCTGAAACCGTTTTAGCAGATATTGCGCCCTCTGCTGAGCCACCTGCTTGTTGTTTGGCATTCTTACTTCAGGTTTACGAAAAGGTAATTTCAAGTAATAATGACCATCTTTAAGCACAGCTGACTCTGACATTATGTTCATGAACTGTTTATCTTCTACAGACATTTCTGCACACTCATTACACTGGTTCTCCACAAAATCTTGATTATACTGTTCAACCAGCATTCCCTCTAAACTACTTATAGAAATGTGGTTTACCTGGACAAAACTAGCATCATGCTCATCCTTTTGACTGCCCTGATTGAGTGGCCTATTGACAACCCAACCAAGACGAGTTAGCACAGCATAGGGTCCATTACCCTCACTGTTAATGATTCTCCAAGGTTCCAGCGCTTTGGGAGAATTCACACCAATAAGCAGCCCAATGCCAGCATTTATCGGTGTCAACTCAACATCTTTTAAGTAAGGCCATTTTCTTAAGTCTTGTTCTTTAGGGATATTTTCTTTAGTGACAGGAATAGCCTTTTGAGTGTACACGTCAGGCAACCTCAAATACTCATTCTGTTTTAAAGCAGCTACTTCCATACCAAAAAGTTTATAGCTACTTACTGGCCTTTCCTGACCCATAGTCTTTAACATGATTTCCACTTTCTTTCCAGATGCATTTAACTGCATCATCAACGCCTCGGTGCAAAAAGTTGCAGAGCTGCCGGGATCAAGAAAGGCATGTGTCTCAACAACCTTCGTCCCATTTTCAAACTTCACTTTTACTGGAATAACTGACAAGGCACATTCATTAGACCCGGCCCCAGTATGGCTACCAAAGTTCAAAGAAACAAGAGCATTTGAGACTGATGATTCTTTACAGACAGCTTTAGCTGCTTGCCACTGCCGTTCTTTTGAGTGTATGTGGAGTACAGTAGGGTGATTTTTATTACAGATGTGGCACGTCAAACGATGTGGACAAGCTTTACTCATGTGGCCTCTCTGTAAGCAACCAAAGCATAAACCTTTACTCTTAAGGAATGTCACCTTTTCTTTGTTGGCTTTTAGTTTGAATGAGTCACATACGTCCAAAAAATGAGTTTGGTCACAAAACAAGCACCGAGTTTGATCTAAGCCTTTACCTTCATGGCTTATTTGAATACATTCCATTTTGCGTTTGTCATTGTTCTGTTCTGAAACTACAGCAACAGAAGTAGCAAAGCTACTGCTTTTAGTTTTAAACGGTGCCTTTGATGGTTTTGAAGCCATCTTTTCTTTTGTGTTTTGACTCTCTCCAAAAACAGGATCTAATGCAGCTCTTGTTTGCTTTTCAAGAAAATCAAGAAGATCTTTAAATCTTGCTCTGTGATTGCACTTTTCTGTTATATCAACAACTATTATTCGCCATTTATCGCGAAGTCTAAAAGGCAACTTTGAAACAAGAATCCTCATATTGGTTGAATTTTCCAGCTCATCAAGAAACCCAGCTTCATCCATTGTGTTGAAGCAGCTTCTTAGAAAGAATAAGCTCGTAATGCTGAAGCATCATCAGACTTTAAAACTGACCAGTTAAGAGCCTTGTCTATAAATGCAGATGTTATCTTTGCTCTGTTACCAAAATTCCACTCAAGCTGTTTTTTTTGCCTCAACATAAGCTGTCTGTGGACTCATGTGCATGCAACTTCTCACTAAAATTCTGGGCTGTCCTGTAGTAAACTGTTCTAAATAATAAAGCCTATCCTGCATGTTATCAGTCTTAGTTTCTATTCCTTGCTCAAACGCCTTAAGAAAGAATCTAAAATGCAAAAGATCACCACCAAAAACAGGAATTTCTATTGCTGTAAGCAGTGACAACCTCTGTTGTTTTACAAGCATCTCAGTAATCTCATTTTGCTTTCTCGTGATCTCTGTTAGGGCACTGCTGTGGACATCAACCTGAGAAGAGATTGGCCTTGGGCTTTCCCCTTCTGGTTTAACCTTAGCAGGTACACGTGTCTCTAGGGGCATTGGCAAAGGTGAATGAACTAAAGGGGCTTTCTTTGTTCTTGGAGCCTTTTGAGCTGTAGCAGCAGGTATGAACTCAGTAGATGTTCCAGAAGGAGCTGTAATCCTGCCAAAATTTGCATGGCAGCTGCCATAACCAACTTAGTTCTTAGAGCCAATGCTTCTTTTCTTGCTTTTAATTGAGCTTCTTCAAGTTCGAGCGCATGTTTTTCTTGCAGTGCGTCCACCTCCGCTTTCAAAGCGGCTCTTTCCAACTCAGCTTCCATCAGCGCCATTGAAGCTGCACGCAAGCTTTTACTCCTTAAACTTAAGGCTGCAGTAACATTACTGGGCGCTTTACTAGAGCCCTTGCTGACAGGTTTAGCAACTCGTTCAGAAATCATGTCGCTCGTTTCTTGCGCTACTTGTGAGACACTATCATGCGGCGCAATGTCACTGTCATGAGATGCTACCTTTGATTCAACATTAGAGGCTGCAACTTCATCCTTTTGTGGATCAGGGTCTGCATTTATCCAAGTGTCGATTTCATGCAGAAAGTCTTTAAAACCGATCAGCTTAGGTTCATACCAATCGCTGTGATCTGTTTCCTGTAAATATAAATATATATATATATATATATATATATATATATATATATATATATATATATATATATATATATTTCTGCACTACGTTTACTTAGTTCCTCTTTTTGTGTGTCTGGCTTCCTGTGCAGTTCTGCACTAAACTTCCCCTTTCTTTACTTCCCCTTTCTAAAGTCTGTTGCCAGATCGACCTGTCACCCTCTGACCTAGTTGTTTCTTATGCCTCTATTACAAAGTACAAAAGACAATATAATCAGAAAATAAGCATTAAGAATATATATTTATATCATAACATTACATAAAGTTTTCTGTACTTAATTTTAAAAAAGGGAAAGCCATTCAAATTCTGAAGTAAAAAAAGCTAAATGAACATTCTCCAAGTGTGGTGATTTCATATTTATTATCTATGATGTTGAAAGACTTTTCTGCTTGGTTGCAAACCTGCCTCAATTCATATTAGTTATTACTTCCATTACAACAATTAATTTTGGTTCTTGTGACATGATATGTACTACTATGTGATCGATACACATTTAGAAAGCTTATTTCTAATCTTATCAACCACTCCCAAACCCTTTAGACATTATAAAACGAAACAAATAGTTAGTGCCTGTTAGAACCACTAAAGATCCGAGGACAACATAATTGAAACCTGATAACTAGAAACAGAGATTACATTCGTTTAAAAATAATATATAATTCAACACATCCCCCTTCCTTTTCAATTATCAAAATTTGTATATCTATTAGGGAAATGTACTAGCAGTTAGAAAAGCCAGCAAAAAACATTGACTTTCTTAATAATGAAATACTGTTGAATAGTGTGAAATATATCATTTCATTAAAGAAACTTTGAAATATCTTATAGGTACGGTAATTCATGTAGAAAAACAATTGGTTGCATTAATAGTTTTATTAGGGTGAAGAGAGTAAAAGTTTACATTCAGGGGAAACCAGAGTATCTCATCTTAAACAACATATGGTTAATATATTCTGTAATTTTATAAATGTTAAAAGTGGGGCCATGTGTTACCATCAATATGATTGAGAAAATTCAAGAAAATAAGTGACAGTCGGGACAATCATAACATTATACAAAACAAATATACTGCCATAGCTTTCTTTATTCCCCTTGCCATCAATGGGATATTTCCAAAGCAAAAAAACAAATCCCATCATACTGTCTGTTGAAAACTTGATCATGGTCATAGTTGTAATGGCTTTTTTTTTTGGTGTATTTACAGTGACAAGTTTTAGAAATGCTGTCATTGAATCACATATAACAAAAATCCCAAGTAACTAGTTTGGTTGTCTATTTCTGTATGTATATTTCTGTTCCTATTATTGCACGCTATTACATTTTTTCAAGACATTTGCATAATGAGTTTAATAAATAGATAAATATATTTGTGGGTAAATATTAAATAGATATTACACTTTATAAGTCACAAGGGTAATTGTTTGTTAAATAGTTATCCATGCTAAGGTTTACCCAGACCCTTTTACTTACATCTGAAGTGAAGGAAACTTAGATCCCAACTAAACAGGAAAAGAAGTAAACAGTAACATAAAAAAAAAATCATCCTTTCAAAGTTTTAGTGTTTTTATGGGGTTTCCAAACATGATTTACCATTTAATAGATGGTAAAGACAAAGAGTGCCACTAATAGAGGGATTACATTAATTCTGACAGAAGATGCGTGACTTTTTGTCGTTGTGGATGATTGGTGGATGGTTGTTGTTGCAGCTGTTGTCATAGTTGGAGCAGCTGTTGGTGGTGGTGGAGCAACAGTTATTGTTGGAGTAGCAGCAGTTGTTGTGGTTGGAGCAACTGTTGTTGTTGTTGTTGTTGTAGCAGAAGTTGTAGTGGTTCGAGCAGTTGTTGTTGTTGAAGCAGCTGTTGTTGTGTTTGTTGCCACGGTAGTTGTGATTGGAGCAGCAGTTGTAGTGGTTCGAGCAGTTGCTGTTGTTTTAGCAGCTGTTGTTGTGGTTGTTGCCACGGTAGTTGTGATTGGAGCAGTTGTTTTTGTTGTTGGAGCGGCTGCTGTTGTTTTGTTTGGAACGGCTGCTGTTGTTGTGGTTGGAGCAGCTGATGCTGTTGTGGTTAGAGAAGCTGCTGCTGTTGTGGTTGGAGCAGCTGCTGCTGTTGTGGTTGGAGCAGCTGCTGTTGTTGTGGTTGGAGCAGATGTTGTTGTTGTTGGAGCAGCAGCTGTTGTTGTTGGAGCAGCTGTTCTTGTGGTTGGAGTAGCTGTTGTTGTGCTTGGAACAGCTGCTGTTGTGGTTGGAGCAGCAGCTGTTGTTGTGGTTGGAGCAGCTGCGGTTGTGGTTGGAACAGCTGCCGATGTTGTGGTTGGAGCAGCAGCTGTTGTTGTTGCAACAGCAGCAGTTGTTGATTGAGCAGCAGCAATTGTTGATGGAGCAGGTGTTGTTGTGGTTGGAGAAGCTGTTGTGGTTGGAGCGGCTGCTATTGTTGTGGTTGGAGTTGCTGCCATTGTTGTGGTTGGAGCAGCTGTAGTTGTTGTTGGGGCTGCAGTTGTTTTTATTGGGGCTGCAGTTGTTGTGGTTGGAGCAACAGTTGTTGTGGTTGCAGCAGCTGCGGTTGTGGTTGGAGCAGCTGCGGTTGTGGTTGGAGCAGCAGCTGCTGTTGTTGTTGCCATTGTAGTTGTGATTGGAGCAGCTGTGGTTGTGGTTGCAGCAGCTGTTGTTGTGGTTGTAGCAGCTGTTGTTGTTGTTGGAGCAGCAGCAGTTGTTGATGGAGCAACAGCTGTTTTTGTTGGAGCAGCAGCTGTTGTTGTGGTTGGAGTAGGTGTTGTTGTTGTTGGAGCAGCAGCAGTTGTTGATGGAGCAACAGCTGTTTTTGTTGGAGCAGCAGCTGTTGTTGTGGTTGGAGCAGCTGCAGTTGTGGTTGAAGCAGCTGCGGTTGTGGTTGGAGCAGCTGTGGTTGTGGTTGGAGCAGCAGCTGCTGTTGTTGTTGCCATTGTAGTTGTCATTGGAGCAGCTGTGGTTGTTGTTGCAGCAGCTGTTGTTGTGGTTGTAGCAGCTGTTGTTGTTGTTGGAGCAGCAGCAGTTGTTGATGGAGCAACAGCTGTTGTTGTTGGAGCAGCAGCTGTTGTTTTGGTTGGAGCAGCTGTTGTTGTGGTTGGTGCAACAGTTGTTGTGGTTGGAGTAGCTGTTGTTGTGGTTGGAGCAGCTGTTGTTGTGGTTGGTGCAACAGTTGTTGTGGCTTGAGCAGCTACTGTTGTGGTGGGAGCAGCTGTTTTTGAGGTTTGAGCAACTGTTGTTGTTGTATGAGCAGCTGCTGTTGTGGTTGTAGTAGCTGCTGTTGTTGTTGGAGCAGCTGTTGTTGTGGTTGGACCAGCTGTTGTTGTGGTTAGGGCAGCTGCGGTTGTGGTTGGAGTAGCTGTTATTGTTGTTGGAGCAGCTGTTGTTGTGGGTGGAGCAGCAGTTGTACTGGTTGTTGTTGGAGCAGCAGTTGTAGTGGTTGGAACTGCTGTTGTTGTGGATGGTGCCACAGTTGTTGTGGTTGGAGAAGCTGCTGTTGTGGTTGGAGCAGCAGTTGTTGTGGTTGGAGCAGAAGTTGATGTGGTTGGAGCAGCTGTTGTTGTGGTTGAACCAGCTGTGGTTTTTGTTGGAGCAGCAGTTGTAGTGGTTTTAGCAACTGTTGTTGTTGTTGGACCTGTTGTTGTTGTTGGAGCAGCTGTTGTTGTTGCAGCAGCAGTTGTTGTGGTTGGAGCAGCTGTTGTTGTGGTTGGAGCAGCAGTTGTTGTGGTTGGAGCAGCTGTGGTTGTTGTTGGAGCAGCTGTTGTTGTAGCTGTTGTTGTTGTTGTTGGAGCAGCTCTTGTTGTTGGAGCAGCAGTTGTTGTGGTTGGAGCAGCTGTTGTTGTGGTTGGAGCAGCAGTTTTTGTGGTTGGAGCAGCAGTTGTTGTGGTTGGAGAGGCTGTGGGTGTTGTTGGAGCAGCAGTTGTAGTGGCTTGAGCAGCAGTTGTTGGTTCAGCAGTTGTTGTGGTTGGAGCAGCTGTTGTTGTGGTTTGAGCAGCAGTTGTTGTGGTTGGAGCACCAGTGGTTGTTGTTGGAGCAGCAGTTGTTGTTGTTGGAGAAACTGTTGGTGGAGCGGCACTTGTTGTGGTTGGAGATGCAGTGGTTTTTGTTGGAGCAGCAGTGGTTGTTGTTGGAGCCTCTGTTGTTGTTGTTGGAGAAACTGTTGTTGTGGTTGGAGCAGCTGCTTTTGTGGTTGGAGAACCTGCTGTTGTGGTTGGAGCGGCAGTGTTTGTGGTTGGAGCAGCAGTTGTAGTGGTTGGAGCAACTGTTGATGTGGTTGGAGCAACTGTTGTTTTGGTTGGAACAGCAGTTGTTGTTGTTGGAGCAGCAGTTGTAGTGGTTGGAGCAGCAGTTGTTGTGGTTGGTGCAGCTGTTGTTGTGGTTGGAGCAGCTGTTATTGTGGTTGGAGCAGCTGTGGTTGTTGTTGGAGCGGCTGTTGTTGTGGTTGGAGCAGCAGTTGTTGTGGTTGGAGACACTGTTGTTGGAGCGGCAGTTGTTGTGGTTTGAGCGGCAGTTGTTGTTGTTGGAGCGGCTGTTGTTGTGGTTGGAGCAGCAGTTGTTGTGGTTGGAGCTGCTGTGGTTGTTGTTTGAGCAGCAGTTGTGGTGGTTGGAGCAGCAGTTGTTGTGGTTGGAGCAACTGTTGTTGTGGTTGGAACAGCAGTTGTTGTTGTTGGAGCAGCTGTTGTTGTGGTTGGAGCAGCTGTTGTTGTTGTTGGAGCAGCAGTGGTTGTTGTTGGAGCAGCTGTGGTTGTTGTTGGTGCAGCAGTTGTTGTGGTTGGAGCAGCAGTTGTTGTGGTTGGAGCAGCTGTTGTTGTGGTTGGAGCAGCTGTGGTTGTGGTTGGAGCAGCATTTGTTGTAGTTGGAGCAGCTGTTGTTGTTGGAGCAGCAGTTGTTGTGGTTGGAGCAACTGTTGTTTTGGTTGGAACAGCAGTTGTTGTTGTTGGAGCAGCAGTTGTAGTGGTTGGAGCAGCAGTTGTTGTGATTGGTGCAGCTGTTGTTGTGGTTGGAGCAGCTGTTATTGTGGTTGGAGCAGCTGCTGTTGTGGTTGGAGCAGCAGTTGTTGTGGTTCCAGCAGCTGTGGTTGTTGTTGGAGAAGCAGTTGTTGTGGTTGGAGCAACTGTTGGTTTGCTTGGAACAGCAGTTGTAGTTGTTGGAGCAGCAGTTGTAGTGGTTGGAGCAACTGTTGTTGTGGTTGGAGCAGCCGTTGTTGTAGTTGGAGCAGCTGTGGTTGTTGTTGGAGCAGCAGTTATTGTGGTTGGAGCAGTTGTTTTTGTGGTTGGAGCAGCAGTTGTTGTAGTGGGAGTAGCTGTGGTTGTTGTTGGAGCAGCTGTGGTTGTTTTTGGAGCAGCAGTTGTTGTGGTTGGAGCAGTTGTTTTTGTGGTTGGACCAGCAGTTGTTGTGGTTGGAGCACCTGTTATAGTTGTTGGAGCGGCTGTTGTTGTTTTTGGAGCAGCAGTTGTTGTGGTTGGAGTAGCTGTGGTTGTTGTTGGAGCGGCTGTTGTTGTGGTTGGAGCAGCAGTTGTTGTTGTTGGAGCACCTGTTGTTGTGGTTGGAGCAGCAGTTGTTGTGGTTGGAGAAGCTGTGGTTGTTGTTTGAGCAGCAGTTGTGGTGGTTGGAGCAGCTGTATTTGTTGTTGGAGCAGCAGTTGTAGTGGTTGGAGCAGCAGTTGTTGTGATTGGTGCAGCTGTTGTTGTGGTTGGAGCAGCTGTTATTGTGGTTGGAGCAGCTGCTGTTGTGGTTGGAGCAGCAGTTGTTGTGGTTCCAGCAGCTGTGGTTGTTGTTGGAACAGCAGTTGTTGTGGTTGGAGCAACTGTTGTTGTGGTTGGAACAGCAGTTGTTGTTGTTGGAGCAGCTGTTGTTGTGGTTGGAGCAGCTGTTGTTGTTGTTGGAGCAGCTGTGGTTGTTGTTGGAGCAGCTGTGGTTGTTTTTGGAGCAGCAGTTGTTGTGGTTGGAGCAGCTGTGGTTGTTGTTGGAGCAGCTGTGGTTGTTGTTGGAACAGCAGTTGTTGTGGTTGGAGCAGCTGTGGTTGTGGTTGGAGCAGCTGTTGTTGTTGTTGGAGCAGCTGTGGTTGTTGTTGGAGCAGCTGTGGTTGTTGTTGGAGCAGCAGTTGTTGTGGCTGGAGCAGCAGTTGTTGTGGTTGGAGCAGCTGTGGTTGTTGTTGGAGCAGCTGTAGTTGTTGTTGGAGCAGCTGTGGTTGTTGTTGGAGCAGCAGTTGTTGTGGTTGGAGCAGCTGTTGTTGTGGTTGGAGCAGCATTTGTTGTAGTTGGAGCAGCTGTTGTTGTTGGAGCAGCAGTTGTTGTGGTTGGAGCAACTGTTGTTTTTGTTGGAACAGCAGTTGTTGTTGTTGGAGCAGCAGTTGTAGTGGTTGGAGCAGCAGTTGTTGTGATTGGTGCAGCTGTTGTTGTGGTTGGAGCAGCTGTTATTGTGGTTGGAGCAGCTGCTGTTGTGGTTGGAGCAGCAGTTGTTGTGGTTCCAGCAGCTGTGGTTGTTGTTGGAGCAGCAGTTGTTGTGGTTGGAGCAACTGTTGTTTTGGTTGCAACAGCAGTTGTTGTTGTTGGAGCAGCAGTTGTGGTGGTTGGAGCAGCATTTGTTGTGGTTGGAGCAACTGTTGTTGTGGTTGGAACAGCAGTTGTTGTTGTTGGAGCAGCTGTTGTTGTGGTTGGAGCAGCTGTTGTTGTTGTTGGAGCAGCTGTGGTTGTTGTTGGAGCAGCTGTGGTTGTGGTTGGAGCAGCTGTTGTTGTTGTTGGAGCAGCTGTGGTTGTTGTTGGAGCAGCAGTTATTGTGGTTGGAGCAGTTGTTTTTGTGGTTGGAGCAGCAGTTGTTGTAGTGGGAGTAGCTGTGGTTGTTGTTGGAGCAGCTGTGGTTGTTTTTGGAGCAGCAGTTGTTGTGGTTGGAGCAGTTGTTTTTGTGGTTGGACCAGCAGTTGTTGTGGTTGGAGCACCTGTTATAGTTGTTGGAGCGGCTGTTGTTGTTTTTGGAGCAGCAGTTGTTGTGGTTGGAGTAGCTGTGGTTGTTGTTGGAGCGGCTGTTGTTGTGGTTGGAGCAGCAGTTGTTGTTGTTGGAGCACCTGTTGTTGTGGTTGGAGCAGCAGTTGTTGTGGTTGGAGAAGCTGTGGTTGTTGTTTGAGCAGCAGTTGTGGTGGTTGGAGCAGCTGTATTTGTTGTTGGAGCAGCAGTTGTAGTGGTTGGAGCAGCAGTTGTTGTGATTGGTGCAGCTGTTGTTGTGGTTGGAGCAGCTGTTATTGTGGTTGGAGCAGCTGCTGTTGTGGTTGGAGCAGCAGTTGTTGTGGTTCCAGCAGCTGTGGTTGTTGTTGGAACAGCAGTTGTTGTGGTTGGAGCAACTGTTGTTGTGGTTGGAACAGCAGTTGTTGTTGTTGGAGCAGCTGTTGTTGTGGTTGGAGCAGCTGTTGTTGTTGTTGGAGCAGCTGTGGTTGTTGTTGGAGCAGCTGTGGTTGTTTTTGGAGCAGCAGTTGTTGTGGTTGGAGCAGCTGTGGTTTTTGTTGGAGCAGCTGTGGTTGTTGTTGGAACAGCAGTTGTTGTGGTTGGAGCAGCTGTGGTTGTGGTTGGAGCAGCATTTGTTGTAGTTGGAGCAGCTGTTGTTGTTGTTGGAGCAGCTGTGGTTGTTGTTGGAGCAGCAGTTGTTGTGGCTGGAGCAGCAGTTGTTGTGGTTGGAGCAGCTGTGGTTGTTGTTGGAGCAGCTGTAGTTGTTGTTGGAGCAGCTGTGGTTGTTGTTGGAGCAGCAGTTGTTGTGGTTGGAGCAGCTGTTGTTGTGGTTGGAGCAGCTGTGGTTGTGGTTGGAGCAGCATTTGTTGTAGTTGGAGCAGCTGTTGTTGTTGGAGCAGCAGTTGTTGTGGTTGGAGCAACTGTTGTTTTTGTTGGAACAGCAGTTGTTGTTGTTGGAGCAGCAGTTGTAGTGGTTGGAGCAGCAGTTGTTGTGATTGGTGCAGCTGTTGTTGTGGTTGGAGCAGCTGTTATTGTGGTTGGAGCAGCTGCTGTTGTGGTTGGAGCAGCAGTTGTTGTGGTTCCAGCAGCTGTGGTTGTTGTTGGAGCAGCAGTTGTTGTGGTTGGAGCAACTGTTGTTTTGGTTGCAACAGCAGTTGTTGTTGTTGGAGCAGCAGTTGTGGTGGTTGGAGCAGCATTTGTTGTGGTTGGAGCAACTGTTGTTGTGGTTGGAACAGCAGTTGTTGTTGTTGGAGCAGCTGTTGTTGTGGTTGGAGCAGCTGTTGTTGTTGTTGGAGCAGCTGTGGTTGTTGTTGGAGCAGCTGTGGTTGTGGTTGGAGCAGCTGTTGTTGTTGTTGGAGCAGCTGTGGTTGTTGTTGGAGCAGCTGTGGTTGTTGTTGGAGCAGCAGTTGTTGTGGTTGGAGTAGCAGTTGTGGTTGGAGCAGCTGTGGTTGTTGTTGGAGCAGCTGTGGTTGTTGTTGGAGCAGCAGTTGTTGTGGTTGGAGCAGCTGTTGTTGTGGTTGGAGCAGCTGTGGTTGTGGTTGGAGCAGCATTTGTTGTAGTTGGAGCAGCTGTTGTTGTTGTTGGAGCAGCAGTTGTTGTGGTTGGAGCAACTGTTGTTTTGGTTGGAACAGCAGTTGTTGTTGTTGGAGCAGCAGTTGTTGTGGTTGGAGCAGCTGTGATAGTTGTTGGAGCAGCTGTTGTTGTTGTTGGAGCAGCAGTTGTTGTGGTTGGAGCAGCAGTTGTTGTGGTTGGAGCAGCTGTGGTTGTTGTTTGAGCAGCAGTTGTGGTGGTTGGAGCAGCTGTATTTGTTGTTGGAGCAGCAGTTGTAGTGGTTGGAGCAGCAGTTGTTGTGATTGGTGCAGCTGTTGTTGTGGTTGGAGCAGCAGTTGTTGTGGTTGGAGCAGCAGTTGTTGTAGTTGGAGCAGCTGTTGTTGTGGTTGGAGCAGCTGTGGTTGTTGTTGAAGCAGCAGTTGTTGTGGTTGGAGCAGTTGTTTTTGTGGTTGGAGCAACAGTTGTTGTGGTTGGACCAGCATTTGTTGTAGTTGGAGCAGCTGTTGTTGATGTTGGAGCAGCAGTTGTTGTGGTTCCAGCAGCTGTGGTTGTTGTTGGAGCAGCAGTTGTTGTGGTTGGAGCAGCTGTTATTGTGGTTGGAGCAGCTGTGGTTGTTGTTGGAGCGGCTGTTGTTGTGGTTGGAGCAGCAGTTGTTGTGGTTGGAGCCACTGTTGTTGGAGCGGCAGTTTTTGTGGTTTGAGCAGCTGTGGTTGTTGTTGGAGCAACTGTTGTTGTGGTTGGAGCAGCAGTTGTTGTGGTTTGAGCGGCTGTGGTTGTTGTTTGAGCAGCAGTTGTTGTGGTTGGAGCAACTGTTGTTGTGGTTGGATTAGCAGTTGTTGTTGTTGGAGCAGCAGTTGTTGTGGTTGGAGGAGCTGTGGCTGTTGTTGGAGCACCTGTTGTTGTGGTTGGAGCAGCAGTTGTTGTGGTTGGAGCAGCTGTGGTTGTTGTTGGAGCAGCGGTGGTTGTTGTTGGAGCAGCAGTTGTTGTTGTTGGAACAGCTGTGGTTGTTGTTGGAGCACCTGTTGTTGTGGTTGGAGCAGCAGTTGTTGTGGTTGGAGCAGCTGTGGTTGTTGTTGGAGCAGCTGTGGTTGTTGTTGGAGCAGCAGTTGTTGTGGTTGGAGCAGCTGTGGTTGTTGTTGGAGCAACTGTTGTTGTGGTTGGAGCAGAAGTTGTTGTGGTTTGAGCGGCTGTGGTTGTTGTTTGAGCAGCAGTTGTTGTGGTTGGAGCAACTGTTGTTGTGGTTGGATTAGCAGTTGTTGTTGTTGGAGCAGCTGTTGTTGTGGTTGGAGCAGCTGTGGTTGTTGTTGGAGCAGCTGTGGTTGTTGTTGGAGCAGCAGTTGTTGTGGTTGGAGCAGCTGTGGTTGTTGTTTGAGCAGCAGTTGTTGTAGATGGAGAAACTGTTGTTGTGGTTGGATTAGCAGTTGTTGTTGTTGGAGCAGCTGTGGTTGTTGTTGGAGCAGCAGTTGTTGTTGTTGGATCAGCAGTTGTTGTGGTTGGAGCAGCTGTGGTTGTTGTTGGAGCAGCTGTGGTTGTTGTTGGAGCAGCTGTGGTTGTTGTTGGAGCAGCTGTTGTCGTGGTTGGAGCAGTAGTTGTTGTGGTTGGAGTCACTGTTGTTGGAGCGGCAGTTGTTGTGGTTTGAGCGGCAGTTGTTGTGGTTGGAGCAGCAGTTGTTGTGGTTCCAGCAGCTGTGGTTGTTGTTGGAGCAGCAGTTGTTGTGGTTGGAGCAGTTGTTTTTGTGGTTGGAGCAGCAGTTGTTGTGGTTGGAGCAGCTGTGGTTGTTGTTGGAGCAGCAGTTGTTGTTGTTGGAGCAGCTGTGGTTGTTGTTGGAGCACCTGTTGTTGTGGTTGGAGCAGCAGTTGTTGTGGTTGGAGCAGCTGTGGTTGTTGTTGGAGCAGCAGTTGTTGTGGTTGGAGCAGCTGTGGTTGTTGTTGGAGCAACTGTTGTTGTGGTTGGAGCAGCAGTTGTTGTGGTTTGAGCGGATGTGGTTGTTGTTTGAGCAGCAGTTGTTGTGGTTGGAGCAACTGTTGTTGTGGTTGGATTAGCAGTTGTTGTTGTTGGAGCAGCTGTTGTTGTGGTTGGAGCAGCTGTGGTTGTTGTTGGAGCAGCTGTGGTTGTTGTTGGAGCAGCAGTTGTTGTGGTTGGAGCAGCTGTGGTTGTTGTTCTAGCAGCAGTTGTTGTAGGTGGAGAAACTGTTGTTGTGGTTGGATTAGCAGTTGTTGTTGTTGGAGCAGCTGTGGTTGTTGTTGGAGCAGCAGTTGTTGTTGTTGGAGCAGCAGTTGTTGTGGTTGGAGCAGCTGTGGTTGTTGTTGGACCAGCTGTGGTTGTTGTTGGAGCAGCTGTGGTTGTTGTTGGAGCAGCAGTTGTTGTGGTTGGAGCAGCTGTTGTTGTGGTTGGAGCAGTAGTTGTTGTGGTTGGAGTCACTGTTGTTGGAGCGGCAGTTGTTGTGGTTTGAGCGGCAGTTGTTGTGGTTGGAGCAGCAGTTGTTGTGGTTCCAGCAGCTGTGGTTGTTGTTGGAGCAGCAGTTGTTGTGGTTGGAGCAGCTGTGTTAGTTTTTGGAGCGCCTGTTGTTGTTGTTGGAGCCGCTGTTTTTGTGATTGGAGCAGCAGTTGTTGTTGTTGGAGCACCTGTTGTTGTGGTTGGAGCAGCAGTTGTTGTGGTTGGAGCAGCTGCTGTTGTGGTTGCAGCAGCAGTTGTTGAGGTCCCAGCAGCTGTGGTTGTTGTTGGAGCAGCAGTTGTAGTGGTTGGAGCGGCAGTTGTTGTGGTTGGAGTCACTGTTGTTGGAGCGGCAGTTGTTGTGGTTTGAGCGGCAGTTGTTGTTGTTGGAGCAGCTGTTGTTGTGGTTGGAGCAACTGTTGTTGTGGTTGGAGCCGCTGTTGTTGTGGTTGGAGCAGCAGTTGTTGTGCTTGGTGCAGCTGTTGTTGTGGTTGGAGCAGCTGTTATTGTGGTTGGAGCAGCTGCTGTTGTGGTTGGAGCAGCAGTTGTTGTGATTCCAGCAGCTGTGGTTGTTGTTGGAGCAGCAGTTATTGTGGTTGGAGCAACTGTTGTTGTGGTTGGAACAGCAGTTGTTGTTGTTGGAGCAGCAGTTGTGGTGGTTGGAGCAGCTGTTGTTGTGGTTGGAGCAGCAGTTGTAGTGGTAGGAGCAGCTGTTGTTGTGGTTGGTGCAGCTGTTGTTGTGGTTGGAGCAGCTGTTTTTGTGGTTGGAGCAGCAGTTGTTGTGGTTGGAGCAGCTGTGGTTGTTGTTTGAGCAGCAGTTGTTGTGGTTGGAGCAGCTGTGGTTGTTGTTTGAGCAGCAGTTGTTGTGGTTGGAGCAACTGTTGTTGTGGTTGGATTAGCAGTTGTTGTTGTTGGAGCAGCTGTTGTTGTGGTTGGAGCAGCAGTTGTTGTGGTTGGAGCAGCTGTGGTTGTTGTTGGAGCAGCTGTGGTTGTTGTTGGTGCAGCTATGGTTGTTGTTGGAGCAGCAGTTGTTGTTGTTGGAGCAGCAGTTGTTGTGGTTGGAGCAGCTGTGGTTGTTGTTGGAGCACCTGTTGTTGTGGTTGGAGCAGCAGTTGTTGTGGTTGGAGCAGCTGTGGTTGTTGTTGGAGCAGCTGTGGTTGTTGTTGGAGCAGCAGTTGATGTTGTTGGAACAGCTGTGGTTGTTGTTGGAGCACCTGTTGTTGTGGTTGGAGCAGCAGTTGTTGTGGTTGGAACAGCAGTTGTTGTTGTTGGAGCAGCAGTTGTAGTGGTTGGAGCAACTGTTGTTGTGGTTGGAGCAGCTGTTGTTGTGGTCTGAGCAGCAGTTGTTGTGGTTGGAGCAGCAGTTGTTGTGGTCTGAGCAGCAGTTGTTGTGGTTGGAGCAGCAGTTGTTGTGGTTGGAGCAGCAGTTGTTGTAGTTGGAGCAGCTGTGGTTGTTGTTGGAGCAGCAGTTGTTGTGGTTGGAGTAGCTGTGGTTGTTGTTGGAGCGGCTGTTGTTGTGGTTGGATTAGCAGTTGTTGTTGTTGGAGCAGCTGTGGTTGTTGTTGGAGCAGCAGTTGTTGTTGTTGGATCAGCAGTTGTTGTGGTTGGAGCAGCTGTGGTTGTTGTTGGAGCAGCTGTGGTTGTTGTTGGAGCAGCTGTGGTTGTTGTTGGAGCAGCTGTTGTCGTGGTTGGAGCAGTAGTTGTTGTGGTTGGAGTCACTGTTGTTGGAGCGGCAGTTGTTGTGGTTTGAGCGGCAGTTGTTGTGGTTGGAGCAGCAGTTGTTGTGGTTCCAGCAGCTGTGGTTGTTGTTGGAGCAGCAGTTGTTGTGGTTGGAGCAGTTGTTTTTGTGGTTGGAGCAGCAGTTGTTGTGGTTGGAGCAGCTGTGGTTGTTGTTGGAGCAGCAGTTGTTGTTGTTGGAGCAGCTGTGGTTGTTGTTGGAGCACCTGTTGTTGTGGTTGGAGCAGCAGTTGTTGTGGTTGGAGCAGCTGTGGTTGTTGTTGGAGCAGCAGTTGTTGTGGTTGGAGCAGCTGTGGTTGTTGTTGGAGCAACTGTTGTTGTGGTTGGAGCAGCAGTTGTTGTGGTTTGAGCGGATGTGGTTGTTGTTTGAGCAGCAGTTGTTGTGGTTGGAGCAACTGTTGTTGTGGTTGGATTAGCAGTTGTTGTTGTTGGAGCAGCTGTTGTTGTGGTTGGAGCAGCTGTGGTTGTTGTTGGAGCAGCTGTGGTTGTTGTTGGAGCAGCAGTTGTTGTGGTTGGAGCAGCTGTGGTTGTTGTTCTAGCAGCAGTTGTTGTAGGTGGAGAAACTGTTGTTGTGGTTGGATTAGCAGTTGTTGTTGTTGGAGCAGCTGTGGTTGTTGTTGGAGCAGCAGTTGTTGTTGTTGGAGCAGCAGTTGTTGTGGTTGGAGCAGCTGTGGTTGTTGTTGGACCAGCTGTGGTTGTTGTTGGAGCAGCTGTGGTTGTTGTTGGAGCAGCAGTTGTTGTGGTTGGAGCAGCTGTTGTTGTGGTTGGAGCAGTAGTTGTTGTGGTTGGAGTCACTGTTGTTGGAGCGGCAGTTGTTGTGGTTTGAGCGGCAGTTGTTGTGGTTGGAGCAGCAGTTGTTGTGGTTCCAGCAGCTGTGGTTGTTGTTGGAGCAGCAGTTGTTGTGGTTGGAGCAGCTGTGTTAGTTTTTGGAGCGCCTGTTGTTGTTGTTGGAGCCGCTGTTTTTGTGATTGGAGCAGCAGTTGTTGTTGTTGGAGCACCTGTTGTTGTGGTTGGAGCAGCAGTTGTTGTGGTTGGAGCAGCTGCTGTTGTGGTTGCAGCAGCAGTTGTTGAGGTCCCAGCAGCTGTGGTTGTTGTTGGAGCAGCAGTTGTAGTGGTTGGAGCGGCAGTTGTTGTGGTTGGAGTCACTGTTGTTGGAGCGGCAGTTGTTGTGGTTTGAGCGGCAGTTGTTGTTGTTGGAGCAGCTGTTGTTGTGGTTGGAGCAACTGTTGTTGTGGTTGGAGCCGCTGTTGTTGTGGTTGGAGCAGCAGTTGTTGTGCTTGGTGCAGCTGTTGTTGTGGTTGGAGCAGCTGTTATTGTGGTTGGAGCAGCTGCTGTTGTGGTTGGAGCAGCAGTTGTTGTGATTCCAGCAGCTGTGGTTGTTGTTGGAGCAGCAGTTATTGTGGTTGGAGCAACTGTTGTTGTGGTTGGAACAGCAGTTGTTGTTGTTGGAGCAGCAGTTGTGGTGGTTGGAGCAGCTGTTGTTGTGGTTGGAGCAGCAGTTGTAGTGGTAGGAGCAGCTGTTGTTGTGGTTGGTGCAGCTGTTGTTGTGGTTGGAGCAGCTGTTTTTGTGGTTGGAGCAGCAGTTGTTGTGGTTGGAGCAGCTGTGGTTGTTGTTTGAGCAGCAGTTGTTGTGGTTGGAGCAGCTGTGGTTGTTGTTTGAGCAGCAGTTGTTGTGGTTGGAGCAACTGTTGTTGTGGTTGGATTAGCAGTTGTTGTTGTTGGAGCAGCTGTTGTTGTGGTTGGAGCAGCAGTTGTTGTGGTTGGAGCAGCTGTGGTTGTTGTTGGAGCAGCTGTGGTTGTTGTTGGTGCAGCTATGGTTGTTGTTGGAGCAGCAGTTGTTGTTGTTGGAGCAGCAGTTGTTGTGGTTGGAGCAGCTGTGGTTGTTGTTGGAGCACCTGTTGTTGTGGTTGGAGCAGCAGTTGTTGTGGTTGGAGCAGCTGTGGTTGTTGTTGGAGCAGCTGTGGTTGTTGTTGGAGCAGCAGTTGATGTTGTTGGAACAGCTGTGGTTGTTGTTGGAGCACCTGTTGTTGTGGTTGGAGCAGCAGTTGTTGTGGTTGGAACAGCAGTTGTTGTTGTTGGAGCAGCAGTTGTAGTGGTTGGAGCAACTGTTGTTGTGGTTGGAGCAGCTGTTGTTGTGGTCTGAGCAGCAGTTGTTGTGGTTGGAGCAGCAGTTGTTGTGGTTGGAGCAGCAGTTGTTGTAGTTGGAGCAGCTGTGGTTGTTGTTGGAGCAGCAGTTGTTGTGGTTGGAGTAGCTGTGGTTGTTGTTGGAGCGGCTGTTGTTGTGGTTGGAGCAGCAGCTGTGATAGTTGTTGGAGCGGCTGTTGTTGTTGTTGGAGCAGCAGTTGTTGTGGTTGGAGTAGCTGTGGTTGTTGTTGGAGCGGCTGTTGTTGTGGTTGGAGCAGCAGTTGTTGTTGTTGGAGCACCTGTTGTTGTGGTTGGAGCAGCAGTTGTTGTGGTTGGAGCAGCTGCTGTTGTGGTTGCAGCAGCAGTTGTTGTGGTTGGAGCAGCTGTTGTTGTTGTTGGAGCAGGAGTTGTAGTGGTTGGAGCAGCTGTTGTTGTTGTTGGAGCAGCAGTTAAAGTGGTTGGAGCAACTGGTGTTGTGGTTGGAACAGCAGTTGTTGTTGTTGGAGCAGCAGTTGTGGTGTTTGGAGCAGCTGTTGTTGTGGTTGGAGCAGCAGTTGTAGTGGTTGGAGCAGAAGTTGTTGTGGTTGGTGCAGCTGTTGTTGTGGTTGGAGCAGCAGTTGTTGTAGTTGGAGCAGCTGTGGTTGTTGTTGGAGCAGCAGTTGTTGTGGTCCCAGCAGCTGTGGTTGTTGTTGGAGCAGCAGTTGTAGTGGTTGGAGCGGCAGTTGTTGTGGTTGGAGTCACTGTTGTTGGAGCGGCTGTTGTTGTGGTTGGAGCAACTGTTGTTGTGGTTGGAGCGGCTGTTGTTGTGGTTGGAGCAGCAGTTGTTGTGCTTGGTGCAGCTGTTGTTGTGGTTGGAGCAGCTGTTTTTGTGGTTGGAGCAGCAGTTGTTGTAGTTGGAGCAGCTGTGGTTGTTGTTGGAGTAGCAGTTGTTGTGGTTGGAGCCACTGTTGTTGGAGCGGCAGTTGTTGTGGTTTGAGCGGCAGTTGTTGTTGTTGGAGCGGCTGTTGTTGTGGTTGGAGCAGCAGTTGTTGTTGTTGGAGCACCTGTTGTTGTGGTTGGAGCAGCAGTTGTTGTGGTTGGAGCAGCTGTGGTTGTTGTTTGAGCAGCAGTTGTTGTGGTTGGAGCAGCTGTGGTTGTTGTTTGAGCAGCAGTTGTTGTGGTTGGAGCAACTGTTGTTGTGGTTGGATTAGCAGTTGTTGTTGTTGGAGCAGCTGTTGTTGTGGTTGGAGCAGCAGTTGTTGTGGTTGGAGCAGCTGTGGTTGTTGTTGGAGCAGCTGTGGTTGTTGTTGGTGCAGCTATGGTTGTTGTTGGAGCAGCAGTTGTTGTTGTTGGAGCAGCAGTTGTTGTGGTTGGAGCAGCTGTGGTTGTTGTTGGAGCACCTGTTGTTGTGGTTGGAGCAGCAGTTGTTGTGGTTGGAGCAGCTGTGGTTGTTGTTGGAGCAGCTGTGGTTGTTGTTGGAGCAGCAGTTGTTGTTGTTGGAACAGCTGTGGTTGTTGTTGGAGCACCTGTTGTTGTGGTTGGAGTAGCAGTTGTTGTGGTTGGAACAGCAGTTGTTGTTGTTGGAGCAGCAGTTGTAGTGGTTGGAGCAACTGTTGTTGTGGTTGGAGCAGCTGTTGTTGTGGTTGGAGCAGCAGTTGTTGTGGTTGGAGCAGCTGTTGTTGTGGTTGGAGCAGCAGTTGTTGTAGTTGGAGCGGCTGTGGTTTTTGTTGGAGCAGCAGTTGTTGTGGTTGGAGTAGCTGTGGTTGTTGTTGGAGCGGCTGTTGTTGTGGTTGGAGCAGCAGCTGTGATAGTTGTTGGAGCGGCTGATGTTGTTGTTGGAGCAGCAGTTTTTGTGGTTGGAGTAGCTGTGGTTGTTGTTGGAGCGGCTGTTGTTGTGGTTGGAGCAGCAGTTGTTGTTGTTGGAGCACCTGTTGTTGTGGTTGGAGCAGCAGTTGTTGTGGTTGGAGCAGCTGCTGTTGTGGTTGCAGCAGCAGTTGTTGTGGTTCCAGCAGCTGTGGTTGTTGTTGGAGCAGGAGTTGTAGTGGTTGGAGCAGCTGTTGTTGTTGTTGGAGCAGCAGTTATTGTGGTTGGAGCAACTGTTGTTGTGGTTGGAACAGCAGTTGTTGTTGTTGGAGCAGCAGTTGTGGTGGTTGGAGCAGCTGTTGTTGTGGTTGGAGCAGCAGTTGTAGTGGTTGGAGCAGCAGTTGTTGTGGTTGGTGCAGCTGTTGTTGTGGTTGGAGCAGCAGTTGTTGTAGTTGGAGCAGCTGTGGTTGTTGTTGGAGCAGCAGTTGTTGTGGTTGGAGCAGTTGTTTTTGTGGTTGGAGCAGCAGTTGTTGTGGTTGGAGCAGCTGTGATAGTTGTTGGAGCACCAGTTGTTGTGGTTGGAGTAGCTGTGGTTGTTGTTGGAGCGGCTGTTGTTGTGGTTGGAGCAGCAGTTGTTGTTGTTGGAGCACCTGTTGTTGTGGTTGGAGCAGCAGTTGTTGTGGTTGGAGCAGCTGCTGTTGTGGTTGCAGCAGCAGTTGTTGTGGTTGGAGCAGCTGCTGTTGTGGTTGCAGCAGCAGTTGTTGTGGTTCCAGCAGCTGTGGTTGTTGTTGGAGCGGCAGTTGTTGTGGTTGGAGCGGCAGTTGTTGTGGTTTGAGCGGCAGTTGTTGTGGTTGGAGTAGCTGTGGTTGTTGTTGGAGCGGCAGTTGTTGTGGTTGGAGCAGCAGTTGTTGTTGTTGGAGCACCTGTTGTTGTGGTTGGAGCAGCAGTTGTTGTGGTTGGAGCAGCAGTTGTTGTGATTGGTGCAGCTGTTGTTGTGGTTGGAGCAGCTGTTATTGTGGTTGGAGCAGCTGCTGTTGTGGTTGGAGCAGCAGTTGTTGTGGTTCCAGCAGCTGTGGTTGTTGTTGGAGCAGCAGTTGTAGTGGTTGGAGCAGCTGTTGTTGTTGTTGTTGGAGCAGCAGTTATTGTGGTTGGAGCAACTGTTGTTGTGGTTGGAACAGCAGTTGTTGTTGTTGGAGCAGCAGTTGTTGTGGTTGGAGCAGCATTTGTTGTGGTGGGAGCAGCTGTGGTTGTGGTTGGGGCAGCTGCTGTTGTGGTTTGAGCAGCAGTGTTTGTGGTTGGAGCAGCAGTTGTTGTGGTTGGAGCAGCTGTGGTTGTTGTTGGAGCAGCAGTTGTGGTGGTTGGAGCAGCTGTTGTTGTGGTTGGAGCAGCAGTTGTAGTGGTTGGAGCAGCAGTTGTTGTGGTTGGTGAAGCTGTTGTTGTGGTTGGAGCAGCTGTTATTGTGGTTGGAGCAGCTGCTGTTGTGGTTGGAGCAGCTGTTGTTGTGGTTGGAGCAGCAGTTGTTGTGGTTGGAGCAGCAGTTGTTGTGGTTGGAGCAGCTGTGGTTGTTGTTGGAGCAGCAGTTGTTGTGGTTGGAGCAGCTGTGGTTGTTGTTGGAGCAGTAGTTGTTGTGGTTGGAGCAGCTGTGGTTGTTTTTGGAGCAGCTGTGGTTGTGGTTGGAGGAGCTGTTGTTGTTGTGGTTGGAGCGGCTGTTGTTTTTGTGGTTGCATCAGCTGCTATTGTGGTTGCAGCAGCTGCTGTCATGGTTTGAGCAGCTGCTGTTGTGGTTGGAGCAGCTGTTGTAGTTGTTGGAGCAGCTGTTGTAGTTGTGGTTGCAGCAGCTGTTGTTGTTGTGGTTGGAGCAGCTGTTGTTGTTGTGGTTGGAGCAGTTGTTGTGGTTGGGTTGGCTGTGGTTGTGGTTGGTGCTGCAGTGGTCAAGGGTGAATTACAGGTTGGTCCTGCTGTTATGGTACCAACGCTCTGCATGAAAGGTAGAGATTTCAAGCTTGAGGCAGCTGTGCACAGGTTTCTAGATGCACATCCGTAAGCTGGGAAAGTGTTGGTACCGACGGTCACTGCAGATGAAAAATGTTTATTGTCCTGATGTCATCACGTATCATATTTAAAGCATTAGTTAAGACATCTTAAAAATGTGTTTGCTGATATCAGGTGTTAAATCCTCCCAATTCTTTTATTCTTTCGGCTGAAGGAAGGACAATAGTCGGTGTATAAATGCTCAATCAACAATCTTTTATTCCATACAATTCAAAACTTTATGAGCACAAACCATCTGGATGGGGAGACATGCATGCAGAGCGGCACAGCAAATCTCAAAATGGTGGAGCGTTACCCAAAACCTTTATAGCCTCTGTTGACCCCCACCTAGTCGTAAAAAGCCTAAACTTACATACCCTCTAACTCTCAGTGAGCCTGTGTTATGACCTTGGCTCCCTGTCTTTCTGACATAGAGAAAGGTGGGGGTAGAACTTCTGTGGAATGTGGTCTGTCTCCTCCACTATCAGAAAACAAGGCCCTCTGCACACAATATTCTCTTCTTAACTCAGCAGTATGACATGCAATGAAACAGTGTAACTCATTCACAGTAAATCAACAGTATAGGATAATATAGACATATCTAATAAATCTAATGATTTTCACAATTTCTTAATCCAGAGGTATAATGCAAATTAAAACTACATACTAATTATACTCTCTATAATATGGAGTAGGGTGTGGCTTACAGCAGTATAATGATTCACACAGTTCGATTATAGGGATAGGATAACATATGATAAAATAAGAATCTTACACCAGTAGTATTCATTATTATGTTGGTTTAGTGCCTTTTGGTAAGTCATAAGTCATGGTAAATGGTAAAACAACTGATACATTTATTGTTGTCTTCTACTTTAATAAAGCCCCCAATTTAATTTTTCCACCAAGTCATATTTACCAGTTCAGACACACATTTACCTTTCCCTGCTCCAGTCTGTTGTCCCAAAATGTTTTAAGAGGACCACCATCATCCCTGTCCCAAGGAAAACTAATGTGAGCTGCCTAAATAACTATCACCCAGTAGCACTCACATCCATTGTGTGAGTGTTTTGAGCGCATAGTTAAAGCTCACATCACACCTTTACTCCCTGCTTCACTTGATCCCCTCCAGTTTGCCTACAGGCCAAACAGATCTACAGACGACGCAATAGCAATTGCATTCCACACTGCCCTCTCGCACTTGGACCAGAAAAACACATATGTGCGGATGCTGTTCATAGACTATAGCTCTGCCTTCAACACCATCATACCATCCAGACTCATCATGAAACTCCGTGACCGGAACATCAGCTCCTCCCTGTGCAGCTGGATCCTGGACTTCCTGACAGACAGACCTCAGGTGGTTCGGATCAGCAGCATCACCTAATCCACACTCACACTCAGCACAGGTGCCTCCCAGGGATGCGTGCTTAGCCCCCTGCTTACACCCTGTTCACCCACGACTGTACACCAACACACAGCTCCAACACCATCATCAAATTTGCAGACGACACCACCATCATTGGCTGCATTTCTGATGGAGATGAGACAGCATACAGGGCAGGGGTGAGAGCCCTGACATCATGGTGCCATGACAACAACCTCCTGCTTAACGTCAGCAAAACCAAGGAGCTCATTGTGGATTACAGGAGACTACAGAGAAGAAGGCACACGCCCATTCACATCGAAGGAGCAGAGGTGGAGAGAGTCAGCTTCTTCAGACTCCTAGGCATCTACATTTGCATGGATCTGAGTTGGTCACACCATGTTGGTGTGATTACAAAAGCAGCAAGACAGCGGCTCTTCTTCCTCCGGCGCCTGAGAAGATTTGGCATGAACTCCAGAATACTTACAAACTTCTACTGATGCACCATTGAAAGTATTCTGACCAGCTGCATCACCACCTGGTATGGCAGATGTAACACTCCCGACCGCAAAGCTCTGCTGAGGGTGGGGAGATCAGCACAGCGCATCACCAGGACTGAGCTGCATGCTTTGCAGGATCTAAATAGATAGCCCTGCATGAGGAAGACGCAGCGGATACTCTCTGATCCCAAGCACCCCAGCCTTTTCACACTCCTGCTGTCCGGCAGATGGTTCAGCAGCATTCAGAACTGCACTAGCAGACACAAGGATAGTTTTTACCCACAAGCCATCAGGCTTTTGAACTGCTTACATTCTTACACCAGCTGTCGTCATGGTGTAAGGCCAATAACCTCCTCCTCAACACTTCAAAACCAAAGAACTCATAATAGACTTCAGAAGGAAAAAGGCAGAGACCCAACCACTATTCATTAATAGGGACTGTGTAGAAAGGGTGGCAAGCTTCCGCTTCCTGGGAGTCAACATAGAGGAGAACCTTTCCTGGAGCGTGAACACCTCCGAGCTGCTGAGAAAGGCCCAACAGAAACTGTACTTCCTGAGAAGTCTCAGGAGGAATAACATCATACAGAGATTGCTGGTGTCCTTCTACAGAGCCACCATTGAGAGTGTTCTAACCTATTGCGTATGCATCTGGTACACTAGCTGCACAGTGGCTCAGAGGAAAGCACTCCAAGGGATCATTAACACCGCCCAAAAGATCACTGGCTGCCCTCTCCCCACACTGGAAGATCTACACCCGCTGTCTTAAAAAAGCCCAAAACATCATAAAAGATACCTCACATCCTGGCCACTCCCTGTTTGAACTGTTGCCCTCAGGCAGATGGTACAGAGCAATCAGTGAAAGGACTAATAGACTCAAACAGCTTTTATCCAACTGCAATAACACATCTGAATACTGCTACAAAAAAATGTCCATCACATCACTCTTGTATTAATCTATGCGCTGACTGAAGCATGTATGTGGGAATGTATGTGAATGTTTGTTGATACCTCTTATTAGTACTTTAAGTATTCTATTTATTTTATTATTGAATTTCATTGTTTTATTTATATTTTGATATTGTTAGGGGTGATGCATTGATTGGGAACCATTTTTAATTTCATTGTACCTGTGACAATGACAATAAAGATTCTGATTCTGATTCTGACCATTACACACTCCCTACAATTACTAGACTTTACACACTGCCACTTTATATCCTCACTGCATACTTTTTACACAACTCTAAATACGAAACTAAATTCTGAACAACTGTCTCAAATTCTATTAATATTAATACTTTAGTTTTTTGTTTTTTGTTATCTTTATTATTATCATTATTATTATTATTGCTGTTGTTGTGGTTATTTTATTTTTAAATATAACTGCAGACTTATATATGTTCATATAGAACTGAGGAGCACGAGCCAAAGAATTTCACTACACTGTTTATATGTACATGACAATAAAACTTGAAACTCAGACAGCAGTTTTACAGTTAGCCTATTTTTGTGCTCTCTAACTGTTGTGCGCAACACTGATAATGCATAAGGTTAATTTGTTGTTCAGAATCTTTCATGTTGACATGTGAACTCCAAAAAATGTATAAGAAGACAAACATGCCTGTGTAGTAGCCTGTGACAATCCAAACATGTACTCAGAGTATTATAATTAAAATGGTTTCCTTTTTAATGCACTAACACTCCTGTCACAGTAATTTATTATTAAATATGTTCTGTTACATTTTATTTAGAGCTTCTAATTTTTTTTCAGTCAAAAGAAAATCATGAAGCTACACTGTAGATCAACTGTAGAGTTGTGGGCATTGACCATCATTATTGGTTTGCAAATGGTTAGGGAAATGCTTTGTACCTATCTTGAATATCTTTCACACAAAGAGTAATCTAAAATCTGTTTGTGTTCTGTTTGCTGAAACTCAAAATCTCACTGCAGTGACCTGAGAACACCACTAAAGGGTGTAGTTGTTTGTTTAACATTTCTAATGCCACCGGTAAACAGTTTTTAATCAGAGAGAAGAACAGAGCCTGATTTTCAGTCAATTTTTATAGTAACTTTCACATTTATGAAAACATGTAGTTACAATTTCAGAAGCCACTGTGATTTCCTTTTAATGAATAGTGTTCCTACACTGGGTGTTCTATTTTCGTGCGGGGAATACTTGTTAACTAATACATATATATAATTTCATGAACTAATTATCAAATCCTGACCTTCATCTTCAAAGATTTAAGGTACAAAATAAAATGTCTTACAAATACTGATGAAATGCTTCATAATGTTTCCACTGACTAATTTAAAAAAAAATATATATATATGTTTTTGAATTTATTTTATGTATAAAAGCTAATTTAAAGATGATCTTTGTTAAAGTATACATGATGAAGACTCACTCATTGATTGAAAGCATTGATCCTCCACTCCCTGACACTGTAATGGAGTGTCGCACAGAGGGGTGGAACAAACGTTACATAGTCGGCCATTACTTGACTGAGGAGCAGGAGCTGTAAAAGAAAAGAGCATCATTTCATTTCAGAACTGAGAACATTTCAGCAAATATCAGAATATTGTTTCTTATTGTGTCTTTAATAAAACACTTATAGATTTGTACTTACCAGCCAGAGTTTCTGAATTGCAGTTATCTGTGTTGCAGCACGTGGCAGATGCAAGAGCACTTTGAACACCCAGGTCAGCTGAAAATGTCTGAGAGCCCGTAGCTGGACACAGGGAGGAAGATGCACATGCCTTGTAGATTTGTGTTGCCGTGATTCCAGATGAAGTAGCTGCAAATTCAAAGTGTATTTTATTAATGTTGATGGAAAGTACACATAATTTCAAAGTCATTGAAATTTACTGAAGTTTATCACATAATATTTGATTTGATTTGATATACCTTTAGTCCCACAATGGGAAATTTCATAATATGAAGAGAAGATTACCTAAAATAGTAGCTGTAACACACATGGTCTCTGAAGAACATGGAATTGGTAGTGTGATTGAACACGTCTGATCTGTGCAGGTTTGACACTGAAGGGCTCCAGCTGCAATCAGGAGAGAAACAATAAAAGGATTGAAGTTATAATGAAAAATGAAAGGTTTTAAAATACCCCAGTATACTAGCATAATTAAAGAATCTTTATCTCTTTGATTTCTTTACACTGTTACACAGATTGATGAAATGCAGTTAATCTCTTTAACATGTGTATAAATATTTTTAATAAAGTCGACATGAAACACTACATTAAAGTTAATTTAAGGTTAATCTATTAAGGATAATTTACACCATGGAGGCCTGCTCTAAAAACCTTCCAACATTTAACAGTTTGTAAAACTATATTTAAAATGTTATAATTTTTATGGCATGTGTAGCACCACCTAGTGTGAGAAAAGAATCTGACCACTAGATGAGATCAGCAATATGAAATATTAAGGTGGTGATTTGGCGAAAGTAAAAGATTTCCACATCAGTTTGCCAAACAGATTCAGAAACAGAATTTATAAACTAAAACAAAATGTATGGCATATCTTTCTCAGAGCCTCTTGGGTTTTTTTTTTTTTTTTGTTTGTTTGCTTGTTTGCTTTTTAATTGGGTGTATCATGCTCATTGATCTATTTTCTCTACATATATGCTGACAGATATTTGGTTTCCTGATAATGCTTTGAGAGGAAACTTAGTTATGTTTGTGGTGTGATGCTCATGCATGTAGTTACCTAATCTTGTAAACTGTTTGGATGTTCTTGGAAAAGGACATTTAATATCTATATAAAATAAACTTTAAGGTTTTCTTTTTATTTTATTGTAAAATTTAGACTTTAAATGTTTGAATTAAATCCTGAATGATAAGAAAAAGAGCAGTTACCTGTGCTGGAGAGTGCCCAAAGGACAATTAGAGCAGTCAGCTTCATTGTGATGAACAGGTCAGTTCTGCAGATTAGTTTCCTTGGACTGCGATACTAAATCTCAGGAGCACTCCTACACTTTATATACTGAACAGGTGAGCTCAGGATTGGGTGTGTTTACATTTTTACAGCATGAACATTCAGACATTCATCTCCTCTTTTGTCAAATCATTCTGCTAGCGCACTTTACCACACCCTGTGTTCAATTGTGCATTTAAACAAAAAGGGTACGCAACAGCTTTTTAATTTCTGAATATAAATGAATGAGTAGTTTCTTATAATGCGTCACTGAGCCTACATTTTCTCTTTTGCTATGTAAATTTTTTTATTTTTTTTATTTACCGTGTTTTGCATTTCTTTATTCACTAAATTAATATGAGTCCATGATTACTTGTCATAGTTGTAAAAACTTGTAGAGTAAGGAATGAATAGTCATGGTGAGATCTTTTCTACATCACACTACATGAAATATTGCACAGCATTATTTTAGAAATCCCTCAACACCTTTTGAAGATTTAATGTACATTTATGTACAGTTTAACATACAGATGTATTTGTTCCTCACTACTATTTTCTAAAGGCTTAGTACAGCAAACAAAGTTTTGGCTATAATGGCACTAGCCATGGATGCTTGTCTGTCCCGCTGTAGTTAGTGTAAACCCATAATCAATGCAAGTTTTTCACTGGAGCTACAAACAGTCAAAGCTTATATGCAAACACACATCCTATTTCTATAACTTACAGAGACAGTGTGAAATCAGGTTTCAATTATACTCTTAATTTATCATGATGCTTTTCCCCCCTCATGATTAAATGCACTGCTATACATTTTGCCTTTATAGAGCCACTGCAATCTGCAAATTATAATGCAGATGTAATATCACTAGACTCATGGCTCACTTGTACTTTTGTTGTTCCTGCTAATCTGTGATGTTGATAAACCAGGTAACCGACCTGTTCAGTGAAATTAGTCAGACAGAGGTGTAAAACTACTCCAGCAGCAGGTGTGGCAGCAGTCTCACTTTGAGTATCACATTAATATTTGTAAAGTGAAGGAACTGCACTTTTACTCCATTGCTGTAGTTAAGTATATTTTAGCTCAAACATTTCTGTTTTATTTTTCATAAACTGAAAAGTATATTTTGCACTTTGTTCACTTTGCTAATAACATGTTAATAATATCACCAAGTACAGATGATACTGTGACTCTAATAAAAGCTTAAAATATTTGAAAGTATTTAGTGTAATAAGTTAAATAATAGCAAACACGGGAATTGTTATTCTCACAGCACAGTTCTACTTTCTGATGACATTGCTGCACCCTCTCTTGTTGAGGTATAATCTATTTATATCTTAATAATAGCATGTTGGAAATCAAACATAAGGTATTCTTTGTATCGGGTCTGCGTGTGTGTCACAGGCACACACACCCCTGCCCTAGGCACGTCATGTTTTGTTTTGTTTTTTCTTTTTTTAGAGTTTGGCTTCTGTTTTGTGTGTGTTTTGTGCATCTGTAAAAGGACAACAAAGATGCATGCAGGATGGTTTTATTTTAGATTCTGCTTGTTCTTGTTGTTCAATAGCTGTTTTCATGAGACTCTTTACTCTCTGAACTGAAGCTACTTAATGCTTTGCTATATCCAAGATGCATCCAATACAAAGTATTGGGATTTATTTTCTGGTTTTTAAAGTGAGCTGCAGCACTCATTTTGGGAAAAGCTCCCCTACGGTGAGATGATTGAGTGGCTCCAAGTTTTTTACTGTGTCTCTTGCCTGTAGCTCCCCTCTAAAAGCAATCTTGCATCTACATATATTTGCTTATCTGAGTGTAGAACCTAAGAACACGTTCTGATTTTCCTCCACTCCAAACTTGACTAAAGACCTGTCCTCCCAGGGACACTATGAAGAGATACCAGTATCACTTTATGCACACTTATATTACAATGAGCATAAAGAATGTAGTTATATAACACCTGTCGTAATGCACCAAGAACCAACACTGCTCTTGTTTTCCAATTAGTGAATTTCCTAGAAAGTGTCTTGAATGTTTTTCCTTTGCGAATAATATTTCTTAATGCAGAATGATAGAACTTGGTTTAATCCTTGCCAGATTTATGGACAGAAACAGGAAGACATAATATGGCTTATGTCTTTCCTCCTCTGCATTTCCTTTTCCTAACCTGACCTTTACCTGACAAATCTTCAAGGTTGGGTAGGGGAATCATTAAGGACTTAGGGGGAAAAAGAGGAGGGTTCTACGAATGATATTACACAAGCCTTCAAACAATTTAATGTCAGATGCCTGCCTAATTGAAACTATAATGTCCAAAAGAAGGACAACAAAATACACATCTTACTTTATCCCATGTCCGTATTGTTATATTTTAGGCAGGCAATGTAACTGAGAATGTCATTTACAAAGCTGGCGATACACAGTTAAATTAATGTCTAAATTCAATGACAAAAAAAAGCAGCATATGTTTTATGCCTGATGTTATTAAGATAGCTGCTTCTAGGTGAAATTAAGTTATGCCTGTGATGTCAAACTGTTAGCTCTATCCTAATATTCTTCACTTGATCCTTACGCGAGTGTTTATACCCAAGCCCCACTCATTTCTGTTCTTCAGAAATACCGTTTTTGTCACGTCCGGTGTGGCAGACGTGTGGAGTTGTAGAAAGGACCCAAAAGGCGGCAGCTCTGGTGCAGGTGAGTATTTATTTACAGGAGTCGGTACAAACAGCAATGGTGGGTGAACATGAAACTGGAAAACCTAAACTGGGTAAAACGAAAAAAACAAACCAGAAACGAAGATGCAGGGAGGTCCGGGGAAATACATACGGAGAGACGCAGAGAGACCGAGAGGAAACAACACAGACGAACCAGCAACTACTAAGACAGAAGACACAACTAAAATACACTCATGCTGTGTCCCAATTCAGGGTCTGCATGCTTGAAGTACGCATTTCAAGTGCGATTACGTCACCGCCACGCGACGACGGCTGTCACAATTCGAAGTGTACTTCAAATGCATACTCCAGATGCGCTGTCGATTTCCCCAAATATCAAGCGTGGTCCGGTGCACGCTTCGTGGTCCCATATATCCCACAATTCATAGCGCGGCGGTGGGTGTGGATAATTTTGCCGCAAAACACGGCAGAAGGGAGCGGCCAAGAGTGAACTGTCAAAAGTAAGTACTGAACATGACATCACTTAATTATGTATATATGTATATATAATCTGACAATAATATAATATTGGCCATATTATATTTACATTATGTAAATATGTTCTAAATTATACATTTTAATGGTTATGTTATTAACTACATAATATATAATTATATGCTGAATAGACTGGGTGTGTTTACATTTTGTAAATTCCAAACATGCAGTTCGCTCTTTTGCAAAATCATGACGTAAGTACAGGTCCCACACCCTTTTAATCCAGCATTTAATACTGTCAAAACAAAAAAGGGTAAACAGTTACGTTCATTTCTAAAATTAAATGAATGACAATTGTCTCCTGTTGTGTGTCATTTAGGCTTGTCATCTGCATTTGAATTGTGTATGAATTTCAGGTTGTGTCATTTTTTAATTTTTTTTATTTTTGTCTGACTGTAAACGCCTGTTTAAGGGTTTCTTATTTTCTTCAACCAGTGATGAATAGTGTCATAGCAACAAACACTTTTTCCCACTTCTGTGTAACTTGTTAGAGTAAATGTAAATGTTACTAAGAAATGATCAGACAAAAGAGGGTTTTCAGGGAATGCTGTCACATGTTATGTTTCTATGGCATAAATGAAAGGGTGAACAAGGATAAGACTCAAACTTCAAATCAATTAGAATTCTGTCTGGTTCTATGGTTGATTAATAAGCTGGAGTGGAAGATTGTTGTCAATCATCCTTGATTATTCTGACAGTTAGTATGACTTGGGATTAGGAATGGGAAACCCAGTAGTTCAATTTCTTTGAATATCTTTGTCTGTTTGCCTATCGATCCCACTTTGGTTTTAGTTTGTGTGCAGGAGGAGAAAAATATCAGCACAGTCTACAGTATGGATATAGACATTTTGCTTATGTTTTATTCCAGAAGAGAATGAGACTGTGATGGTAAACTGCATCCAGGACAAAAATGGCTGCATTATGCTCCTAACAAAACTTCAGCTCTTTGCAAGTACCTGCACAAACAGCACGCTAATGCTAAATTAGCGAAAGCCCCAGAATAATGTTAAACCTGAGCTAATCCCAACACCAGCCCAACAGCCAGACCCAAAACTTCAACAGTTAACAAATGCAGCGATGAAGAGTCAGGCTGTTGCCTCTGTTTCTACCTATTCTTGTTTCTTTTTTAAAGTTTCTTTGTGTTGGTTTGCATTTTTGCTTTGTGCCATCTGTGTTCTTATGTCAATACAAAAAGAAAGGTCCTATTTATTGCCTCATTAGAATAGTTTTTTGTTTGTGCGTGGGACTGTAGTCTATAGGCTTATTCTGGTAAATGGCAATTATGAGACAATGTGTTTCACGTCATTTTACAGAGAAACATGAAAGTAATGTAAGGAGTAGTATAACAAATTACTTTTGCCTGGGAGTAATTAAGAAAAGTACGCATTACTTTTAAGAAAAGTGTACTGTGTAATATGTGTAAATAATTCCTTTTTGAGTAATGACCCTAAAACTGATCACAGGAGTGACGGGGAATACTTCCGTCAAACCTTTGACCATAGAGCATGCAGTTCAAAATGTCTTTATTGCTGCTTGGTATTGATGGTAACTCTCAAAGTGGAGCCAATGATAACCTAATGAGATTCGATAAGAGAATTGAATTCATAGTTGATATTGATAATGGAATCGGAATTGGTAAATTCTTATCAATTCCCATATCATTGATTCTTATCAAATTAATTACTCAGAATTGCTAAGTAATTTAAACTAACATTTATATTTGTGCTATAAGGTTTCTGTTGGGCAGATTAAGTCGGTATGTTGGTCATTTATTAAATAATTTACGAACAGAGAAGAGCTATAGGCTATCCTGTGTTTACTTTTAGAAAGTTTTATACTTGCCACAGGTTAATAGGACAATAGAAAAGGCACACATTAGAGAACATGTTCCAAAGTGCTTGGAAGTAGTACAAAGAACTTGGTCTGAGTACAGAGTCTGTGTGTGACTGGCCTGAAAGGGTTACTCAGACCATGACTCATATTGGTGGGCGGAAGGGCAAGGGTGGGACAATCTTTGCATTTTATTATTATCTCATAACACTTGTTTAATCAGAAATCACCTCTCCTATCTTTTTAATGTCTACAGTCTCAGATCAACACAGCTGTGCCCTCCAACACTATCGGCAGAAGGGGAGCAACTCCTCAACAGCAACATTGTACCCCATCAGGTAAAACACAGGCTGCATTTGCTTTGCATTGTCCCCACCTGATGACAGTGATGTAGTATGATGCAATTCCAAATTAGATTCTTGATGAATGTGGGTTGTTGTCATTGAGCCTGGTTTGTTGTGCCCCTTATTAAACATCTCTGCACGGCCCTGGAGAGCTGACAGTAATGTTGCAGTTGAAATTACCCACCACTTAAAAAACCTGAATCCCTTTTTACTCCTCTTCTTTCAAATTCAAATTCAAATTCAAATTTTATTTGTCACACACACACAACCATACACAGTATGACATGGAGGTGAAATGCTTGTAGCTGTACAATGCCCGACCATTAAATGACAGAAAAAAGTTTTACAGTATTTACAATTTATCTTTAGGGCTAGCTAGATGGACACCTGCAACTGTTCTAGTGTTTTGCCAAAAATAATTAAATAGATTAAAATAATAAAACCTGGCCCATTTTAACCCCTGATTATGTCACACAATTTTGCCTCTTTCCTCTCTTTTATCCAACATCCGTGGTGATTAATACACTATGAGAATTGTCTTTCATGTTTTAATGATTAGGTTTAAATCGGTTTGATGTTTGAAGGCTTGCAGTGAAATATTCACTCCCCTCAAATGTCTTAAACCAAAAGTAACCCGTTTTGAAAATGTAAGAAGTAAAAAGTACAGAAGTACAAATGTAGGGGGTAAAAGTAAAAAGTACAGATACCAGAAAATTGTACTTTGTTACTGTACTTATTACTACTTACTTTACTGTACATACAAGTTGTAAAAAAAAGAAACAAATCATGAGGGCTTTTTAGAGCCACTGTAGACCAGAGATTGACATTTTTACTGATATCATCTTAAGTAACATACGCCTAAAATTGCTCTGTAATTTAATGGGCTCTACAAGCAGGGTATTAAAATGTGGGACCTTATTTGAGAAAACTCGAGAAAATAAGTGACATTCATATTAATTATATTATAGAAACCAAAAATATTGTCATAGCTCGTTTTTTGTCTCCTATACTTCTCATCAATGAGATTGTTGCACAAATAAGTCCATCCTTATGTCAGATATATTATATCTTCATTACTGTCACAGTTGGTTGTTTTCTTGCTTTGTTTTTTGGTGTTATTGGTGGCACTAGTTTTAGAAATGCTGTCCTGAATAGTTATATCATTTAATTTTTCTTTTTTAGGAATAGAACACTGGTGATATATTAAGTTATGACAAACATTTTCCAGATCACTAGTTATGGGTACAGTATATAGATGTTTATTTGTACTCATAGCATTGCATACTACTACATTTATTTAACACATTTAAACAATGACTCTAATAAATAGATAAATAAATATATTTGCATTTAAAACATTATGTAAACAATTACATTTTTAAAGTCACTTGGAAAAGGGTAATAGTGTCTTAAATATTTCTCCACTTTTACCGAGACACTTAAATATGATAAGATGTAAGAAAAACCCAACTATACAAGACAAGTAGGAGTAAACTGGTTGTGTATCAATAGGTCCTTTCACAGTTTTTTAGGGGTCTCGTGGGTTTCCATGCGTGATTTTCCTTTTATTAATAGAGGATAAAGAGAAGGACTCCAAAAACAGAAGAAATTACATTCATTTTAATAGAAGATGCATTGCTTGTTGTTATTGAAGCAGTGGTCGTTGTTGGTGCAGCAGTTTTGGTGGTTTGTGCAGCTATTGTTGTAGTTGATTCAAGTGTTGTGGTGGTTGGTGCACCAGTGGCTGAGGTAGGAGAAACTGTTGTTGTGGTGGTTGGTAAAGCTATTGTTGTAATGGTTGGTTCACCAGTTCTTGTGGTCGGCGCAGCTGTTGTGGTGGTTGGGGCAACAGGGGTTGTGGTTGGGGAAGCTGTTGTTGTGGTGGTTGTTGTTGTTGGTGCTGTGGTGGTTGGTCGGGTCAATCTTACAATATAAAGTGCCTTGAGACGACTGTCATTGTGGTTTGGTGCTGTATAAAAAAATTGAATCAAATTGAATTGAAACCTTTTTTTGTTAATAGGTTATTACTCGCTCCCTCAGCGACCTTACCTGGTCTGCTCATTTTTTTGAGATGTTAGTTTAGGCTCCTCCTGGCAGAACACTGTACATTACTGAAGTGAACTTGCTGGGTCTTTGCGTCTAAATTACACCACACTGCTAGTAGACCCTGTGAATACTTCACCATAATAATTTGACCTGTGCAGGATAACTGCTCCATAGTCTATACATTAAATCTTATTTTCTTTTATTTACCTGCTGGATAGTTACTGAGTGTAACGCCTTTCCTCCACTTTGTTTAACGACTGAAGTTTCCTCTATCAATCACTTTATCCCAATCAACTCTAATTAGAAGTTAAAATAATGATCATTCTAAAGAAATGATAATTAACCTTTGGCTGGAAAAGTATAAGTATAGCTTGAATTGGATAATAACCACTACCTACTTTCTAGGAAGCATTTTTCTAGAAAGGAATTTTTTTTAAAACTTTTTAAATACATAAAGAAAAGTGCTGTTTTTTGTTTGTTGGTTTGTTTTTACTCTCTTTATGTGTTTAATGTCTATCTGCATTGTAACCTACGCAGACATAGTAATTTCTAAGTCTGTATAGGTTCCCAGTCATCCAGGTGATGGTAATATTTGTAGAAATAGTAGACTTTATTACTGCAGCTAAATAGACAAACACAATACGTAGCACTGGGAGTGGCATTCTGTCAGGACAAGTAAGGCAAGCAGGACTGAAAACAAAAAATAAGGAAACAATTTTTAGTTTTCAGGAAATGGAATTAGAAGCATTTCCTTTCTTGCCACCGCAAGTGCCTGTCTAAAATTTAAATAGTCCTTTTTGGCCTTTTCCTCTTCATTACTCTATTTTGTTTTCTCTGTTACTCTGTGTTCTAAATTATACACTTTAATGGTTATGTTATGAACTACATAATATATAATTATATGCTGAATAGACTGGGTGTGTTTACATTTTGTAAATTCCAAACATGCAGTTCACTCTTTTGCAAAATCATGACGTAAGTACAGGTCCCACACCCTTTTAATCCAGCATTTAATACTGTCAAAACAAAAAAGGGTAAACAGTTACGTTCATTTCTAAAATTAAATGAATGACAATTGTCTCCTGTTGTGTGTCATTTAGGCTTGTCATCTGCATTTGAATTGTGTATGAATTTCAGGTTGTGTCATTTTTTTTTATTTTTGTCTGACCCTAAACACCTGTTTAAGGGGTTCTTATTTTCTTCAACCAGTGATGAATAGTGTCATAGCAACAAACACTTTTTCCCACTTCTGTGTAACTTGTTAGAGTAAATGTAAATGTTACTAAGAAATGATCAGACAAAAGAGGGTTTTCAGGGAATGCTGTCACATGTTATGTTTCTATGGCATAAATGAAAGGGTGAACAAGGATAAGACTCAAACTTCAAATCAATTAGAATTCTGTCTGGTTCTATGGTTGATTAATAAGCTGGAGTGGAAGATTGTTGTCAATCATCCTTGATTATTCTGACAGTTAGTATGACTTGGGATTAGGAATGGGAAACCCAGTAGTTCAATTTCTTTGAATATCTTTGTCTGTTTGCCTATCGATCCCACTTTGGTTTTAGTTTGTGTGCAGGAGGAGAAAAATATCAGCACAGTCTACAGCATGGATATAGACATTTTGCTTATGTTTTATTCCAGAAGAGAATGAGACTGTGATGGTAAACTGCATCCAGGACAAAAATGGCTGCATTATGCTTCTAACAAAACTTCAGCTCTTTGCAAGTACCTGCACAAACAGCACGCTAATGCTAAATTAGCGAAAGCCCCAGAATAATGTTAAACCTGAGCTAATCCCAACACCAGCCCAACAGCCAGACCCAAAACTTCAACAGTTAACAAATGCAGCGATGAAGAGTCAGGCTGTTGCCTCTGTTTCTACCTATTCTTGTTTCTTTTTTAAAGTTTCTTTGTGTTGGTTTGCATTTTTGCTTTGTGCCATCTGTGTTCTTATGTCAATACAAAAAGAAAGGTCCTATTTATTGCCTCATTAGAATAGTTTTTTGTTTGTGCATGGGACTGTAGTCTATAGGCTTATTCTGGTAAATGGCAATTATGAGACAATGTGTTTCACGTCATTTTACAGAGAAACATGAAAGTAATGTAAGGAGTAGTATAACAAATTACTTTTGCCTGGGAGTAATTAAGAAAAGTACGCATTACTTTTAAGAAAAGTGTACTGTGTAATATGTGTAAATAATTCCTTTTTGAGTAATGACCCTAAAACTGATCACAGGAGTGACGGGGAATACTTCTGTCAAACCTTTGACCATAGAGCATGCAGTTCAAAATGTCTTTATTGCTGCTTGGTATTGATGGTAACTCTCAAAGTGGAGCCAATGATAACCTAATGAGATTCGATAAGAGAATTGAATTCATAGTTGATATTGATAATGGAATCGGAATTGGTAAATTCTTATCAATTCCCATATCATTGATTCTTATCAAATTAATTACTCAGAATTGCTAAGTAATTTAAACTAACATTTATATTTGTGCTATAAGGTTTCTGTTGGGCAGATTAAGTCGGTATGTTGGTCATTTATTAAATAATTTACGAACAGAGAAGAGCTATAGGCTATCCTGTGTTTACTTTTAGAAAGTTTTATACTTGCCACAGGTTAATAGGACAATAGAAAAGGCACACATTAGAGAACATGTTCCAAAGTGCTTGGAAGTAGTACAAAGAACTTGGTCTGAGTACAGAGTCTGTGTGTGACTGGCCTGAAAGGGTTACTCAGACCATGACTCATATTGGTGGGCGGAAGGGCAAGGGTGGGACAATCTTTGCATTTTATTATTATCTCATAACACTTGTTTAATCAGAAATCACCTCTCCTATCTTTTTAATGTCTACAGTCTCAGATCAACACAGCTGTGCCCTCCAACACTATCGGCAGAAGGGGAGCAACTCCTCAACAGCAACATTGTACCCCATCAGGTAAAACACAGGCTGCATTTGCTTTGCATTGTCCCCACCTGATGACAGTGATGTAGTATGATGCAATTCCAAATTAGATTCTTGATGAATGTGGGTTGTTGTCATTGAGCCTGGTTTGTTGTGCCCCTTATTAAACATCTCTGCACGGCCCTGGAGAGCTGACAGTAATGTTGCAGTTGAAATTACCCACCACTTAAAAAACCTGAATCCCTTTTTACTCCTCTTCTTTAGGGCTAGCTAGATGGACACCTGCAATTGTTCTAGTGTTTTGCCAAAAATAATTAAATAGATTAAAATAATAAAACCTGGCCCATTTTAACCCCTGATTATGTCACACAATTTTGCCAACATCCGTGGTGATTAATACACTATGAGAATTGTCTTTCATGTTTTAATGATTAGGCTCAAATCGGTTTGATGTTTGAAGGCTTGCAGTGAAATATTCACTCCCCTCAAATGTCTTAAACCAAAAGTAACCCATTTTGAAAATGTAAGAAGTAAAAAGTACAGAAGTACAAATGTATGGAGTAAAAGTAAAAAGTACAGATACCAGAAAATTGTACTTTGTTACTGTACTTATTACTACTTACTTTACTGTACATACAAGTTATAAAAAAAAGAAACAAATCATGAGGGCTTTTTAGAGCCACCGTAGACCAGAGATTGACATTTTTACTGATATCATCTTAAGTAACATACACCTAAAATTGCTCTGTAATTTAATGGGCTCTACAAGCAGGGTATTAAAATGTGGGACCTTATTTGAGAAAACTCGAGAAAATAAGTCGTTTTTTGTCTCTTATACTTCTCATCAATGAGATTGTTGCACAAATAAGTCCATCCTTATGTCAGATATATTATATCTTCATTACTGTCACAGTTGGTTGTTTTCTTGCTTTGTTTTTTGGTGTTATTGGTGGCACTAGTTTTAGAAATGCTGTCCTGAATAGTTATATCATTTAATTTTTCTTTTTTAGGAATAGAACACTGGTGATATATTAAGTTATGACAAACATTTTCCAGATCACTAGTTATGGGTACAGTATATAGATGTTTATTTGTACTCATAGCATTGCATACTACTACATTTATTTAACACATTTAAACAATGACTCTAATAAATAGATAAATAAATATATTTGCATTTAAACATTATGTAAACAATTACATTTTTAAAGTCACTTGGAAAAGGGTAATAGTGTCTTAAATATTTCTCCACTTTTACCGAGACACTTAAATATGATAAGATGTAAGAAAAACCCAACTATACAAGACAAGTAGGAGTAAAGTGGTTGTGTATCAATAGGTCCTTTCACAGTTTTTTAGGGGTCTCGTGGGTTTCCATGCGTGATTTTCCTTTTATTAATAGAGGATAAAGAGAAGGACTCCAAAAACAGAAGAAATTACATTCATTTTAATAGAAGATGCATTGCTTGTTGTTATTGAAGCAGTGGTCGTTGTTGGTGCAGCAGTTTTGGTGGTTGGTGCAGCTGCTGTGCTGGTTGGTGCTAGTATTGTTGTGGTGATTGATACAGCAGTGATCGTGATTGGTGCAGCTGTTGTAGTGGTTGATGCTGCAGTTGCTGTAGCATCTGGGGAGGTTGTTGTGGTGGTTTGTGCTGCAGCTGTTGTGGTAGTAGATGCAGCACTGGTCATGGTTGGCGCAGCTGTTGTGGTGGTTGGTGTAGTAGTTTTCATGGTTGAAACAGTTGTTATTGTGGTTGGGGCAGTTGTTGAGGTGGTTGGTACACCAGTGGTCAAGGTTGAGGAAGCTATTGTTGTGGTGGTTAATACAGCAGTGATTGTGATTGGTGCAGCAGTTGTAGTGGTTGATGCTGCAGTTGCTGTAGCAGCTAGGGAGATTGTTGTGATGGTTTGTGCTGCAGCTGTTGTGTTGGTTTGTGCAGCAGTAGTCATAGTTGGTGAAGTTGTTGTGCTGGTTGATGTTGTACTTGCTGTAGTGTTTGATATAGTTGTAGTTGTGGTGGTTGGTGCAGCAGTGGTCATAGTTGTTGCAGTTGTTGTCGTGGTTGGTCCTGTAGTTGTTGTGGTGACAGATGCACCACTAGTTATGTTTGGTGCAGCAGTGTTTGTGATGCTTGGTGCAGCTGTTGTTGTGGTTGGGGCAGCAGTTTTTGTGGTTGGGGCAGCTGTTGTGGTTGTTGGTGCAACTGTTATTGTAGTTGGTGCAGCAGTTGTGGTGGTTGGTACAGATGTTGTGACTGTTGGTGCTGCAGTTGTTGAGGTTTGTGCAACTGTTGTGGCTGTTGGTGCAGCAATGGTTGTGGTTGTGGCAGAGGTGGCTGTGGTTGGCACAGCAGTTGTGGTTGTTGGTGCAGCAGTTGTGGTGGTTGGTGCAGCAGTGGTCATGGTTGGTGAAGCAACTGTGGTCGTTAATGCAGCAGTGGTTGAGGTTGGTGCAGAGGTGGTGGTTGTTGGCGCAGCAGTTGTAGTTGTTGGCTCAAGAGTTGTGGGAACTGATGCACCTGCTGTGGTGGTTGGTGCAGTAGTGGTTGTCATTGGTGTAGCAACTGTGGTCACTGGTGCAGCTGTTGTTCTTGTTGATGTGGCAGTGGTCGTGCTTTGTGCAGCAGTTGTCGTGGTTGGTGCAGCTGTTGTGCTGGTTGGTGCAGCAGTGGTTGTAGCTGCTGCAGCAGTCATGGTGGTTGGTGCCACAGTGGTTGTGATTGGTGCAGAAGTTGTGGTGGTTGGTGCAGAAGTTGGGCCGGTTGGTGCTGCCTTGGTTGTCGATGATGCAACACTGGTGATGGTTGGTGCAGCAGTGGTTGTGGTGGTTAGTGCAGCTGTTGTTGTGGTTGGGGCAGCTGTTGTGGTTGTTTGCGCAGCTGTTGTGGTGGCTGGTGCAGAAGTTGTGGTGGTTGGTGCTGTTGTGGTTGTGGGCGATGCAACACTGGCTATGGTTGGTGCAGCAGAGGTCATGGCGGTTAGTGCAGCTGTTGTTTTTGTTGGGGCAGCTGTTGTGGTTGTTGGGGAAGCTGTTGTGGTGGTTATTGCAGAAGCTGTGGCGGTTGGTGCTGCCATGGTTGTGGTTGATGAAGCACTGGTCATGGTTGGTGCAGCAGAGGTTGTGGTGGTTAGTGCAGCTGTTGTTGTGGTTAGGGCAGCTGATGTGGTTGTTCGTGCAGCTGTTGTCGTGGTTGGGGCAGCTGTTGTGGTTGTTGGTGCTGCCGTGTTTGTGGTTGATGAAGCACTGGTCATGGTTGGTGCAGCAGAGGTTTTGGTGGTTAGTGCAGCTGTTGTTGTGGTTAGGGCAGCTGATGTGGTTGTTCGTGCAGCTGTTGTTTTGGTTGGGGCAGCTTTTGTGGTTGTTGGGGCAGCTGTTGTGGTGGTTGTTGCAATTGTTGTTGTGGTCGGTTCAGCAGTATTAGTGATTGCTGCAGCAGTTGTGGTGGCTGGCTCAACAGTTGTGCTGGTTGGTGCAGCAGTGGTCATGGTTGGTGCGGAGGTGGTTGGTGTAGCAACTGTAGTCGGTTCAGCTGTTGTTGTTGATGGTGTGGCAGTGGTTGTGTTTGGGGCAGCTGTTGGGGTCTAAGCAGTTGTTGTTGTGGTTGGAGCAGCAGTTGTTCTGGTTGGAGCAGCAGTTGTTGTGGTTGATGTCACTGTTGCTGTGGTTGGTGAAGCTGTTGATGCGGCTGGTGCCACAGCAGTTGAAGTTGGGCCAGCTGTAGTCATGGCTGGGGCAGCTGATGTTGTGGTTGGTGCCACAGTGGTTTTAGTTGGTGCCACTTCTGTTGTTGTTGGAGCAGCTGTTGTTGTAGATGGAGCAGCAGTTGTTGTGGTTGGAGCAGCCGCTGATGTTGTGGGTGGGGCAGCTGTTGTGGTTGGAGCAGATGTTGTCGTTGTTTGAACAGCACTTGTTGTGGTTGGTGTCACTGTTGTTGTGGTTGAAGCATGTGTTGTTTTGGTTGGTTCAGTCGTGGTTGTAGTTCGTACTGCTGTTGTTGTTGTTGTCAGTGCAGTTGTCGTAGTTGGAGCTCCTGTGGTCGTGGTTGGAGCAGCTGTTGTCGTTGTTGGAGCAGCAGTTGTTGTGGTTGGAGCAGCAGTTGTTGTGATTGGTGCCACTGTTGTTTTGGTTGGGTCAGCTGTGGTTGTGGTTGATGCTACAGTCGCTGTGGGTGAAGTACAGGTTGGTCCACTTGTTATGGTACCAACGCTCTGCATGAAAAGTAGCGAACCCAGGCTTTGGGCAGCTGCACACAGGTTTGTAGATGCACAGCCGCAAGCTGGGAAAGTATTGATGTGGTCTCTCACTGCAGATGAAAAATTTTATACATTTTAAATGTCACGATGTAACGACATATTATCATATTTAAAGCATTACTCAGTACATCCAAAAAATCTGTTTGGTTATATCCAGTAATATGTATTATTATGTTGGTTAGTGCCTTTTTGTAAGTCACAAGACATGTTAAATGGTAAAACAACTAGAGCTGCCACAATTAGTCGACTAGTCACGATTACGTCAACTATCAAAATCGTCGACAACTAATTTAATAGTCGATGCGTCATTTGAAGCTTTGTAAGATCCCGAAAGACGCAGGAATCAGTAGTACGATTTATGAGTGTAATAACGGACTGAAACAGAAGATGGCAGCACTGCATGTATAAGGGTGCCAGCTGCCATTAAACCCCAAAGAAGAAGAAGAAGCAGTTTCTGGTATCGTAGCTGTGTCCAAATTCAGGGGCCGCATCCTTTGGAGGCCGCATTTGTAGGCTGATTACGTTACAGCGACGCCGTGTAGGCTGTACAACTTCGAAGACTCCCCCAAACGCAGCCGAAAAATGCATCCTTCATTTCCCCAGATTTGAAGGATGGATTGGGTGTATCCTTCGTGGCCCACCTTATCACAGGATTCATAGCGCGGCCCAGCCAATTCCAGTTTCCAACAATGGTGGCAGCTACTTAGTTTTAATATTACTTATTGCTATTTCTGGGTCACAAAATAAACTTTTAACATATTTTCTGGTGAGAAGTAGCTGTGTAAACTTAAAATATCTGCTTCATTTATCAAGACATCACATATTTGCAAAAGTTCTCCAACGTTTTCAGAGACATCTGTTACCCACCAGCTAGCTAGCCGGGGTTCAAGGCTCACTACAGCCGGCAAAAACAGCGAAAACACCCGATACATCATTTTCAAACCCCCCGCGGTCTTAGATCAGGGGCGATTTTAGCCCATTTTTGGGGGTGCTTCAGCACCCCAAAAATGAATCAAAGCACCCCCAAAGATTTTTTACTTTTTTTGACAATATTTGCTGTTTGTGGGACACATTACTAAAAATATAAAAAGCATACAGTACGTACTTGAGATGGAACATTTTAACAACAAAAGTATAGATAACCCCTCTTCCCTCCCAAAATGGTTTGTTCCAGCTCGCCTCTCCCCTGCTCTAGCGCCCTTTCTGCCAGAGCGATGGTGTCTGAGACGCAGCGGAGCGGAGGTGGAAGCGCCTGCCTTAAAACAGGACATATTAGCTGCATTTAACCCTAAGTTACTCTTATATAATTAGGTAGGAGTCAGGCCATGTTTCTTTTTAGCTGAAAAGCATCCTGCTCTGTAGTAAAATCAGCGATACTTGACCGTCTTGTTGCTCCCATTGAAATGTATACAGCCTATTTAAAATCTAAAACTTAACATTATCTGTAGCCTGCTGTTGTTACCACTGTCCTGTTTGAAAAGGAGAGAAGCTGCTTATTTTGTCATATGTGCCGAGATTAAACCCAAGGTACTTACTAGCTAACTGACTGGATTCCCATTAACCTTATAACTGCTGTTGTGTGTGTGTGTGTGTGTGTGTGTGTGTGTGTGTGTGTGTGTGTGTGTGTGTGTACAGAGAGACAGCCAGGTTCATAATGGATATGAGGAAGTTTTTTCAAAAAAGGAGCCACATTCAGGTAAAAGTGTAAAATCAAATGATCCATCAATAAAGGATAATGTTGGATTAGTGTTTCAATATTTATATCTTTTATTAGATGTACATGTGGTTTGGTTATTTGCCTTTTGGTTGAAAGTACACTGAGAGAGGACTTTTTTATTAGTGATCTTAATAGTATTTTTTTTCATCTAATTGAATACAATCTATTTGTGTATGATTGTCAGTCCAAAGAGGGAGAGAGGAAAGAGGAGAACATGAGGAGAAAATACAAGTTCAGGAAGAACCAGGTAAGAAAACAGACAGGGAACAGTGACAGGCACAACACAAACTGTTAAACTGGCAAAGAAAAAACTTTTTGAAGCTCAAGAGTGAGGCTGGTGCCATCCCAGATATGTTAACATTGTACAATCTTCTGGATAATCAGATCTTCCCCAAACCGAAAACTGTTATTCAGGTTGCCCTAACAAACCCAGTTAGCAACTGTAGCTGTGAGAGGTCTTTTAGTGTCTTGAGTCAGCTCCATACCTGGCTGAGAAGGACCATGGGTCAAAGCAGACTCCAGCACCTGGCTGTGCTGCGAGTCTGCGACATAGGATAAAAGAAAAACTCTGCAGAGCCATATTAGTATCTGCAGTAAACATCTTTTCATACGTTGTACCAGAGGCCAAGGTGTCTCCATTTTTTAATCTTTTAATAATATTTTGTACATTTTAAGGACTCTTCTATTTTTGGAGTGTATTTTTTATGTATCTGTATTGTATTATACATACACTTTAAAAGTGAATCTCTGTCCAAAAAATGCACTCAGTTTACTTTTTACTCATTGTAAGAATCATTCATTATTCTCCCGCAGTAATTAAGGTTAGGATATGTTTGTTTGTTTTTTATTCCAATCCATTCTTCAGCATTTAAATAACCTTTATCAGATTTGATGGTTTTGTTACAGACTTTTCAAAAAAGTGTTTTGCTTTTCTTTCACAAATGTGGGATTAAATTGTGTTAAAATGTACAAAACAGTGATGTCATGTTTTGTGACGAGGACCCAGGCACAGACAGACTTGATGAATATAAGAATCTCATGATTTAATAAAGAAATTTGCAGACTTACACAGAGATGGTAAAATTATGATGACTGATAATGGAGATGAATACAACAGACGATGAGGACAGGGAGGAACAGAGGGAACTCGGGACAACTGGAGACATTTAAGGATGCAGGGACTGACAGAGACGGGGAAGACGTCTCATCGTGACGAGTACAGTTTACCTTGCCTGGATGGGCAGCTCTCTGGGTGCGCAGCACCCCCAAAGCTCTGATCCTACAATCGCCCCTGTTTTAGATTTCAAAGAGCAGATGGCTGAGTTTATTAAATGTCACCGAGACAATCTGCAAATTTAATTAAAAGTTTAATAAACTATCATCTTGTCTTTATTTTTAGTTAGCACATACCTTAAACACTTCAAGCTGTAAGATAATGATAGTTATATAAGAGCAGGCGCATGGTGGTGCAATAAGCTGTACGTTTTATGTCCAGTGGACACATGATCTGATTAGTTGACTAATCGCAAAAATAATCAGTGACTAGTCGACTATCAAAATAATAATTTGTGGCAGCCCTAAAAACAGCTGATACATTTATTGCTGTTTTCTACTCTAATAAGGCCCCCAATTTAAGTTTTACTGCAACTCATGTTTACCAGTTCAGACACATTCATACAGCAGTTTTACAGTTAGCCTTTTTTGTGCCCAGACACATCTTCAAATCTCACTGCAGTGACTTTTGGGTGTACTCTAAAAACACCTCAAAGGGTGTATGTAGTTGTTTGTTCAACATTTCTGATGCCATAATACCACCAGTAATATTTTTTTAATCAGAGAGAACAGAGCCTGATTATTGGTTGTTTAGTGATTATCACATTAATGTTATTGAAATGTGTACTTAATATGTCAGAAGCCAAAGTGATTTCCCTTTAGTGAACAGTGTTTCTCCACTGGGTGTTCTATTATCACGTAAACTGTGTTGTTTTTCATTTAGAGCAGGTAACTGATTTTTCCATCAACAAGAAATGAAAGTGCTACTCTTGATATTTTCATGTGTATGTTTTTTACTTTGCTCTTGTTTGATATTTCTTAAAATGTTTGGGGAATACTTGTTAACTACATACATACATACATATGTGTGTGTGTATATGTTGTGGAGAAATCTGTATCATTTCATAAACTAATTAGCAAATCCTGATCTTCATCTATAAAGATGTACAAAATTTATTACATATACCGATGAAATGCTTCATAATGTTTCCAATTTTTCCGATTAGAAAAATGATCGTTGTTAAAGTATACATCAAGAAGACTCACTGATTGATTGAAAACATTGGTCTTCCACTCCCTGACACAGTATTGGAGTATTGCACAGAGGGGGGTTGTAACAAGCGTTACATTGTTGGCCATTAGTTGACTGAGGAGCAGGAGCTGAAACAGAACATCATTTCATTTTAAAACTGAGAGCATTTATCAAATATTAACAAATATCAGAATACAATACTCTTTCTGTTACTGTGTCTTTAATAAAACACTTATTGATTTGTGCTTACCAGCCAGAGTTTGTGAATTGCAGTTATCTGTGTTGCAGCACGTGGCAGATGCAAGAGCACTTTGAACACCCAGGTCAGCTGGAAATGTCTGAGAGCCCGTAGCTGGACACAGGGAGGAAGATGCACATGCCTTGTAGATTTGTGTTGCCGTGATTCCAGATGAGGTTGCTGTAAATTCAAACTGATTATAATATTTTTCATAAGAATTTTATTAAACAACCACCACAACAACAGCTTCCCCAACCACAATGAAAGTACCCATAACCTCACAGTATTTGTAATTTACTGAAGTGTATCAGATAATATGAAGAAAAGATTACCTAAAATAGTAGCTGTAACACACATGACCTCTGAAGAACATGTAACTGGTACTGTGCTTGAACACGTATGATCTGTGCAGTTTTGACACTGAAGGGCTCCAGCTGCAATCAGGAGAGAAAAATTGAAAGGACTGAAGTTAAAATGAAACATTACAGGTTTTTAAATACCCCAGTATACTGGCATTATACAAGAATCTTTATGTCTTCTCTTTCTCACAATTACCCAAATTGCTGAAATGCAGTAAGTGGCATTATATTTTGGTTGGTTCTTACATGTCTCATTAAACCAATCTCACAATAACTTTTATATACTTCTTTATTTCTTTATTTCTTTTTATATCTAAGTATGTTCTACTTAAAAGTCACAATCCAACTCCCCCCCCCAAGGATACTTTGACATGTTGCCAGAGATTGTCATACCAACCTTTTAATTATTCATTGATCTCATCTACCTCCTTATCCACAGGCAGCAAAGATGGCAAAAGTACAGACATGCTGCATTTAAGTAGAAGTACATATACATATGTTAACAATAGTCCAATTAAAGTTTAAGTACTGAAGCAACTTCTTTATGCAGGTAAAAGTGAAAAAGTATATGCTCTAAAAAGTACTTAAAGTAAAAAGTAACTCTTAAAAGGACAATTCTACTATCTATTTTTAGGCATAGGTGTCATGGTCCTGGGTCAGTGACCCAGCGCTTTCAGTTGATGATTATCACTTTCTAGTTTATTTCTGATCTTGTATTGGTTGTTGGTGTTTGGTTGTGTTTATCTTCCCTACCTGCGTCTCCCTCGGTGCTCTGTTCATGTCCTCGTGTTGTTATGTAAAACAGTCTGTGTGTTTCCTGTTTTACTTTGTAGGGTTGTGTCTCGTTATGTCCATTAGTTCCAGCTGTGTCCCCTCCTGTGTGCCATTTCCTGATTACCTAGTGTGTGTATTTATAGTGGGTGTCGGTCTGTGTTCGTTGTCGGCTCGTCTGTGTTTCATGGTGACTGTTCCTCGTCTGTGTCTCTCTGCCTCCCACCCCATTTGTATGATCCGGTTTGTTATTTAGCTCACCCAGTTTAGGTTTATGTTCTGTCCTGCCCTCAGTTCTGTTATTTGTGCACTGTAAATAAACCCTCACTCTTATCATCATATCGGCTGTCTGCGTTTTGGGTCCTCCGTTTCCTCCACACCACACGGCTCACCCCGCCAGCCGTGACAATAGGTAATTAGACTTTCTGCTATAATAATGTAGTATTAGAATAATATTAGTAAATGGGAAAATTGAATGTAAATGCTAATTCTAGTGAATTTACTTAGCTTGAATCTGTTATTTAGAACACAAGCAGTAAAAAAGACTTCACCTAAACAGAAAAATTAGAACAGTTGGGTTAAAGTGAGAGTCGGCAAGTGGGGGAACACTAAGATCTGTTATCTGAAAATATTAACCACTCACAATCATTTATAATGTGAGCTACATTCGATTTTCTTTGTGTACAGACTGTGAATAGTTGACGTGCTCTTTGTGGATTTACACAACTGAAGTCAACAAGATGACAGAAGATGTTTCACAGCTATCTCGGCTAAGTTTCCTACACTAACAATATACGGTATATTGCCTTTATACTAGACAATATAAAGTTAGAATAAAGATTGAATTCAGTGAATGAATCTAAGCATCATCAGTTTACATATAAATTAATCTCTGCTACACTTGATGTAACCTAACGCTGTCCACCACAGCCACTTTGTATCAGTCCAACAAAGAGCTTTACTGTGAATTCACCACATTAATGTAAGATAACTGATTTTTCCACTTGTATATATGGAGATTAAAATGTTATTAATGTTTCTAACAAATTAGAAATATTAGTTATTATTATAACAATTATTAACTGTGCTATAACATCTGTATAAAATAATTTTTAGCTTCTATTCTTTCTTTTACTGTAAAAGTTAGATCCTGAAGTGTAGTTACCTGTGCTGGAGAATGCCCAGAGGAGAACCAGTGCAGTCAGCTTCATTGTGATGATCAGGTCAGCTCTGCAGATTAGTTTCCCTGGACTGTGATACTAAACCTGAGGAGCACTTCTACAATTTATATACTGAACAGATGAGGTGATGATTGTTTTTACATTTTTACATGAACATTCAGACACTCATCTCCTCCTTTGTCAAATCATTATGCCAGTGCACTTTGCCACACCCTTTGTTCAATTGTGCATTTAAACAAAAAGCAACGGCTTTTTTGATTTAATATAAATGAATGAGAATTATCTCCTTTTAAGCATCACTGAACCTTCATTTTGTCTTTTGCTGTGTGAATTTATTTTAGGTATTTGTTCATGCATGTTTTGGATGCATGCCTATGTTTTTTGTGTGTGTGTGTGTGTGTGTGTGTGTGTGTGTGTGTGTGAGAGAGAGAGAGCTGAGAGAGACATCAAGAGAGGAAGGGTGTGTGGGTGTGAGAGAAAGCGTAAGACAGTGTAAGGGAGTTTCAAGTATGAGTGATTATGTATCTTTACACAAAATTTACTTGAAAATGAAGGCAATAGCTTCCCCCAGGAGCCAGAGGCAGATAGAGATGGATCAGGAGATCTGGGCTATCTGCAGCCCCAAGAGTATTGAAGACCTAATGCCACACATTTCTGTAATATCTATCTTGCAAGCAAGAGAAAGATGGAGGCCCCAGAATACTACCCTTACTACTATTGACCATGGGTGCCCACTCATGGTCAATAGTGATCAGTGATCAGGTACCCTGCTGGCCAAACAAAGACATAGAGGCTACTTACATTAAGACATGGAAACTCTTGACCATGCATGTAGGGTTTCACCCCAAATCCAGCATCCTCAGACTGTACGCTAAATGGAAGGTAGGAAACTGGTGACTTGGGAGTGTTGGAATCACAATCCAGAATTAGACAACAAACGTCCTTGAGTACATCAGGAAGATGGCCAATCAATGGTGTGCTTAGTGAATACCTCAGGCAGAAGAAACCTGAGAAAGAAGAGGAGCAAGAGGAAGAACCATCAAGATCCATAGAGCCTGGTGTCTATCACACCAGGCCCTCAGGGGCTTTTGCACTGTGACTGCTGGGTGACCTCCGTCGGGGGCTCTCCTCTCCTTTTCTAGGTGGGTGGCGCGATTGCCCCTGCAGTGGTCCTCTGCAGGTGATAAAACAGATTTTCAGTCTTTTTTCTTTCTCTCTCTCTATCTCTCCTCTATTTTTAGCTCCCTCTCTTTCTGTTAGCTCTTTTCCTAACTTCTCTTTTTTCTTCTTTTTCTTTCCCGTCTCCCTGTCCAGTCCATTCTCATTGTAATAACTTCAAATTAAAAAATAAATAAATAAATACATTTTATAAACTTTGACAATCAAGTGCACCAGTATAGCAAAAAGCGTAATAGTCAACTTGGGAAAATAAATATGTTGGGCATTTTTCTTGGCCTTCAGACAATAATTCTGATTGCTACACTGCCAGGACAGGCAAAGAAAACATATAATAACCCGGACCCAGAGTAGTGGTAGAAGAGTGCAGTAGGAGTACATATTAAAAAAAAAAAAAATTCCCCTCTCGCTTCTGCGGGCGGTCTGTCCTTCAAGCTCGGGTCCTCTACCAGAGGCCTGGGAGCCTCCTTAGAATAACATAGCACAGAATCTAGTATAAGACAGTACTTCTAGCGTGCCACTTAAAGAGCCCATGTAGATTATGTTGTGTGGGGAAAACAAGTAGAGAGCAGAGAATAATAATTAATGACGTAAGATTTGTTTTCATTGTGAAGAACATAATATTTGCTGTAATGTTTATATTATATTTGATAAAAAACAAAAAATAACACCTTCATATAATACTAAGATTTTTCATAGGAAAAATGCTCTAGTCCTTAACAGGTTGTAAAATCAGATAAATACACCATCAGATGAATAGCAAGATATGACAGATTACAATTTTTCATTATTAATCTAACAATAAATAAACCCTAAATTTCAAAGCGGTAAACCCCCAAACATATGCCATCATTTAGTGTTTTGTGCAACCACTTTTGGCAGTAGTAACTTGAAGCAATCCTTTTCTGTATATTTTTTTCTGTGTTAACTTTAGCTGTCAAACATATGGCCTCTCATTTGACTGTAATTGGAAATAATTCAACTGAATTTCAGGAGCGAGCCCACGCCCCCATACACCCAAAACACTGCAAGCTGTTCGTTCTCGTTGTAGTGCCTCACCCTCCCTCCTTTTTTTCAGTTCCCTAGATCTTTACAGGCTTTCTAAATCTAGACTATGAACTATATTTATTGCTAAAAGTACATTCAAGGTTCTGTATAATTAAGTTTGCATTCATGAGGTCAGTAGGATGTGAAGCAGTTATACTGCACACGACAACCTATTATGACAAGGCAATGGCAGGGTGATGCACTAAAATATCTACTATAATTTTTACACAAAGTCCCAGCCAGTAAGTATGCTTCAGCAATAACCAGCATTCTGTCAGGAGCAGCACAAACTAATGTATGAAAAACAAGCAGTGAAGTGCTATGATTCCTTTGTAGATGCATTGCTTATTCCTCCTCATTTAAAATTCCAGTGTCTGTCACTCAGGCAGGGGCAGACCCGGAGAAATTTTCTTAGGGTGGCATGAGGGTGGCAAAGAAATCAAATGGGATGGCAAAATCAAAGCCACATATGCAGCTTGTTACATATGGTTAAAATGATTCAAATGCAGTAAGTATACATGTTTTTTTCATATAAATATAGTCTATAACTTAATTATTTTCTGTAGCCAACATAATTAAACACTTTAGTTGCATAAAACATGCAATGTTATGTGCTGTATAGCCGGTATAATAAATAAACATGTAGCCCAATAAGTATAAAATCCAGAAAGCTACACAACATGGGGCGGTTTATTTACAAACACAAGTCTAACTTAAGTTTTACGTTTTTTTGTTAGAAAAAAACCCCCAGATTGTTACATGCTTAAATTACACAAAATTTCAGAAATCTGCACGGTCATGAATAAAAATGTAAACCTAATTTTTCACGATTTGTTGGATTAACCCTCTCAGGTCCAAAATATAACTGTCCATTTTGACTCCTTTTGATTTTACATTTGTATTTCACTTATTTCATTTTATTTTTTCCTCTTGCCTTCGAATCATTCTTTTCAGCTCAACCTCACGTGTGTGAATTTACTTGTTCTTTCATTGACATACACAACTGATCTGAAATCACACAAAAAACTTAAAATCCCAGTAGTATTTTTTTTTACTGTAACCCCCCCCCCCCCACAGATATGTTGAGTAAATTATTTTTATAACTTGAAATGCAAATACAAATTGTACATTTCGAAAACGTATGCACACATTTTGTAAACATATACAACTATTTATCCAAAAATGCAGCTAATACAACCTCCCGTTTTTTTTTATTTTATACAACCATTAAAAAATATTACTCTAGCTAAAATGTCTCTCTTCCACAGCATGTCTTTTATCCTGTCTTCCTTCTCTCACCCCAACAGGTCGCAGCAGATGGCCGCCCCTCCCTGAGCCTGGTTCTGCCAGAGGTTTCTTCCTGTTAAAAGGGAGTTTTTCCTTCCCACTTTCGCCAAAGTGCTTGCTCATAGGGGGTCATATGATTGTTGGGTTTTTCTCTGTATCTATGAAGCGCCTTGAGGCGACTTTTGTTGTGATTTGGTGCTATATAAATAAAATTGAGTTGAATTGAATTGAATTGAATAGAACAATAAGATGCTGCACAAATGATGTGTTCCAGTGGCACTTGCCACCCCATGCTACCCTTCTAGATCTGCCCCTGCACTCAGGTGGTAGAGAAGGTTACTTACTAACCTTAAGGTGGTTCGATCCCCGTCTGCTCTAGTCTACATGCCAAATATCCTTTATTTATAGCCAGAAACTAACCCCTAACTTGCTCTCCAGTGCATGAATGAATGTGTGTAAACAAAAGTGCTTGTGTGAATGAGGCAAGTTTCAAAGTGCTTTGAGTGCTCATGGAGTAGAAAAGCACCATATAAGAACAGTAAATTTATCATTTAGGTCACATTCTTATAAATATTATACTTGCCCCTGTTTGTTTCCCTCTAAACTAAATTTAAGTTATTTTGCAGGTTCTGCTTTTTAGCCCATAGGCAGTCATCATATACAATTGCATAGTCAATTTCTGAAACATAATCTCCCTAAGGGGACCTCCCCAAGGAATTGATTCTATTCTAGTCTTCTTTGTTTGGGTAAGGCTAAAGAGACCCTGTAAGTATTCTTTTGAACTTGCCAGATTCACTGGCCAATAAGGCTGCACTTGGATCATCAATCTGACCTCTTCCACTCTGACATTGGGCCTGCTGTTTCCAATATCAGAAGATCTCAATTGTGATGTTGTTTCTCAGTTATCATGAGAGCTTCATGTTTGTGTCACATTACAGGATGCATCATAGATTCACGTGTTTTTGGAAATATCATTTCCCAGCTGACCAGTGGCAAGCAACTTTTCAGACAAGGTCAAAACAAGCTGATTAATCTTTCCAACCCTTTGGGTCAATTTATCAACCAAACAAAGTAGAAAACTAAAATACTCCATGAGGTGTGCTAATCGCTATTTTCAGCATATCTATACGTGGATCTGTGCCTGAATGTTATTAGTATTATAAGTATTATTAGTGTTGTAAAATATAAAACCTTAAACAATCAAGGCAAAGCCAACCAAACAAATACCCTGATACGGGCTTCAATGAAGAAAAAAGTCAAGAGCACCCAGCTCACAGGTACTCCAGGGAGACTGGCCAGTTGTTCCCAGTTGCACTGATTAACCCCGCCTACCAGGAACCTGCAAGACAACACAAAGGAACAGAGGAAAACACAGAAGGCCTGGCCAAAGCAGAGGGCTGTCACACCCATGATGAAATGAATGTATTTCACTGGAAATGCATTACAAACAGCTACTAAATGTGCCAGCGGCTAGGTCTGACTCTGTTCTTTCCAAGACCTGTCACTACTCCACCTGTTTCACAAGCAAACATGACACCAACTCAGAGGCAAGACACTGGAAAAAATGAGAAACTGTGAATCACTAGAATCATGCAGCATAGTAATTGTGTGTTGATCCAGTCTTTCCTGTTATTGACACAAACCCTGTGGAGATAAAGAGTTAAAACTTTCATCTGGTTCTTTTGCATGTAGAAGCAGATTTGTTAACTGCCTTTTCAGGGGAATCTGATGTCATGCTTGATAAAGCTACTTATATATTAGGAAAAACTCTGAAACTGCTCCACCAGCATCAACTCACGCACTGCTGCAAAATTGGTATTTAAATACAAAAACTAGGGACAGAATTCTTGATACGGACATGTGGACACTGTTCAATCATATTAGGTGCAGATGTTTTGAAACTGTGATTCAAAACAGCCATCTTACCTTAGCATGACTAATTGAGGCTTTGTTCATATGGGAACCTGGATGACCTTCAGGCCTATGGAAAATGACCTGGTGCTGTCAGCATGTAGCTGGCCACTGAACCCTTTCATGCTGAAAATGAAAATGCAGGACAGAATACACGATAAAACCAAACAATTAGACAAAAACTAAACAAACCACAAATAGAAAATGGTGCATAAAGAAGATGTGTGTCTGAGTGTGTGCGTGTATGTGATACTCAATCGTGTGTGATAAAAAGCATCCTATTATTAAGATATGAAAAGAGGTTGTCAATGCTGTCAATTCAATTACAGCAGGTGAGGCAAATTCAGAGACAACACTGTGTGAAAAACAGTCCCCTGGCCACTAACTAAATTCTTTGAATTCTTTCACACTTGCTCAGCTGGAAATGCAACTGAGTTAGAGCTTCATTGGCGCTTGATGATCATTCTTGAAACCTCGTACTAAGGTTATACCTGTGGCAAAGCCTGAAACAATAAATGCTAAAGTTTGAATTATTATTTTAGGTGTAAAATGAAGATATTAGGAGAAAAATCAAGAAATCAGAACGCATACATCACATTTTAGGGCCACAGTATGACACTTTCTGATTTTCTATTTATTTTTAAATGTTTTATTACTAAAAGATGATGAAAACAATGGTGTGTGAGAACACAGTGATATTATTAAATGGTAAGAAAAGTTAAATTGCCCACATAGTCTATGCTTGATTCAAACTGTGTAAATAACTGTTGCAAAATTGCCTTTATTTCTTTTTTGTGCATTATAATGTATAGTCTGATATCTTGTGCAGTGTAAAACAGATCTTTTAGTGCCCTCTTCTGGCAGATCTACGTACGTACACGTAGATGGAGACGACAGCTTTTGGCCAATGGTGTGCCGCTTGACGTCACCGCTGCAGCGTGCTGGTAATGAAAGGCCAACAGCACCCCCTCAAACAGGGAGTAAACAGAGGTTTCTGTGGCGTTAGAGACGGGACTGACGGCGCACGAAGCTCGTAGTAGCTTTGACCTGATACCAGAAACTCCTCTGTTCACCTGTTAGTTCCTCTTCCGCCTCCGCCTTGTAGGGTGGAGTTGTTTCTACCTGGGTTCTGACAACAGACAGAATAACTATATTTGGATTCAGTAATGCCGTTTCAGTCTGAAGTGTTTTTTATCGACATTACAGTAAGTTTGTCTTTGATAACGCTAATTGAATCAGACATTTTGGCTACTTTGCTGACGTATCCCACAAGCTTGGCTTTGGTTTGGAAGTAGTACCTGCTCTTCGGGTGCTTGACGGGAAATATAAGCTTTCGTGTAAAATTACACGCTTTCTCAGCCTAGTTTTCATTTGTTAGTAGTTTTCATAATTTTCACTTTGGGGTGGGGTGGGGGGCTCTACGTCAGTTGTAGGCTATATTTCCTTGCCAACAGGAGCTAAAACGTTAAAGCCTTTTCTTTTTGTTCTTTTCTTTTTCCTGTTAAAGAAGATAAATAAAAACCTCTAGAGTCATACGTTTCATCCTGTAGTATGCTGGACAGTTTTCGTGCTTTTCAAACGTCGTTTTTGTGTTTAAGTGTGTCACTTTCCGTCAGCAGGAATGAGCCAGCAGCCGCGATCAAACCGGGGGCACCGGGAGAGGAACGGAGACCACCGGCAGCACAATGGCGACCGGTCAACACCATCCAACAGGTGCGCACTGCGTTCACCGTTGTTTTAAACCCAGACTTTGAAGTGAGGGAGACTGGGGCAGTTGTCTCACCATGTAATTCCTCAGATCAGAAACAAGAGTAAATACACTTATTACGCACCCTCATTAGGATTCTCTGCCCGTGGAAGAAGCGCAGGTACTTCATTTCTGCAGAAATTCCCAAGGACAAAACAAGTTTTTAGATAAGGGAGATGCTTTTTGAATGCACAGTGTTTTTTTTTCCTCCCTAAATCTGGATTTAAATCTCCAGCAGTAGTACTTTAGAGAACAACCATGTTTACATAGGTGTTGCTGGGTAAAAGATTGTAAACATGGACAGCATATCAGGGACACCTTGTTTGTCTGTATTTACAAATTAAAATACTTGTTTGTATCAAACATCATGTTTTACATGCGTTAAAACGGTATCAGCCTACATACTGCCATACACAAAATAAATGTTACTCTCGCTCCATATTTATCAAGCAATATAACATACAGATAAGGATAGCATTATTAACCCCCTCCCCCCCCATCAGTGTTTTATTTTTAACGGAGTGAATTTTCAACACACCATTTTTAAACATATTATATTTCTTGAGAAAGCATAGATTATATCTATTTGTGACACACAGTCACACAATTATTTCAAGAAACAAAACAGATGGATTTACAAAGTTATTACAGTGTTTCCAAGTGTCAAGAATGCAGTGAAAAATATAATGAAATTCAGAGAGAGCCACACAGTACAGAACAAGCCTGGCAGAGGTATGGTGTGAGCGACTTCAAAGACTCTGGAAAAAAAAATAGTGAGAGATCTGTGTGAAGGGCTCGGAACAACTGCCAACACTAGTAAAAGACTAGTAAAGACCAAGCTGGGAATTTTAAGCTCAAAGAAGACGATCAGTAGAACCCTGCAGCGGAATGGACTGCCAGGTTGGAAATCAAGAAAAACTAAACTTCTGCAGAAGATACACATTTAAGCCAGACTAAAGTATGCTGGGGAAACCTGATGAAAGAAAGATAAAGATGGCATAAAACCCAAAGAATCACAGTGGTGCAAGTATTAAGCTGTGGGGATGCTTCGGTGCATCTGGAACTGGGAGTCTAGTCAAGGTGGAAGGAATCATGAGGAAAGAAGGATATAATGAAAATTTCCAAAGAAAACCTCAAACATCAACAAAACTGGATCTGGGTCGTGGCTTTGTTCTCTAACACAACATCGACCCCAAAATATAATTCACTACTGTGAAGATCTACCTCCGGAAGACTCAAGTGAATGTTACTGACTGGCCTGCATAAAGCCCTGAGTTGAATCTAATTGAAAATCTGTGTGGTGAACTGAAGACCAACAAATCTGGAGGAGCTTGAGAGATTCACCAATAAAGAATGAGCTGGGATTGCTCAGCAGACGTGTGAAACTTGAACTGAAGAAACTTCTCGGATGAGAGGTGAAACGTCTTCAAGCAACTTAAAGAAGTCCAGACACTTTTCTTTCCAAGCTCCTTAGACTACTACAAACAACTGCATGCTGTTATCCAGCAAAAAGGAAATGACTGATATCCTGACTGATGGTACCAAGGGGAGCTAATAATTTTGATCCTGGTACGTTTTGTATTTTTGTGAAATAAATCTTTCTGTATTTCTATTTAAAATCTTCCAAGTGTTCCAAATAAAACCAGAATGTTTGGAAAAACTCTTTCAAACTTCCTTGCTCTTTTTAACAGCACTTGGGAAATTCTTAAACAAAAAAAAAATACATTTTCATAATAATTCTTGTATTTGTACAGACAGAAAATATCCCCTTGACTCTTTTGCTTTTGAATAGACATGTAAAAATGTCCATTTAAATTCAATTATGAGATGTTTTTATAATAATTTGATTATTCACTTGTTTAATGGTTTTTTTTTTTTTTTTAGCATTACAATTGTGACCCTCAGACTTCTTGCGTCAAAATGAATGTTGTAATCCTGTCCTTATTAGTGAAAAAATGTAAGCTGTACTGTTAGCGCAATTATTTACATGTCCTTTCATCAAAAGATAACATGTAGTCTGTGAGTAATGAAGGACACTGTAGAAAATGTTGCAGCTACCCTCAGTCTTTTCTACTTCTACCACTATGAATGTGGCAAGGGGAGCCCCAGAAGCAACAGAGGATTGATATTTTGTTGTGCGTCTGCACAAATATTTAACAACAACAACAAAATCATAAAAACGCTTTTGGAAAAGTTTGGAAACGTTTTGTTTAAAATGACTTTAACCCACTTTTCCAAACTTTGTTGAGCCCAGTCCAAGAACTTGAAAGATTTTTTCTTTTGGTCATGGACCAGACTTTATTAATACCTATGGGCTCTGCTGTGAGTTAGAGTTTGCAGTCTTGTTATAATTGATGAATCTTTTGCTTCTGGTTACATCAGAGTACAACCAAATGCTGCTCTCAATTCTCACTTGCTGGTTTCATTACAGTATATTATTGTATTAGTAAAGCAATCCCCAATTTACTCATGGTTCAAGCCTCAGAGATGTAAGGTTTTCAGAGGAAGACTGACTTGTAATTCATTATTGTTATATTGCTTTGTTGCTTTTTTTTTCCTGAGTACTTTGTCCACTGGTGCCATAAAAATCGGAATTCCAGTACTGAATCCAGAGTTCAGATTTGGCAGTGTATCAGGATTTGTTTTCAGAATCTTTATTGTCATTGTCACAGGTACAACGAAATTAAAAATGGTCCCTGATCATTGCATCATCCCTAACAATATCAAAATATAAATAAAACAATAAAATTCAATAATAAAATAAATAGAATACTTAAAGTACTAATAAGAAGTATCAACAAACATTCACATACATTCCCACATACATGCTTCAGTCAGCGCATAGATTAATACAAGAGTGGCCAGGATGTGAGGTATATTTTATGACGTTTTGGGCTTTTTTAAGACAGCGGGTGTAGATCTTCCAGTGTGGGGAGAGGGCAGCCAGTGATCTTTTGGGCGGTGTTAATGATCCCTTGGAGTGCTTTCCTCTGAGCCACTGTGTAGCTAGTGTACCAGATGCATATGCAATAGGTTAGAACACTCTCAATGGTGGCTCTGTAGAAGGACACCAGCAATCTCTGTATGATGTTATTCCTCCTGAGAATTCTCAGGAAGTACAGTTTCTGTTGGGCCTTTCTCAGCAGCTCGGAGGTGTTCGCACTCCAGGAAAGGTTCTCCTCTATGTTGACTCCCAGGAAGCGGAAGCGGAAGCTTGCCACCCTTTCTACACAGTCCCATTAATGAATAGTGGTTGGGTCTCTGCCTTTTTCCTTCTGAAGTCTATTATGAGTTCTTTGGTTTTTGAAGTGTTGAGGAGGAGGTTATTGGCCTTACACGATAATGACAGCTGCTCCACCTTGTCTCTGTATGCAGACTCGTCATCCCTGGAAATGAGCCCCACCACGGTGGTGTCGTCTGCAAATTTCATAAAGATGTTGCTCTGGTGGAGAGGAGTGCAGTCGTGTGTGTAGAGAGAGTAGAGCAGTGGACTAAGCGCACAGCCCTGGGGTGAGCCAGTGCTGAGATTTAGGGCTGAGGATGTGTGATGGCGAACTCTGACTCTCTGTCTAGGTGCTGTATGGAAGCCCCAGGTCTTGTAGCTTGGCCACCAGTTTGTGTGGAAGGATGGTGTTAAAAGCTGAGCAGTAATCCACGAAAAGCATTCGCACATAGCTCCCATGCTCTTCCAGTTGTGTTACGGCAGCATGGAGTGCTGTGGCTACGGCGTCTTCTTTGGACCGGTTTGCTCTGTAGGCAAACTGGTGAGGATCCAGGCTGCAGGGCAGGGCTGCTGTGATGTGTTTTAACATTGTTTCACACGTATCTTTCTAATTACTGCCTTTTCACAGTAGTTGTCAAATTGTGATTCACTCTATTTTAGTATAGAAAAGATTTATATTATTGTTATACTTGGAGACTATTAAAAAAATAACAATAATTATTAACAATTAGTCTTGTTCTCAGAAGCAGCTCGGAAGGAAATTTGGTACCTGGCTGACATCCCTGAGTCTAGTTCTGCTCAAGGTTTCTTCCTATTAAAAGGGAGTTTTCCTTCCCACTGTCGCCAAAGTGCTTTCTCATAGGGGGTCATGTGATTGTTGCGTTTTTCTCTGCATGTATTATTGTAGGGTCTACCTAACAATATAAAGCACTTTGGAGCAACTGTTGTTGTGAATTGGGGGTGTATAAATAAAACTGAATTGAAATTAAATTAAATGAGGAAACTACATGCTGTAGAAAGGTCTGTTGAAAGCTCCAAAACAGCATTAAAAGCACCTTCTTTTAAATTCATTTTGTCAGTAGGAAAAATATTCTATTTCTGCAGTTAACCATGTTTATAATTTTGTTATGACATTTAAAATGCCTGAAAAATGGACTTTCATGTCAGGGGCAAAAGGCTAAAAACACATGTTCCTGTCTCATTGGCCTTTCTGTCAGTGTTTCAGATTAGTTGGCTGATGATTTCCTTCATTGTTATCTTTTTCAGGTCCTCCTCATCACCCCCATATTACCCCCGAGAAGCTGACTCACATCCAAGTCATGCACGGGAACGAGTGAATCACAGTGACTCCAAATGGAACTACATTTGCTCCAGAAGAGGTAGGTCAGGATCTCCATGGATGTCCAGTTCTGTGCAAAAGCCTCAACTCTTTTTTATAGTTTGCTTGGAAAAAACAACAGTGATTTATTGAAACATGTCCAGAAGTGTATATGGAAATACAGTATATAAGACAAAACCAGTTTGTACAAATCTAATGAGCTTGAAAGTCAATATTTTGTTGTGAGCACAAATATTGACTATTATACATACTATTATATGTCTGTAAAATTGTAACCAAATTTGTATTAGATTGAACTAAAGAAATGGGAACACATCTTTCTTTATCTGTGTTTTTACAACAGGCTGCCAGTAAGAGTGTTTAAAGATATAATTTCAAATTTATTTTATCTGGAGTTAGGTTTCTTTCTATAAAAAGCATTCCTGTGGTATGACCTTGATTGGGACTTAATAAATGTAAAACCAAAGAATGACGTGATTTTTTTTTTTCTTTTTTTCTGAGAAAAATGAGATCCACATATGAGGACATTCGTAGTATAACGTCCCCGTATGTGGACATCAGGCCCTTGTAGAGCAAAATTTAGTATTTTGGTCTAGACAACCCAAAGTGTGATGTCCACATATGTGGACGCCAGGTTAAACATTTAGAGAAAGTCTGGCTTCTTGGAAGCAAAGTATGACGAAATGAGGAGTTGCTCAAGAGCTCTGCACAGTACTGTATGTGTGAAATAAAGCTGTAGCGTCTAATGGCGGCATCGAGTTTCAGTGTACTTCATTCTTTCTATGAAAACTGCACTGACCGGTTTTCATGTGTTTACTCAACTTTGTTTTCAGAGGTTAGGCAGAGGAACACTATTCTGTGAAGCTGGGAACTTGAAATCAGAGCCTCGCAGATTAGTTTTCTCCTGTGAGAACACTAATAAAGACCTCAAATGTACAGCTGAAGTTAGGTCTCAAGTCAAATAAAGTCTAAGTGCCACCATTATAGTTCTCTGAAGCCCATATGATGCATAACAGTTTATTGATTTTAGCCTCTTTAAAAATTTCAGTACTCGGGAGAAAAAATCAGTTAGGAAGCTAAAAAGTTCAAATGTCAATAACTAAAAGTACAAGTAAGAAGAATAAAAGTAGTATGATGATTCTTCGATTTAAGCCTCAGCCCTTAGAACCTGAGAATGTAAGACTCTGTAGCTTGGAGCTACACACAGACATATTTTAAAAGTGAGCATTAACATCTATAAATCAATTCTAACAGGTAGAGTAAAAAGCTTCAGTGCAACATTTTGAAATACTTAAAGCTCAAAGTGAGGGAGTAGCAGTAGTTGAGAAATCCTATATATAAAAGATGGACATCACATATTGGTTTTAGACTGAGCCTCTCACCCTGACCCTTGTTGTTGTTTTGTTCTTTTTCTTTTTGAGGAATAAGTGACCATAAACACGGTGATGGCAGTGTTAATGTTATGAGTTTTTGCTGGTAGGCTTGATTCACAAACAGACAGCAGCACATATACCTGCTGATTCGTGCTAAGTAATTGAATAATTAAATTATAAGATTTCACCCAAGCACAAACCTCTAGGATGGTTTGTAGCAACTATTCATGACATTTCTTATTAAACACATTTGGTGACTTGTTTGTTATTTTTGTTGTTGGGTTATTTTGAGTATTTTTAAAATTTGATTTAAATTGGTTTCAGTGCCAAGAGCTGAATCAAATGTAGTCCTAAACTGTATGTGTCCGAGCACCACTTCCAAACTTAGATATTTAATTAATGATCATATGAGGCAAAAAAAAAAAAATCAGGACGCCTCACCACAAAATGCTGGTGCTGTTTTTTTTTATTTTTATTATTTTTTTTATTTTTAATGATTTGAAAGATTGATTTCTCTGTAAAATGAACTCCAATGCCTGTTCTGTATGCTGACAAAGGTATCATCCTGATCTGCGCTGTGCTGACCAATGCCCTGGTCCTCATCTGTGTGGTCGCAGCTCAGATGGTTACGTCGGGAATGTCCTCGGCAGCCAGCATGGGCGGCTTCAACCTGAACTCCAACATCAACTTTGAGGGTACTGAGCTGCAGAAGCTACGAGAACTTGACATGCAGTACAACCAAATGAGGGCACCGAGCATCTATGGCGGCATCCCCTTCAGCCTCACCTTTGGAATAGTCTCACTGCTGTTTGTGGTGTCTGGGAACAAACCCCCCCACCGGATGTCGCGAAAGCTCCTGTTTGGAGCGCTGGTCTTTCAGGCGGTGGGCGCAGTGGTGTATGTGGTGGCTGTCGGCCTCTACCTGCACTTCATGATCAAAGTCAACTCCACAGATGTGTGCAAGCAGCGGGAGATTCTGTATTCACGGAACGGCTACACCTGGATGAACTGTAACGTGAGTGGGGCTGATGCAGCTGTGGCTCTGTTCGGACTCATCACCGCTATTCTGTACATTGCTGGCACAGTGCTCACTTTCCAGACCATTCAGCACGTGAAGCGTTACCTACAGGAACAAAAGCGGCGGGAAGAGGAGAAAAAGCAGGATCGGAACAACCCACAGAGGGCTCCGCTGTGGGCCGAGACCACATCTGTGTGAGGGAGACTTGTGTACTGTGGTTAAGGGGACACTTTAGTTTCTGCTACAATGACATCTGAACTGATTCAAAGAGGATTGGCTCCAAATGTGTAAGACTGACAGACGGATCACAGGACACATTTAAACTTACAAGTCTTCATTGTCCCCACATGGACACAGCTACTTTGTAGTATAAACTACTTCTGTGTTGCTGCCCAAAAGTGACTGTGGATCAGGGGACATAAACAGTACAGTGAGGTAGCACTAATGTGCTCCTGTGGCTCAGTTGGATAAAAAAAAAAAAGAAAAATTTTGCATAGCTAGAATACATTTGTGATTAAAACAGTACAGTCGAACACTAAAACTAATGTATGACAACTAAAGCTGCCTAGTACTTAGTGAATTTACTGTCGTTCCCTCAGGCACTGTAATACATGAATGAATATTAAAGCTTTTCCACTTACAGAGAGAACTAGAAATAAAGTGAAGACTCAGCCATCATTCATCAGCCCCACATATTGTTAGTTAGCTCAGAAAATGAAATGTATTATGTTGACTTTTTATGCACATTTTCTCTCATTTTTGTCAATTTTTATGTAGAAATTTTTGTATGTGTCTTTAAAAAAAAAACAAAAAACTTTTATCCAAATGTAACTTTCTGTTCTGAAATGTGTCAGTTATCTCAGGTAATGCTGAACATGACCGGCTTGTGTATTCAAGTAATTTAAATCGCTGAGCAAATCTTCAAATGGCCTGTTTTACTGTTGGAGATAGTTTTCTAATTGTAACATGTACACTGCTTAATGTTTTTTTTTTTTTCTACCAGTTTGCAGCATTTTATCTACTGTAATTAAACCGACTATGATTCCATTTAAAAGCTGAATCGACTGTCATTAGGGGGCAACAGAAGTCTGAGCGCCTGTCCTGCTGTTTGTGTTCCCCTGTTCTGTGCCAGCCATGACATCTCTGCTGTCACACAGTGGAGGGACACATACAAAAGGACAGCAGTGATGTAACTGCGCTGACAACACAAACTTGTCAAAATTCCCCAGAGTGATAAAATGACCCGACTTCTAAATTTACCATTTCAGACAGCCTGACCATCACAGCAGCACTAACAAATTTCTTCTTTTGGTTATGCTCTTTTAAGTTTGGATATTCTGGTTTTAAAATTGCTCAGCTCTGCCAACATACCCGTTTTAAGATAATAATAATAAGGCTGCAGATAACTCTTATTTTAAATATCAGACTGAAATAATTAGCTGACAGGAAACTGATGGACAAGCAAATGTTCTCCTGCTCCAATTTCCTGTGTTGTCAGCAAAGGGACGTGATGAAAAGCTATTAACAATTAAATATCTAAATTATATATCTAATAATAAAAAAAATCGTGATGAGCATTTTCCATCTTTAGAAATCAAGGAAAAAATGTGGTAGACAACAGTAAAAGTAATTTTACTTCTAGACAATTATTGACTTAATCTTCTTCAAATACACGGTGACCATGTATCCTTGGGCAAGATACTGAATCCTGAGTGACCCCAATGCATCGGTGTGTAAATGTAAGAAAATGAATATAAAAGCATTGCAAGTAGGGCTGGGCCATATCATACCGTTCACGGTAATACCGGTATAATGTTAGGCAATGATAAAATGAAATATCACGATAGAATATGGGTAAAACGCGCATGCGCAGTGCCTTTGTTTTCATACGCACATGGCGGAAAAAGCGTGGTGGCGAAGGAGAATGAGAAGGGCGGAAGCAGATCGTTGAATGAAACTGATGAACCAGAATTGGCTTGTAAAAATGCTGCAACTTCAGTGGTGTGGAACTGGTTTGGCTTTCGTCCGTCAGATACTCACCAAAGCACAATTTTCAGTAGAACATGCAAGCGGGCCGTCGTTATCGGAAAGAAGGGTTAGGGATCGGAAAGGAAATCAGTGGTATCGCACATCACTACATTACAGCTACCATAGACAGGAGCCTCGGCGGAGTAATATGTACTGTGCTTCAACATAATATTATCGTATTGTGACTTTAAGTTTTGTGGATATTATACATTGTTATGCTCAGGATATGTTGGCCAATTTCCACTGGAAATGCCTTTCGTCAGCAAGGAATTTGCATTTGCACTGTTACATTTTTATATAGCTTTAATGCACATAAAAAACAGCTGCTTGATTAAGTGAAAATACATTGGTTTTTTTTTTTTGCACTAATAAAGTTGTGGAGTTGTAAAGTATTTTGCCTCGCGTCAATGTCGTCAGTTATATTCGTTATCGCAAATTTTCAAATATATATCGTGATAAATATTTTTGGCCATATTGGCCTGCCCTAATTGTAAGTGTGTGTGTGTGTGTGTGTGTGTGTGTGTGTGTGTGTGTGTGTGTGTGTGTGTGTGTGTGTATGTTTGTGTGTGAGAGAGAAATTAGGTGAATAAGGCTTGTAGAAGAAATGCACTACAAGTTGAATTCTGGAAATACAATCATTTCACCTTCTCAGTGCAGCTATACACATACACACGTTAAATTAATTAAAAGAAATGAGTGAGCATGTGTGGACTGTATGCAGGTGACAACCGGAAGCTTGAGAAGCAGATGTGTTTTAATCTTATTACATAAAAACATAAAAGTGATACTGTGTGGATGGTTCTGAATGAGCAAGATTTTAACAGATAAACCCAAGTCTGACATGTTTTGGTTATCTGAAAACTTTATTATATAGCAAAAGTAGCTCTCTTGTGCGGTTTGCTGAAAACTGTAACACTGTTTTGAGAACATTCATTAAGCTGTCAACCACTGATCAGCATGTAGCCACTGCAGCACCACTAGACTCTGCACACCCCGAAAAACAAACATCTGGAATATCAGCCTTCACAAATAATCATCTTTTCTCTCAGAGAACATTAGCACGCTTCAGTGACGAGGTCACTTAAAAGTATTCAACTCCTAAGGGAGTTAGTCCAACCGTTTTGCTAACTCCAGTAACTGTAAGGCCATCAGCCATGGCGAGCAAGGAGAGAAACAGTCTGCTCTAAGACAAAAACAGACAGGTCCGACTCTAGGTACCATTGATCATAAAATCAATGAGGCTAACACAAAGCAAAGTGCTTCAAATCAAAGATGTGGAACAAATGAATTTACAGGTGAACATTTCATCAACATGAGTGTTAGAAAAGTTTCATTGGTTTCAAGGTGAAGTAAACAAAACAAAAGCTGTAAGGAAACAGTGTCAAAGCCGGGTCAGAGTATTCTGAGGTCTTGGAGTGAACTTAATGCTGAGCTCGTTCACAGAGACTCTGTGGTCTTGTGTGAAACAGACTGACTCCAGTTGTGGAGAGCAGCTGTCAGAGGGGTGTGAGGAAGTAGTCTGCAGGATTCTGGTAGTTGTGTGCTTGCTGGCTGTGTGTCTGTAGCTGCTGTTGCTGTTGCTGGATGATCTGCCGGACTTCTTCTTCCAGCTCCGGGGGAATGATGAGCTGATCATCGGGGTCTGGCTGGGCAGGGGCGTTGAAGTAGCCCCCCTGCTTCTTGACAGGAGCATCGGCAGCCTCCTCAATGAGGTCCTGGTTCCTGCCTTGACAGGCCACAGAGCCATTACCTCGAGCCTTCCGGCCCAGAGTTCCTGACCGAGCCTCCCCACCGAGGTAGGGAGAGGAGGGCGGGACGGGGGAGGCAGATGGGGAAGGGAAGGCCAGAGGCAAAGACTCACTCTGCGGCGTGACAGGGGGAGGGCTGTCTGTGCTTTGCTGAGACTGAGCACAGTTGTGTCGTAAGAGACAGTGGACGTCAGCTTCCACCTCCACACGGCTACCGTTGGAGAAGACACCAGCGATGGGCTCCTCGTCCTCGCTGTCAAGCCCGTTATCAGACAGTGCTCCAGAGAACTGCCTGTGGAAGCTGCTCCCCCTACATGCGGGCCTGTGCGTGCCAGCTCGTCCCGGGAGGTTCAGGTGAGAGGTCGGGGGTTCAGCCTGCGTCAGCGGTTCCTCCGAGGACGCCGTTGATCCCACCTCGCTGCTCATCTCAGATGTGCTGAACTCGCTGCTCAACTCGCTCACTGTTGCTGAGGAGGTGGGCGGCGGCTGTGGCAGCGGAACGCTGCCATCACTGCTTCCCGAATAAGGATGTAAACCGGGCTGAGTTGCCGGGCCAGGGCTGGGTGGCGGCGGTGGCGGCTCGCAGAAGCAGCAGCATTCTTCAGTGATGCTGAGCTTCACAACGACGGCACTGAGGCTATCAGAGCAGCCGTAGCTCTGAGCCAGAGTCACCAGCTTCTTTGCAGCAGCCAGAGCATCTGGTAAGTTCCTTACCGCCTCCACCGCCTCACTGGGCGACAACATGTCCCACAGTCTCCGGCTGCCCAGGAGAAAAAACTCATCCTGCGGGGTAAGCGCCACCGTGGAAACATGAGGGTGAGGTGTCACTGATGGGCAGAGGAAGGAGTAACCCATAATCCTGGTAGAGTCTGTTACACCGCTCACTTTGTTATCCTGCAGGGAGGAAAAGGACAAACAGAAGCGTTTGTATTTTCCCACCGGACAAAACTCGACAATAATGACATTTATTTATGGTTTTGTAGGGTTGAAAATGGACTTCTGACTGTTTCAGTAACAAGCTGTCAAACAAAACCAATATTCTCTTGTTCCAAAATTAATTTTTCTTTTTGTCTGTTTAGATTCAGTATTTGTGTGCTTTATATTGTTGGTCTCACCAAACTAAATGAATTGAATACAGTTTACTGTCAGTTATTTTAAAAAACATTACAAAAAAGTCTGTGAATAGATTCACCCCATCAGTAGTCCAAAAACTGGTGTGGTTTAAGACAGAGAACAGCTTAAGCCAGACAATATTTAGCTCCATTAAATGGCCAAAATTTGCTTTTTTTTTTCTTATTTTCTATTATCCATTTATATAGTATAAGCATGCAAATTCTGGCTGTTCGTATTAACCATGGCTAAAGTTTCAAATATGCAAAACAACTCTATTAGAGTCCAAAAATACAAATATGGAGCTGGAAGTAAGAATCACAGGTGTCGATAAATGGACTTGATATGAAACGTGTCGTTACCTCAGTGATAATAGCGTTATGCTGTCGAACCCTCTGGTACTCGGCCTCGTCTTTGACAGTGTGGATCTGTGAAAGTTGCATAGCTTTGCCATCTCGGCACAAAACAGCCTGGCACCTGCCAACGTTGGCGGCTTTCAGAGTGAAGCAGCCACCATGCTCACTGGACGCTACCGGGTCATGTCTGATGTGACACAGAGCTGCTGACCCACCCATCCTCTGGCCTGCTGTGCCCAGTTTCCTGCAGGAGATGGGCACACAACATCCTGAGTGAGGTGAGGCTGTTTTCCTTCCAAATCACACGTCGTTTGGAGGTCAGTGTTTACCTTTGCATGGTGAGGAAAGTGTTGATGATGTAGTCCTCTTGCCTCTGGCCCCTGTGAAGTTCCTCTGCGAGCACATCTCCCATGGTGCACTGCAGCAGATAAGGCACCTCGACATTTCTGTCTCCATCAAAAACTCCATACAGAGCTTCATGAATGCCGCAGAAGCTGTCCAGAGCCAGAGCAGCCACACACAACCTGAGAACAGCAAGAAGGAGGCAGTTTAGAACAAGAACAATGACACAAAGCCAGAGATGGGGCATAAAAAACAAAACAAAAAAAAAGGCTGAAGCATCAAAGAAAGACTGACTTGTTTTTCACTCCAGAGGCCTCCGTGTAGCCATGACTCCAGACTGCAGGGACTCCTTGGCTCTCACTCACACAAGGAGCTGAAGGTGAAGGATCCACCCTCAGACATCGGATATTACTACAGAGAGAGGGAGAACAGGACAGGTTAGGCAGTTGCTCTTTTATTCCCAAGCTCAGGTGGTGGTGTTTATATGCGAGTGATTCATACTTCAGGTGTTCCAGGCTCTTGTGGTCGAGGCTGAGTCGAGGATTTCCTGTGAGGTCGAGCTCCTGGAGTTTTGAAGGAAGGATCTCTGGCAGAGTCACCTCAGTCAACTCATTGCAGCTCAGATCAACACACTGAAGAGAAACACAGTGTCAGTCCTGACATGTGCACACGAGTCAGATTAAATTAAGTGTTTTTGTCTAATTTATCATCTTTTTCCAATTTGTTTTATAAACTGCATAAATTCAATTTTCTTTTTGCAATTCTTTTTTTTCTCTTTGTTTCTGTTCTGTAACGCTGGGTAATCTATCCAGCATTAGCATTACCACAGCTACCTCCTCCTCTCAAATAATACTTCTGGCAGGTAAGCATTAATTCAGTGAGTGGCATTAGTACACTACAGCTACCTCCCTATTACTATGTGAAAAAGAGTTAAGTTAAGATTTACCTTAATCTCAGGCAGCTGAAGGACTTCAGGGAAGGCGCTGATACAGTTGGAGTGGGCAGAGAGCGTGTGCAGGCGCTGACAGTTGAGAATGGTCGTGGGCACCGCTTTCAGCCTGTTGCCACTCAAATCCAGCTCCTCCAGCTGCTCCAGTCGAGCTAGTTTACTGCAGGACGTGGAGGTAAAAAGGAGTAATCATGACCTGCACCAAGGCTCAGATTTTATACAGGATGATGAAGGATGTGATTACTTAGGAATAGAACACCTTGTAAAAGCAAAGGAATGTGAGAATTGGTGGTTAGAGGTGGAGTGAGTGAGGATAGTGGAGCTGAAATGATAAAGGAACCCTACAGTTAAATCTAACATGTCCAGATGTAAAGAAGCCTTTATGGTCACATTTTAAAGCTCAGTTTATATCAGGTGCAGTATTTCACCTGGCAGTGAAGGTTTGCAGCTGGTTGTAGGCGAGGTGAAGCACTCTGAGGTGGCCGTGTCCAGTCAGAAGAGAGATGCACTTGTCGGTCAAGCTGTTATTAGTCACGTAGAGCTCTTGTAGGCTGCTGAAGACATCCTCTGATAGGCTGGCTGCAGGAAGGTTCTCCAGCTTATTGGCCGACACATTTAGGTATCGCAGGCTGGGAGGAATTTCCAACAGAGGGTACAAATTTAGTACAAGATAAATAACGGATACATGCTGATGGGAAGAAACACACAAGAAAAGAACAAAAGGAGGGAAGAAAAATATGTGTCCACCTCTGCGCTTTGATGAACAAGTTGTGTGGGAGCTCAGTTAGATGGTTGTGTTGGAGGTCCAGGACTTCTAGCTGTGATTGCTCCAGCCTCTCATCCAGCTGACACACATTGTTCCAGCCTGCCAGCAGCTTTCTCAGGCTCCCACTGGACAGCAGCCTAAACACAAACAGCACAGTCAACTCAGTGTGTGTGCTGTACATCTGTTAGTGGGACCACCATGCTGAGCACCATCTGATTTCCCATGGAGGTTCAATGAGTTCACTTTGTATTCAATTAATCTATGCTTGAGATTCATGTAGCTGGAAACTATCATCAAGCATGAATGAACCCAAATAACTGTGATTGTGAATGTGAATGCAGCATTACATCATACGAATGAAAGAAAATCTGTCTGTTCATCTGTTTTTCACCCATCTCAACAACTATTCATAAGATCTGCTTAACACTTGGCAGGTGTGTTGCTCTAGGTCTGAATAAATGAAGTGGTGATTTTAGGCCAGACTTGATGAGCAGTTTTCATATTATGGCTGAAAGCACAGTGTTCGCAGTGTTTCCCCTACTGTGACTGCTGCCTACTCCACTCTGTATGTGGAGAGGTGCGCACACACACACACACACGTTTGTTTTGCTACCTGTGTGAAGACGTTCACTGATAATAATGCCATATTTACCCATAATTGCAATCATCACAAATAAGTGCAAAATAACTAACCTAATATAATTCTAATTATAAACATTAAAAACATGTTTTAACCCTAACACGGGCCCCTGAAAAGGTGTAAAATTGGAGCTGGCAAAATTTAAAAAAGTTAAAACTTCCAAATTTTGAGAATTCCAATCCGCAAAAATGTAAACTGGTTCTCACAGAAAAGCTCAAGGCATTTTATTTAAATGCATCATTTTGATGTCTTTGGTTTCCTGTGATAGAGGCTCTAGCCACTCATGTGGTTTGGATGAAATGTTCTACAGAAAACTGCAACCCACAATCTCCTCATTCTGGACAGCCACGTTTTAAACAAAGTAACATGCGCGGACACACAGACACATGCAGTCAGTGGATCCTTTTAGCTGTCCTCCTTTCTAAACAGTAACTTTATGATTATTGTATGTGATACATTTAAGGGGCACGTTTAAATTGTAGCTAAAAATGTTAGGTGATATCCCTCACTCTAATATCATACAGAGTCACAATTTGAAAAAAAGAACTGCCTGAAACAGATGTAGTTTTGTATTTTTTCATTAGTTTTTATTTTCAGTAATAACTTTCTCTTCAGTTTAGTTTAATTTTTGCAAGTTTGGTTCTTAAGTCTTTTTAAATGTAATTTAATATATTTTAAGAACCTTACCACAGGCACATTGAAGATCAAGTAAGTTCCAGTGATGCATTATTATCAGCTGTTACATCCAAGCTGCTTTCCCTCACTTTGATTTTTGTCATTTCCCCACCTGTTCTTTCATGAAAAGCATAAGAATCATGTGTCTGTGCGATGCTCACCGTACAGGCAGCTCAGTGACACAGTTATGGCTGATGTCCAGCACTTCCAGTCTGCTGCTCTCCCACACCCAGTCGGGGACACATCCCAGCTTGTTCCTTTAGGAAAACAAACAGAGTCAGCACCCAGCTTACAACAAGCACATGTTCTGTTCTTCTAGATTGTAAATAGGACAGTGAAGTATTCTTAGTTTTTATACCAGGATAAATCCAGCACAGTCAGATTCTCTGGAACAGGATGCACCTCCAGCTGCTTCAGCTCTAAAAACATAACACAACTCTTTATGGCACGAACGTCTTTCTGGATTTAATATCTCTCTAGAAAAAATTAAGTGGTCGTACTGTTGTGTGCAGCATGCAGGCTCTTGAGGGCGTGGCCACAGACTCTGAGGAGGGCAAGAGTGTTTCTGTCACAGCGGAGGAGCTCCAGCTTGCAGAGAGAGCTGACATCCAGCTCGTCTAGACCTGTATCCCTCAGATCCAGATGAACAATGTGGGCCAGCTGCTCCACATCTGCAACTGTCGCCTTCTGAAGCTGGTTCAGCCTGTTCGAGGCAGACAGCACAGAGAGGAACAGAGAAGGGGGAAGTAAAGGAAGAGGGCAGGAAGGACCAGAAGAACCAAACACTTTAACTCTGACCCGTTTCACATTTCAGAACCTGAGAAGTTGTTAGGCATTCGTAGTGACCAAAATAATTAACTGACAGGTTCCCTTCCTTCACCGTCTCTGTCTTTATTTTGTTCTTCAAAAGGCTAAATTAAACCTTTGTTGCCATTTCAAAGACCACCAAACATAAAAGGAGAGTCATGCAGAACTACAGTATTTGTCATTGGCAATTCTAAAAATGTAAGCTACTGCGCGGACATTTTTACCTGAGATCTATGTAGCGAGCAGACAGCCACTGCAGGCCAGCCAAGTGCAAGACAGAGAGCTTGTTCCCTGCCAGACAGAGTCTCTCCATCCCTCCAAGTTTCTCTAGGACAGGGGGCACACAGCTGAAACAATTGAAGGATAAGCCGAGGTAGGTCAAGCCCTCCAGAGAGCCCAGCTCCACAGGCAGTGAACTCAGAAGGTTACCGTCCAGGAGAAGAGTCTGCAGGCTGGCCAGAGCCAAACAGAGGGAGGGGCATTAAGTCATGATTAATACAGATACTGTGTGTAAAAAACATGTTATGCAAATATAGTGTTAAAAAAAGACTTCAGACACTACACAGGACTCTGACATTTTTTTACTGATTTGTCTCTAAGTATAAACAAGCTTAATTTGGAACTTTTAAATATTACTTTATATTCAGTTATGGAACATAGCTGAGTATTTTACATTAAAAGTAAAATACCGTTTCCAAATAAACACACCAATTCCAAGTTAGACATAAAAATTGTGTTTTGCCTTTTGAAATTCCTAGAAAATTTGAAAAGAAAAAAAAAAAGCCAGCATATGCACAGAAACTCCAAACTCCCACATCACACAGAGACACTGTTAGTGTCACTGTGTACTATGGGCACTTGGACAACACCTCTAGATATCTACGACAGAAGTCTGGTGCACAGCCAGCTGTTCGCTCAATACAGAGATGGATTAATCAACGCTGATGTACCGTAATGGTACTAACAACAACTCCAGACTGATGTCTCTGTCAGCAAAATGCAGGTCAGTGAGGACACATCCCATTTTAGGCTTCATTCTTATGAAACTGCAAACCTTGGATCATCATTTACTTACTTGTGCATTGCTCCTACTTCTGCAGGCACGGAGGAGAGATGATTTCCAGACAGGTTTAGCTCCGTGAGGGAGGTGATGTCACACAGGGCCAGAGGAAACTCAGACAGAGCGTTATTTGACAGACTAAGGCTTCTCAGTTTACAAAACCTAAAGAAAAGGGGAGAGAAAGAGAGAGAAGTATTCAGCAAGAGTGTGTGAGAGAGGAGGAGGGAAGGGCAAGAGGAACAGGGCCAGACAAAGAGAGACAAAGATATTCATCTCTGTGCTATAATAAGACTCTGGCCTTCTTTAAAACAAAAAACACACACAGTGAACAACTATTACTTACATAACACCTGCCAGATTAAAAAAGTAAAATCAGCACAGAAGAAGCTAATACAAAGGTTCAAGGACACAAAGTATCAAGTTTTCAACAGAACAATGCAGCCTGTGCTTCAGGTAAGAAGCTTGTGTATATTGTTTATATTCATGGCGCTCTTCTCCTCCTAATCCAGTTCACAGAGCAATCAGAGTGAAAGGCTGATCCAGGCCCACATTCTTCTTAGTTAGACTCACCTGCCCACCACAGCAAGGATACAGTCCTTAAAACACTGCATGATATGCATATGCTTGTGCCAAAACAATGACGTGTAGAGGTTGCCATCAGGCAAATTTCAGGTTTTGATGTCATGTTGCCTTGACAGGCATGGATGCAAGAAGCCAAAATAAAGACAGACAGAAAGGAAAACGAGGCTGTTCAGATGAATGCTGCTAATCTCTGACTGTACATAATAGGTTTGTCAATGCTGGTAACTTTACTTACCCACTTTACCATAAAATGTAACGCTGGTCACTTTACAAGACAATCTGCAGACAGTTTATGCTAGAAGTGTAAGCTATATTTGAGGATCAGGGCATTTTTACTTATCTATGCAAATTTTGTACCAAAACATAAGAAAATAGAGATTGTACTGTCTCATACTGATGTCCTCATTAGCACAAAACTATTACTAAACACTTTTTTAGTCTACACCTGCACTACTGTCAATTCTGAAAAGACGCACATGTCAAAAACAATGTGCAACCCCTGTCGTTGTCATTTTCATCCAAAGTGAAAAGTTTTCGTGCTCTACGTCGCAAATCAAAGCTTACAGAATGGTCAAATGTCTTTAAAATTGCTGCCAAGATAACAAAATGACACAAGGACCAAGTCTAAGTTGCTGAGAATACATGTCTCTTTGATGCTCAGCGTAAATTGAGAACATCTCTAAAAACTAGGAATGCTCTTATCTACACAATAAGGTCTAAGTGATTTTCTAGAAATAATGAAAGGGCATTTCCAGATAATCAGTCAGTTTGTGGTGTTATATGGATCAATCCATTATTTAAACAGAGCAAGCTCAGGAGCAGCACACTACCATGGCAAAGTACAGTTGGGGAAAACAACTTTTTGATTGCCTGTTGAGAGTAAAGCATTATACAATTACCTTATTCTGAGTTTTAGTCAGTGAGTTTCTTTTTTAATTGACCTTATAAAAACAAAACCTGCTTTTCGTTTTTTATTTTTAAAAATTCAAAATAAAAACAGCCTCCAAAAAAACTATAACGGAATAAAGGAAGGGACTAAAGAGCGAGGCAAATTTTATTAGTGTTTTCCTGATGAGTTTACAGTGCGAGTTAATAGTGTTTTATCTGTTCAGCTGATATGTTAGATCTTGCATCTCACTGTGTAAACAAACTTTAAGGTTTGGTGCTTTCTCTGTGATTCATGAAAGCACCAAACCTCACTTTCCCACTTCTGCTGTACATGATAGCAGAAGTGGGAAATAAATAAGGTCAGTTTGTCGTTTATAGATAAGAGAAACTGATGAAAACTTCCATGATGAACCAATTGAAAAGTAATTAAGAAGTGAATTTAATTCATATTTATGACCTGGAAAGTTTTTCCTCCTTGATACTAAACGGGTTTCAAGACCTCATAATCAAGCTTTTGTAAACGCTTGTTTGTACACCAGGAAAACTGTGCAAGACAATTTTCCAAATTTAGCCACATTATACTTAATATTTTGTTATGAAGATAGTATGGAAAAAAGAAGCCAGAGATAAAAGAAAGTCAGAGAAAGGCTGCTAAACCTCATAAAACCGTGACATCGGCAGCTGACGTCACCTAATCTGACCTGGAAAACACAGAGAAGCCCTCTGCCCAAGAGGCCAGACAGCTGATGTCAAATCTCTCATCACTGCTGCAGCTCTCTTTTAATCACTCACACACACCCAAAAACCATCATGCTTCCACCGCCCATGGACAGCCATGCACGAAACCACACACGCGCACACACACACACACACACACACACACACACACACACACACACACACACACACACACACACACACACACACACACACACACACACACACACACACACACACACACACACACACACACACACACACACACACAAAAGAGGTAACTACACAAAATGTTTACTACCAGATCCTCCCCGTGCCATATCATTAAACACACAGGGAGAGACGTACTCTGAGAATCGGTGTGTGCAGGAGAGCTGATGTGAGAAACTGACCTGGTGAGTGCTGGAACACCTTTGTGAGGGGACATGAAGTTGTTTTTGAGGTTGAGGTGGGTAAGGTCCTGGCTGTAAAACAGCTGAGCAGGCAGCTCCTCCAGGCTGCAGCATGACAGGTCCACCGAGTTCACCCTCTGAGAGGCGATCTGACACAGAGAGAGAGAGAGAGAGAGAGAGAGAGAGAGAGAGAGAGAGAGAGAGAGAGAGAGAGGAGAGAGAGAGAGAGAGAGAGACAGAGAGAGAGACAGAGAGAGAGACAGAGAGAGAGGGGAATAGGACCATAGCATACCTTGTAATGACAACAGCCATGCAGTTACTTCCATGACACATCAAACTAGCCTTAATCCATTAAGTTCATTTCAGACTAATTTTTATTCTTTGACTCTATTAAACTAGTTTTACATAACATACATACACTCAAAGTCCAAAATAATCCTTATTTTCATTATAATAGGCCTTGGTGCTGCCCTTAATCCTCTGTTTTCAACACACGCTTTTAGCTCCTCTGCTTTTCAGCTAAGTTTCTTCCCATTGGCTACCCCTCGGCTACCCCTCATAAACAGAAGGTTTGAATAGTGAATGGGGCTGCTGTGCTTACAACCATCTTTGTGCCTGAGATGACCATATTAGGAATATTTACTGAATATTTACTAAAGATTTACTAATGAAAAAAACAACAACAAAACAAAACGGTATGAAACTGTGTGAGTATTTAGGTTTACAGATGGTGCAAAATGCAGCTGCTCGCATTTTAACTAAAACTGGAAAATTTGAGCACATTACCCCTGTACTGAAATCCTTTCATTGGCTACCTTGTCAGGTTCGAGCAGATTATAAGGTTCTGCTGCTCACCTACAAGGCTTTAAATGGTTTGGCACCTTCATACCTCTCTGATCTTTTGCACCTTTATGTTCCATCCCGTGCTTTCCCATCCCAGGATTCTGGCCTTTTAAAAGTTCCTAGAGCCAGAAAAAAAGACTACTGGGGAGCGTGCTTTTTCTTTTCGTGCCCCATTTTTGTGGAACAACTTCCCTCAAGATATTAGGCAGGCATGCTCTGTGCAGGTTCTTAAAGCTAAGTTGAAGACCCACTTGTTTACCCTATCCTGCATGTCTTAATTCTATGCCATTTTGGTTTTTTTTTAATTTTTATCGCTGTTTTTAACTTGTATGTATCACTTTTATTTATTTATGTCTTCATTTTTAAATAGCTGTACAGCAATTTGTTTGAAAGCGCTTTATAAATAAAATTATTATTATTATTATTATTATTATTAGATCACATGGATTACTCGTACACACACTAAACTCATTAAATAAATTCTGATATTGTAACAGTAACAATGGTGTTACAGGAAATAATGAAAAGCAGAATCGGTCCCATTTAAAGGAAACATTCAAAAGCCTTTCAAAAACGAAAGCAAGGTGCTCGTACAACACCAAAACCGGTTTTGTGTTACTGGAATTATTTTTCCTGTTTACACAACACTCAAGAAGTATGTCAACTATGAGGCTAATGCTCATATTCGTCAAATGAGTTCATAGATTAATCTTTGACTCCTCTTATTCACGTGCTTAACTGTCCTTTGAGCACGTAACTGAGACACATGTTGCTCAAGATGGTGATCACTGTTTGGTGGTATGTAAGTGTAAATAGGTCCGTATGACCCACAGAAACACTCTGCTAACCCTAACCCTGTAACATCTCTAAACCAGATTCTGCCACTATACATTAATGAAATTGGAATTATAGAGTATTTCTGGAACCAACAAGCATGAGCTGCAATGCTTAAACATAGTCTACTAGTCACATAAATCCATAGTTTCATACTGTTTTAATCCTAAATTCAAACCTTAAATTCACACACTCTGGGAGGTCACAGATAATGATGTATTTTCTTTAGAAATGTGGACAGAGTACACATCCTTAAGTTTGAAACTCAATATCCAGTATTATTCTTTAGCAGAAGAGATACTAACACAAAAAGGCAATTCTGTCTTTGAGAAGCTTTATATTTACACTTGCATACAAAGCACATAGCAAGGGAACTACTAGTAACCAGTACAGACAGAAGCAATGATGACAGCAAATTGTTTAAATGTTCAGAGGTGCCTCTGACTACAATTGCACTTTGTACCTTTGAGGCTGTCCTCTGCCAGCGGAGGTACTCGGTGTAGGAGTCATAGCTGATGTAGTAGGTCTGACTCTGAGGACCAGCTGAGCTGAAAGCCAGACAGTGGCTGTGTCTTCTCACTTCCTCCACCTGCATTAAAAATTACATTTATTGAGTATCTATCTCTCCAAGGACATTCTCATCATTCAAATGAAATGCAGCCCTAAACCATGACAGAGCCTCCACCATGTTTTACATATGGCTGTAAACAATCACTGTTGTACCTCTCTCCTGAACTCCAATTTAAACCAAAAATTTCAAATATGGATTTGTCACTCCATACCTTGTTGCCACTGATTTCCCGTCTATATTTTTTAATATATTTTCTCCCTGTTTCCATCATTAAAATACCTTCTTAACAGCCACTCTTCCACTGAGACTGAGAACACCTATGGGATTTTTTTTGTAGATTCAATTGAAGAAATGGGAACCAATGATGTGTTTTTGCAACAAGTACTAATGCCTAAAGATGCAATATAAACTTGTTTCTTTGGCAAGTTGTCTATTATGTGTAGAAAACACTTTTTAAGCTTCAATGATTCATTAGGTCAGTATTAATTCCCTTAACAACAACAAAAAAATCCTTCATTCATGAAATGGTCAGGTACAAGGACTAGACTGAAAAAGAGTAAAAAACTTTAAAAGGTTTTCAGAAAGGCTGGCGAACTATTGTTCAAGACCACTTTAAGCAATTTCTAGAAAGTCTGGCTCCTGGAAAGTGAAATATAAAGAAATGAGGGTGGCTCAAGACTTTTGTACAGTACATTATAGTTTCATAAATGTAATAATGTAGCCTTTACAGTAAATTCCCAAATCAGCGGACAGACTAACTGCACTGTCTTAAATTACAGCTGTCACAGTAGTCTTTGTTCTGCTTTGTAGTCCTGGTGAGCTCTGTGTAAGGAAACCAGCTCTACACCAACTGCAAATCCACATTAGCGTGGCCACCCTTGCAGCGGCTCTACAGAGCAGAACGAAAACTGCCATAGGCTGCTACAGTACGAGATGTGGAGTTGCAATCTGTCTCATCACAGGACAAGAGACAGAAGTGAGCCAAATACCACCAACAACCAACCCAACCTGAGACCTGAGCAGCTTGCCCATGCGGGAAAAACATTCAAGAGTGGCGGGGACTGAGATGCTTAACAGTGACTGAACTTTCAAAATAAGATTGAGAACATATAGCTAATGTTGCTGTTCTGCACAGATGTTTTATGTGGGAAACACTACTCTCTGGCCAAATCTCAACAAAGGCTTGCAGTTAAGCTAGAACGAAGACCTAGGAACGAAGATCCTGATGCAGCAGGAACAAAAGGACCTCTGGTCTAAACCACAAAGTATTTTTGTCCCTGATAAACAGATACCCAGCCACAGTACTTGCTTGTTGTGTGTCAAAGACATGAAACGTCTCACAAAGTACCTTTCCTCCAATGAGAGGGAGGATGTGCATCTTGCCAGTGTGGGCATGCTTCACAGACGAGACAATGAGGCAGGTTCCACTCAGAGTGACCTGACGTTTTGACCAGCGGTTCACGGGCAGTGCCAGCTTCCCTTTCCGCACGTTAAACACCCCGGACAGCTGCACGCGCTCAGAACCTCCCACACTACGAGGTTTACCTGTGGAGGGAAAGAAGACAGTATGACTTTTTTGTTGTCGTTTGCTCTATGGGATTTTGTGAATCAACTCTCTCTCAATGGTCTTCTCTTTCACAAAGTGAGAGCTGCGTGGTTATGTAAGAGAACTGTAGCTCAATAGCCTGTGGGCTGGCAGAGAGCAGTCACTCAGTCATCATTTGTTACATTAACCCTTTGCTGACACAAGTTAGCTTCAGTAATGAATTGGAGCTGACTTTTGCCAGTATAAGCCAGAATACATTCTAGGTCTTTTAAAACACTGACTAAATTGTCCAGGGTTTTTAAATTCTTGGAAACTCAAAGTTACTTTATATGCTCTTACCAGTGAATAAGAAAAAGGGAGACACATGAAGAGTCTGAGCCACTGAGAGGCCTGAAATCAGATTACCTTGTTATGTAACATCCTACAATGCCAGCACCTACATCCTCCCTACTGCCTCCTCCGGTGACTTACACACAACATCACCTAGGTTTCACCGGCCTTAGCTGACTCATCAGTAATGCCTCAGTGAACCTCAGTGCTTTAATGGTACTGAATGAAATCTGTAAAGTGCAAAGGATTTAAATCTGTCAGATATAGAGTCTTAAACTGAATCTTTTATTTTTTTTATTAAACCTATTTTAGACTCTTAATTCAAGCATGCAAACTTAATGTTTGGGCTACTTTTTCCAATTCACTTCACACACATCATGATTTATTGTGTTCTAACATATCATAGAATCCCTGTATCATCATGTAAAATATATCTTATGAATTACTCACTGACTCCTGCCCTTGCTGGAGATTATATTCTTTATCAAATCATTTACATCTTTAGACCTCAATATTCATATTGGATTTTTAAATCACCGAACACTGGCATCAATTTTAAAAATCCTATATCGGTGCAATATCTTCCAATTGTATGCTTTCCGTGATCAGCACTAACACTGAGGTTTGTATCTATTACAGCAGGGGTAGGCAACCTTTCTGATGGCGAGTGCCATTTAAAATTTCCTCAGAAGTCAGTGTGCCATATGATTGCATTAGCAATAAATTTAATAACGCTCTATATGAACAGTTACACAATATATAGAACCACTTTATAGAATTATATTTGTTTGCAGATGTTGGCAGCTATCAGCGAATAGTTATTCAGCGTTTTTGAAACAAAAAAAGACACCTTTTATCCATAACAAGAACTCCATAACAGCAAACGAACTGTACAACAGAAAATACAAATGCTATTTATGGTCTCCTCACAACAACCTGTGGAAGCTCCGCGATAACCACCATCAAACAACTGAGTTATTTTTACACACCGGCCAGCATCTGGCCAATCCACCACGTTTCATTGTTTATACCGTTACCAAAAAAAAAATAAAATCATCGGCCCACCGAGCAAATGCCCAGTATGCCCGATGGCCAGTCCAGCTATGGTTGTGCCATCAGTTAACCCTTCGCGTGCCAACTGTGGCACGCGTGCCTAGGGTTGCCGACCCCTGTATTACAGTATACCAAAAAAAGGGAGGAAAATCAGCACACCTGGAAATCTAAAACCAGAATCTCACAAAAAGAGAAATAACAACAACAACCCTGAAAAAGTTATCCAGAACTTCACTGTCACTGTATCATCTCCAATTTAAACTGATGGAGCAATCAGTTTTTTCAAATCAAATTTTATCATCCATCATCAGTTGGTTACCAAACTCTATACTTTTTAACGGTACCAACTGAATTACGTCTCTACGCTAATTAGCAGCAAAATTTTAGTACCAGTACCATCTGATGGAGAGTGACACCATGATGTCACTTCTGCAGTGTGGCGAAATCAAACAAAAACACAGTGCAATAATGGCAAGCTGAACGCCACCTCAGGTGTGATTACACTTTTCAAAACCTGACGCAGACATTTGTAGTGCAAAATGCAAAGCTGGCCATGGCAACACACCTAATCTGAGGAAACTCAATTAATTTGCTATATGCAAAACATTACATATTAATATTATAACATATGTTCTTATTATATATTGTAAAATACGTTATGCATTCAATGGAAAAAGATTATATACTTAATTTGCTGCTTTACACACCAAACATTTCAGTTTACTGCTAAATATCAGATGAAACAGGAGCAAATCCCAGAGAAGGTGGAGGCAGCATGTCTGCAATATTAAAAAAATAATAATAATAATAATCATAATCATAATTAAAATAGCTAACATTATTTTAGCATATCATTCAACACTACTTGTGTTTGAAATCATTTAGGAGACTGGCATATAATTAAGATCTACTAACATGTGCTTTTCCCCTTTTCCAAGTTCTGCGCATTTCCTCATTACAAACAGAAACAGTGAGGTCTGACTCTGCAGACACCAATGGTGCACTGAAATGTAGATAAGCTAGAACCTAATAAAGGAGAAGAGTTTCTCTGAAAGTGAAACAGAATGTTGAAAAGAAGACAGCCAAGAGTTACTATAGTTCATTTCATTAGCCTGCAGCTTTAGAAGAAAAAGATCTGTGTGAACTGTTGGGTTTAAACTAACAAACCTTATGATTGGTTGGTAAAATTGTTGTCGTTATTGGTAGATTGATCAGTATCTAGTCCAAAAAATAATCTATAATTAACATAAACATGAACACAATGAACAGAGCCGAGTTTACACTAAACAACATTGAGGAATGTGCATTGTGTGTCCACCCTTTCCTAGGCGGAGGAGGTAAGATGTTGGTTGTTAATACACACACACACACACACACACACACACACACACATGCCCTTTCCGTCCGTCTAGTTCTCTGAATGGGGAACATCCTGTCTCTCATGAAGCAGGCAACAGCCACACCCTACTGATGCTAGACCTCAACTTTTTCTTCCTTGTGTCCCAAAAAAAAAAAAAAAAAAGCATCTGACATCCTGAGCCACCTCTCATGTCAAGTTGCTGAATTTTAGCCAAATCTGAATGAGAGTTGTAGTTTCAAGTTGGAAATGCCACTCAAAGATTCAGACTCAAAAAAAAAAAAAGGCTGTAAAGTCTGGGAGAGTAAAGCTGCGACCTCTGGATGCTGCAGTTTGAAGCTGAAGAGGAGCCTGCAGCTGCAACTGTCTCAGAGGTAGCCGAAACACTGAGGAGGTGAAATTTGAGTTCCACTAAGGTCACTTTTCTCTTAGCGTCAGCACAACGTGGCAATCTGCATTTGGCTGCTGGGATTTCAGATGAGTCAAACTTCTTTGGCTCAGCTCGGGACATCAGAATTAACCAACTCGTGCTGTGCAAACACATACAGGACAAAAAAAAAAAAACGTAGAGCAAAAATGTCCTCTCCTGAATTAATAGAAGGGCCCTCACTGTCAGCTGCACAACTCTATTTAGTGTTATGTTACAACTGTGAGACATAAAAGGAGAGTGGAGGGCAGAGGAATCTGTCCAGCTGCATTTTCAGAGTGCAGAGAACCAGTTTTGTAGCATGTCACGAGTGTGTCTATGAGGGTTGCAATGGTATGTGTAATGGTCTATTTAATTATTTATCCTTTTTTGGGAGGGGGGGGGGCTAAAATATAAGGAATTTTAACACATATCAAAGTCCAATCATTTCCTCCCGACTCTTATTTTGCAGCCTTTGCTGATGAGGTCAAAAATGAGGTCAAAAAACAATATCCAGCAATGCTAATCCCATAAGAGTCCCTGTTTTTCCATCCTCTTACCATGACAGTGGGCAAAACAGGATCTTTTATCAATAACAACAACAACAACAACAAGAGGAAGAGGGAAGAAGACAAACTGATTCTATAATGCCTCAGGGTTTGGTCTTTGCTGAAAGAGTACACCTGTTACCTCCAGATGTGTCTCCCTGCCTTACCCAGTTTACACGCACAACACAGCTTATTGTGCTGCTGGGACAATTGAATCCACTTGTTTAACGGTCTGAATGACCAAACATAATGACAGCACTCATGGTATGGTGAGAACAGAAGAACAATGACTGTGTAGAGACAAGCCAAGCACAACTAAAGTGGCTTGCAGTAGTTTGTGGTGCTCTGACATCTAACACTGCAGGATGTTTTAATAAGAATTGGGACAACTGTTGTCTTTACTGAGAGAAGATGCCTTTCCTTCTCACTAAAAATAAAGTGCTCACCAAAGTAGAAGCGGATCAGGCAGCCAATTTCAGGATTCATGCCCTCCTCCTGCACTCGCCATGGATCTTCAAACCCCAGATTAGTGAGGTACTCATTTAAGATCTGCAGAGGTCTTTCATCATCCCCAAGCCGCCTCACAGCTCCACCGTGCAGCTGGATGTAGAGGGCTGGCATTGGGCTTGTATTGATGGGCTCAAGCCATCCTCTGCTCCCCCCAGGGACCTCTTGTTCAGGCTGGACAGAAGCTTGGCTGGTCAGAGGGCGAGCCTGTGAGCTGCTGGAGCATTTAGAAGGAGGTTTGATTAATATGTGTGTATCTGTGTGGTCACCAGCCCCAGCTTCAGTGTCAACATTTGGTCTTGCGGATTGGTTTGAAGTCTTGGGGATGTCTGAGAGAGAGATAGCTGAATGTGAGGGAGAAGAGATGAGGTCTGTTTCATCAGAGGAGCTCTCAAATGGGTCAGGTCCCTCTGGAGCGCTGTCACAGTTTGGGCTCAGCACAGAAGAGTCGGTGCCCAAACCCAACCCATCGCTGAGTGAGTCCCCATGCTCCATGCTTCTCGGTCCCCCTGCACTGAAGTCCTCACAGGTGCTGCTCTCTATGTCAGAGCCTGAGTAGACTCCATAACAGTCTCCAGTACTCAAATCCACGCCAATGTCATTCAGGTAGACCTCAGATGAAGAATTACTAGCAGTTTTGTCATCAAGTAGCAAGTTAGAAGGCAGTTCCACATTTTTTGTGAGTTCATTCTCCTCACTTTGGAGATTTTTAATATCCATACTGTCACTGAGACTTTTCATGTCATCAGCATGGCCATTAGTATATTTACAAAGATCGTTGAGGTCACTTAAAGCAGTAGGTTTGCAGTTAATTCTCAACACAGCCCCAGCTTTACTTCCTTCGAGCTTACAGGCTACCTCGTTAGAAGTAGTGTCCACTGTACACAGCACTGGTCGCGGGTAGGAGGGCGTGAGCCAGTCGTGGACGTGAATGCAACCCCGCCGGAGGTCCGATCTCACCCATGTTTTATCAGAGGCCTGAAGCTGCTTCGACTGCTTCTGTCGGAGGAAGGTTTTTCGATCAAGACTGAGGGTACTCAGCGGCGAGGATGAGGGAGCTGGGCTGGCCGCCTCCGCAGAGGACGCTCCGGTCGAACCGGTGGTCGGCGGAGCCCCCAGAGACAGATTCCTCTTGTGCCTGTGCCGCCTTCTGCTCAGCATAGAGTTTACCGAGTTGGAACTGTTCACCGATGTCAGAGTGTAAATGTTGGCCGTTTTCACAACGGACATGGTTGCGTTTTTGGCCGCTCCACCGATAGCGTTGGCAACTTGGCTTTGATAAATCCCGTTCCTTATCGCAATCTGGAGAAGGGAGGTGGCCGCAAGCCCCTTCCCGAAGAGTTTCGCTTCTGCGCCTCCTCCGTCATCCTCCCCGATAGATGGTCTCTTTCCAGAGTGCTGCGGCGATAATCCGCTTGGCTTCACGGAGTTACTGTCACTGCTAGAATCAAGTGTTCCCTGCAATGTCGAAGAAGACGAAATCGCTCCACACTCGTTTCCCTTCACACTTTCCATTCTGTTAGCTTGCAACAGCAGCGTAGAGTAGTTAGCAGCAGCCCGCAGGTAAACGCTAGCAGTTAGCTTAGAGCCGCTAGCTCGCCCTAGTCACTGCTGGCTGGTAAACGTAAACGGCTCAACATTAGCTTAGCATACTAATGTACAGCGCAATTGCTCTAAAGAATTAGTACGCTACATCTTCTCATGACATAGGACGCCCGTTAGCTCTCTAACGGGAGCTTACCGGCTGGTGGAGATGAGAAAACGCATTTCTAGCTGGTCGCCATGGAAGCTGGTGCGACCACTACTGTACAGACTGCTTACGAATGGTCAGAGGAACACCGTGGACAGGGCGGGGTCTCATCGGATATGAATTATGATACATTCGCTTGCTACCAGAATGCTCGGAATTTTCCCAGTGAACGTACGAAAAGCTTCACGATCAGTCAAGGTAGTTAAAATAACGGGGAAAATCCTTTTTTCCCCAACGCTGGCTTTTAAGGAACAAAAAGACCTGACAGTTAAAGCTCTGCGACACACCCTAAACCTTTACTCCTGAAGTTACGAAATATTTACTTGGCTTTATGTAGTTTTTTTTAGTCTAATACAATATGAAGATGAAATTATTTTTAGAAGTAAATATTTGTAAATCTATTATATGTTTGGGGCTTTGTACAAAACAAGCTAGGGATTAAAGGAGCTGCCAATATTTTGAAGACTATCCAAAAGAATACAATCAGCAGACGGACAAAGAGGGGAATTGATTACCAGTTGCAGTTCTTATATGATTTGCAGAAATGTTTTTATCTAATTCACTTTACGATCCGCTTCGTAGGAGCCAGTGAAGGAAATATAAACTGTAGCTACATTAGTTGATTTTGTGTTAACGCACCCGGCGTGTTAATTTTCAACAGTACAAGTATCTTTTTACTGGTATTAATGATCTTTAATTCTTCAACACACATTTATAATTGTTCTGTCGATGATATTTGTGTTAAATGCTGTACGGGTCTTATTAATCAATAACCCGTCATCTGGCGCCATCTAGTGGAAAATGGACGTTATTATTGAGATATTGTTATAGTCGTTGTACTGTTTTTTTCATTATACATATTGTCCTCCTAACCCCGATTTACCATAACGATCAGTGATCAGTCTCTGGTAAAGCACTATGAAATGTATTTAATCTGTATGAAATTGGCTATAGAAATAAATTTGTTAGTGTCCCATAGCACCAAAAATATGTGTTTAAAATGCTATTGCAGTAAAATGTAAGCATCCACTGAAGTAGCCACATCAGTGCTAAAACATTGTGCTATTTTTCTAGTGGTGGGTCTTGCATACATTAGATTTAACATTGCAACTGTTCAACTGCATGCAAAACAGTCATTTTTCACCAACTATTGAGTTTTGCAAGTCAAATCAACCTAACTCAGTTTGTTTGTATAACCCATTATCACACATGAAGGTTCAAAGGGCTTGGCAGACATAAACCATACAAGCAACAATTCAAGAAGTGAAGTTACAAGGTAAATCATATCTTAGAGGACTGTGTTTCTCCACTCTGTAGTTTAAAAAATGTGAATAGTTAACATTGAAATGTTGGGAGATTATGCAGTAGATTTGAATAGAGTTACCCTGGAGTGGAGATAACTTAGAACAAACATTTTTGTCAGCTCCCATGTGTGTTGCTCGCTGTTTTTTTTTAAGAGTACTGTGATTGGATTGTTCCAGCTGTCTTTTTCGCAAACAGGGGTGGACACACAGTGAAGTCACACTGCAGTCCAACAGAGGGCAAAGTGCAAGCAGTGCTGTAACAGTGCAGTTTATCACGCTCTCTCTTGCTCTCCATTCCTCCCTCCTCCCACCTCCTGTGAAGTCTCTCTCTCACACGCACACACACACACACACATATGTACACAGACTTTCACTCATCAGGCTGTACATTTGACTTCTTGTTTGCAGCACCAGAGGCCGAGGTAAGCCTGTTCCTGTTCTCTCTTAACATGTTACAGTAAGTGTGCGGCAGTGTTAGCCAGCACCCTGCTTTCCCGCTTGAAAGCTTTCCTTGAAATCCAGTAGCCTCTGATGCTGGTCCAAATCTCTTTAGTGGTAGCATGTGATGGATGGTAAATTCAAAACGGGGGGCTAGGATTACCACTCCCACGCAGATGCAAAGATTAACCCACTGACACATTAAGACACTGAACAGGAGACGTGTTTCCACTGGGCTTTAGTCTGTCTTAAGTCATTTAATCTCATATTAAGTCTTAAAATCTTGCCTACATTGCCAGTGGGGCTGTAGTAATTCCACTCATTCCCATTGCTAACACTTGCTTTGAGAATTCCTTTGAGTGAAGTGACATGATTTTGATACAAATGTTGCTGCAGGATTCAATTCAGTGTATCTCTGGGTTGGGGTGGGAGAATGTGTAAGAAAATAAAAAAAATCTCTGTGGGGATCAGTTGGACTAAAGGGAGATTAGCTTAAAGCTCAGGATAAAGGGGACTTTAACGGAGAGCACAGGATTGGACAATAGATCCTGACCACCACAACCATGGTGGGACATCGCTGTCAATTTCACTTGTGGTATTTTGTGCAAACACTTTCAATTTCAAACAGCCCGTTTGGCTGAGTTAACAAATCAAACCCGGGCTCTGCTCCTTCTGCATTTAAGAGGGAAGTCTTTCGCTTGTGAGGAGAAAAATAGAGAAATAAAGATGGCTAATCCATTTTGAAATGCCTTCCTTTAAAAGGGGAAAGAGAGGCTGTAATTGTGACCAGTTTGGGCTCCCTATGGCAACATGTGTATATGCATGTGTGCGGTTAAGTCGCACACTTCCGTTTGTTTTGCTTCCACAGGCGGAGCACGGACAAATTTAGATTGCAGCAGTCTTAAAACGTTGGAAAAACAGCCCAGAAATACATCACTGGAGAGCAGTCAGTCATTAAGATTGTTTACCCAACCCTGTCAGAAAGGGCTCACTCGAAAACAGCAGTGCAACAAGTCCAGTTCACAGACAGTTAAGATTTAAACCACCACGCTGTATATGTATGCGTGCATTCTGAGGCCAACGGGTCCCTGAGCACAGATGTGTAAAAGCCCCCCCTCCACCCCAGCCCCGCAGTCTTTTTGGTGTGTGTAGTAGTTTGCAGTAGTTTAATGATTCTTGGTTACCTTTATGGCTGAGTAGTTTTTTTTTTAATCTATTTATAGTAATTTTGTAACTCTATCTGATTTGTATCTCATTTTAAGCATTAGCTATCTCTTTTTAGTCCTTTTTTTGTCTTTGTGTTGTTCTTAGTTTGTCTTTATGTTTTTGCATCTTCTCCCCTTAGTTTTTGATACTCCGGCTTCCACCCACAGTAGAAAGACATGGAATTAGTGTGGTTACGTTAATTGGTGACTCTAAATTTCCCACAGGTGTGAATGAAAATAGTCGTCTGTCTCTAGGTGTTGGCCCAGTAACAGGCTAGTGGTCTGTCCAGGGTGTACCCCACCTGTTGGCCTCTGGTACCTGAGATAGGCTGTAGCAGCCTATTACTTCTCTTAAGTGGTTTTGTGTCTCTTTGGAGTCATTTTGCATCAGTGTCAGCTCATTTTGCATCTCTTTGCAATTTGTTCATGTCTGTTTGCACTTATTTTGCATTTCTCTGCTGCCATTTAGTCTTTAGAGGCTACAGTAAAGCTGTCAGCTATCCTAGCATATTCATTTCTTTCATTGTTGAAGAACTGTAGATTCTCAGGTTCAGTCTTGAGCAGCTTGTGATTTACAAATCCTGGTCCTTTGCCAGTCTTTTTTGCTTACTACACTCAAAGTTGGAGACAACATAATAATAATAAAAAAACTGTAACATTCTCCAAAATGTCCTGAAGACTTTTTTTTTTGACTCAGTTCTTGGACACACAACATAACTTAGAGCTTAATTTTTGGCAGCTAAATTAAAAAATTGTAGTTCCTTTACTGACGCAGGCTGCTGCTGCAGTAGATTATTCCTGTATGTTGTTTCAATGAAAATGCCTGTCTCTGTTTACTTTGCTGTGGTCACATGGTCAAGATAAAAGCAGGTCAACCACTGCTCTTGTCACACTAATTTCTCTTCTACTGTGTGTGGGTATCACTCCTGTAGATATACATAGGCATGAATGTAATTTCCATGCTCCATATACTCATATAACCCCTCTGAAAACACAGAATTATCTGGATTTAAGATTGGGCAAAGAAATCACATTGTTTCGGATCTCAAATTATATTGTGTGGAAAAACATTAAAAAAAAAAAATTTGAACGGAAGGCTAGATTATCCTATAGACTATCCTATGGATTTTAAAGGGTAGACCTTTTATTTCTTTGTTCTAATTTTAATATAATTTTGTATGTGCAGCTTTTCAGCTTAACTTTTCACACTTTCACAACTGACAATAAACATATTATATATATAAACATATTATTTTACACTTTAAACCAACAGTCAAACGATACCTCTCTGCTGTTGCTTTTAACATGTTTTTATATATTTTTTTATATATATTTTGCACATTTTTGTTTTGTTGTGTCAGCTGCAGCACTGTTATAAACAAAATAAAGACATAACATAATTAGCATTGGGCTACTAACTAGCAAAATTAGCCATCTATTCCTAGTAAATGTCAGGCTACAGTTCACCTCGCCATGTCTACATTTGGTGAACCCAACCTAGTATCACTATCTAATAGTTACTGAATTGTAAATATGACAAGATAGTAGCCTTTTTTGTCGCTGTTGGACTTCTAGACAGCTTGTGTTCCAAATATAAATAAGATCAACATGGCGCCTGTGACATGACCCTGTGGTTTGGGAAGATCCATTTTAAAGCCTTGAATTGAGCAATTTCAAACTTTTAAACGAGGGGTGATGAGTTCTATGAAACGGCACATTCATTGGTTGAGCATGTCAAGGATGATTCTTCTCTGAAATTCTTGGAAATTCATGAAAATTGACATAATGTTCTCTCTTTGACCTGAAAGTAACAGCAAAACCCATAAACTTAAAATATTTACTGAGGTCAGAGAAGATGGAAGCTGCCTTTTTGTAACTACAGGTTATATCCACTTATCCACTATATCACTGTCAATAACTTTAAGTGATGAAGAATTCTATAACTTATTACAATATTTGCATTAATGTGACAGAATTTTGATATGTGACTTGCTGAGTTGTTAACATCATATATGGTCTACAAATGGTGTCAAAAGTAAATATCTAAAGCATGTTATTAAGGACAGAAAGCTACTTCTACATTTTATACTAATGTTACATGTGTAATATAGTATGAATATTAGTTGCTGTCCACACAGTGAAGTGTTAGTTAGCTAAAAGCATTTTTAGTAGTAAATCGCATCAGTTTCAAAACATTTATTTATACACTTGAAATTGATATCAACATGTTTAAAAACTCTAAGAGGTGCTACTGTCTTTCTAGAATTATCATTTTTAGTACCCACTTGTTCCTATTTTAAAAAGAAACTGAGTGAAATGACTGACTTTGTCAGCTAAATAACAGAACAGAAAACAAAGTAGCATAGCTAGTTAAAAAGTTCCTGCTGATGTGACTTTTCTTTTTTCGAAATATAGGGCCAGTAATGCTTAAAACTTTAAAAAAAAAAGACCTTTGTCAAGCTGTTCCAGTCATGAGACTGAAAACAGCTCAGCCATATTTTCCATGTCTTGTCAGAATCAGTGTTTTCAGGTTTAGTGCTGATGAGTAATGAGGTTAAGATTTGGTGTTTGTGGCTCATTGTTAACTCTTCTGTGGTTGCAAGATCAGTAAGGCTTCCGGTGACTAAGATTTTGGTTGTCCATGACCTCGCTTTGTTTTAGCAACACATCATGTAAAAAGGCTTTGTAAGACTGATCGCATTTGAACTCAGTCCCATGCTGTGTAAGCTGAAATGCAGAAGCACAACCGATGTGACACAAGCAAGTCTCACTTCTCTAAATCTTCTTCAGCTATTCTTTTTTTCACCCCCTGTATCACTACTTGGGTCTTTGCAGGCACCTGTGTGACTGAAACCAACTATGGAGGAAGCACATAGAATGGATCTGACCTACATCACTGAACGTATCATCACCATATACTCCCCTCCCGGGTGTCCAGAGGAGATCTATCTGCAGAACCTATGGGAGATTATTCCCATGCTGCAGTCCAAGCATGGACAAAACTACATGGTGAGACAAGTAGATGAAATAAAGATAGCTAGAGAAATCTTATCTTTAAAGGTAATTGAAAAGCAAACCAAATTGATTCAGAGATTTGAGAGACAGTGGCCTGCTTTTATAAAAAAAAATTAAATATAATTTAAACAATTATGAAGCTTCCCATTCGTACATTCAGTTGTTTTACTAATTTCTTTATTCCAAAACAATATGGAAAGCATCAAAACAACCACATAACACAAATCAAATGCATACTATGAGAAACTTAAAACATTTTATTTAGTTTATCATTTTTTCTCATTACACTCTTCCTTTCGTTGTAGTATAATTTGTCTTATGTTTGGAAGTCTTTGTTTTCTGTCCTTGAATGACTGGATATGTTTTATAAGTTACATATATCTCTATATTAGGATAAATGTGATAAGAGTTCCTTACTTGACCTTGCTTCCCTAATCATCATGTTCTTCATACCTAGATGCAAACATTCAGGTTAAATGTTAGTTAATAAATGTTAAACCACAGAAAAATCTTGTATGCAACCAGCAGAAGTGATTTCTTTATTTTATCTCATGCAAACAACCCTTTTTTCAGCTCATCAACCTCTCCCGAAAGCATGACACTGTGAGCAGAATCAACCACAAGGTAATTCTACACTCAGTTTAAATGTCACAATGTAAAACTGTAAGCAGGTACTATAGCGCAAGTGGGGCTTTTTCCGTCAGGTTTTGGACACGGGATGGGTGGATCTCTTGGCTCCCAGCCTGGATCAGATCATCGGTGTGTGCACAGCAGTAGAGAACTGGCTGAACGCCCATCTAAAACATGTCCTCGTGTTACACTGCAGGGTAAACATCATTGTAGTCACAGACACTGGCATGTTCTCTAAAGGCATTTATGCGATGTACGTAAGCACCTAAACTTTATTTATCCTGATCTTTTGACTGTTCCTAACAGGGAGGAAAAGGTCGACTTGGAGTTTTGGTGGCATCCTACATTCACTTCACCTCCAGCTCAGCCAGGTAACACTGATTTTTTAAACAGCAGGGAAAGTTTCTGCTGTGCTGGATATTGGTTGTGCATAGGGACTAAATAACTGCACTTCCATTATGTAAAACAAAGCAATATCACATGGCTTAGGTCTCATCTTACACTAGTCTCCTTGGGGTGGAGTTAATATAAAGGGATCTAGATCACCCTAGTCATCATACTGGGTTCAGGCCATATTTGTTTATAAAATGTAGCCCGCTGTCAGTTTTAAAGGTTTTTCAAAGGAGTTCATCCTACAGCAAGATAATAGGCCAGGGGTGGGCAACTCCAGGCCTCGAGGGACGGTGTCCTGCAGGTTTTAGATGTGTTCTTGATCCAACACAGCTGATTCAAATGGCTAAACAACCTCCTCAACATGTCCTGAAGTTCTCCAAAGGCTTGGTTGCCCAACACCGGTCTAGGCTTTATATGAGAGAAGTGTTACACATCTCCAGGATCAAACCTCAAGTTGGTTTTTGGATGAACTAGAGAGAAGGGTGAAACTAAGCAGGTTTAAAACATTTTTGAGACCTTCTGCAACAGTGTTAGTATGAACTTTTTTGTTTCATTTTGGTGTTTGGCTGCTGAACTCACTCACATCTTATGTTCTGAAATAAATCAAGAAACTATGCACGGATAGCTGGATCAATAAACTGTCTTTTAAAATTTGGGATCAGGCCTAAACACAGGCCTCTTCTCTTCTTGGGAGTATAACCTTACATTTTGATACAGATATTGAAGTTTTGCAAAGGATTCATCCTAAATTCTCATAAAATGGACTTCTCGGAGTGATGCAAAAATAATATTTTCATATGTTGTTGTGTCCAAAAAACCTTTCAGGCTCTGGACTTCCCATGTTGGTAATGTTATCTCTGATTACATCAAAGTGCAGGAAATGGAGTTGTGAAGTATTGCGCCAGTAGTGACATTTAGTGCTGGACATGTTTGCAGATCAAAGAGTGCTGACTGAACAATAGACAGAGGGAATAGTGGCTGATCTGCTGCGTGTCTCCACCAGGCAAAGGTCAGCACGGCTGACAGTAGAGACTTTGAACTGTGATTATGTTTGATTTTTGGGCAGGGATCCTGTTTCTGTTGGATACCAGTGAATACATTTACACCGACTCTGAGAAAACACAAGAGCCTTCATAGCATCATCCTATAGCTTATGTGTGATTTTATGGTCCACAGCTACTGAACTATTAAAATGATGTCCTTGTTTTGCCACATCTTATTATGGCATGTTGGGAAAGTTCAATTTGAGGCAAATCACTAAAAACATGCAGAAAAAGAGGAAACTTCAGACACGTTGACAGTGCATGTGTTCCATATTTGAACACCTCACTCTTATACATATATATATACATCAACATGAAACACTAGAACATTATCTAAAAATGTGTCTGTCTCTCAGTGCAGACCTTTCCCTCGACCATTTTGCCATGAGGAGGTTCTACAATGACACGCTCTCTGCTCTTATGACCCCTTCGCAGAAACGGTAAAGATTTACATGACTGATTCCTGGAGGTCAAAGTTCAACTGTGGTTCAACTCTAAACCTCTGCTCTGTGACCAAAACATCTGCCATTGACCTCAGATCGCATGCTCATTGATCACCTGATTGACCGTTTTGTGAAACAGTTAACATAATAAAGCTACTGTGAACCAATGGAACCAGGGAATTCAGTGAAAATCTAACTATACCCTCTTCCATTTCTAATAATATTATAGATACAGACTTTCTTTCTGCTTTTTCAGGTATGTATGGATGCTGGGCAGCATATTGAAAGGCAGACTAAAGATGTCTCCTTCTCCATCTTTCCTGCTCTGTGTTGTTCTTTATAGTCTCCCCAAACTAAGACCAGATGGAGGTAAGTAGCACAAACAGGTTTGGCATTTTAACTCATGCAATCCTGATTTTTTTTCTCTTTTTTTTCTTTTTTTGTCAATTAGTTGTGACCATATATTTAACCTGGGATAGCTGGGCTAGCAAAGCACATTTGTAGTTCACTATAAGATTATGGGACGCAGATATTAGCTGATTAAAAACAGACTTAAGACACACCCCAAAAAACTGAATGTACAACTCAACAAGGTAAACTTGTGCATAGCTTAATGGCTTATTAAAATTAAAACAGGTGAGCTAAATAAACATTGAAAGTGAAAAAGTAGTCATAGAAATCAAAACCTTTTTTATACCAGTCTGTTTATTTCAGCCATTTTGACATGAAAATCTATGGATTTTTTGTTTTGGAGCGAGCCTCAAGTGGTTATTTTACCAACTGCAGTTTGTGACATTTCCTTGCAATGTAGAGGAAGGAGAGATGTGATTTGAGCCTTTATGAGCCTAGCAAGATACCCATTGTTTTAATCTAGAGATCCTCAACACCTCGATCAGATCTTTACACATAACATGACAAAATTTAAAAATTCAGCAAGGTAGTGAAAACCAAGGTGAGCCTTGCAGGTTATTGTAACAGAAAAAAATTCAGTAAATGGATAGGGTTCTCTGAGTGTTCCTAGTGTAAGGCTGTGTGCCCAGCCTGTACACCAAAGACTGCTGCTGTCCACTGTCCACTGTGAAGTGCTTGAAAAGTGACGGTCTAAGTCTTTACCTTGCTATATAAAGTGCCTTGGAGTCACTGTTGTTGTGAACTTGCTTTATCTGTCTATCTTTAGTCAAAGTTTTCTTAAACTACCCTGTTTAACTTGAATTATAATATCTCTGTTGATGTTGTCTCAGGATGTTTCCTGTTCTTGAGGGTCTACCAAAGTCTACAAGCTGTTTGCACGTCTCCAATTTAGTAAGAAATACATCATTTACACACAGTAAACACAGTAACCGTGGAGCTTACATAAAGCATAAGGTACTAATATGTGCATCTCATGTTCATCTCAGCCATGTTAATGCAGCTGAGACAGATCGCCTCTACATTGTGCTTCAGCCCGCTCAGCTGCTCAAAGGGGACATCATGGTGAGCTGTGATACTCTGTATATTTAGATTTTTATCAGCTAACTGATGAGCAGATGTTTACACAAGAGTAAGGAGTTATTGTTTAATTTTGTAAACAATTTTTTGAACATGTGTTGATTTTGAATTTTTCATTCTTCAAGAAATATGAACTTTCATGAATGAAAAGTTTATTAAAACTTTTCACCTGAATTGAATGCTCCCCTGTGGACTGATTTTTGAATATCTAGCCCCATGTCTAAACCCTCCGGCACTATTACTACTACTACTAATAGTAATAAACATTTCTGTAATTGGAGGACACATCTGTGTTGCATTATTTAAATATTACACTTGCAGTTATATGTATATATATGGTTTTAATGGTTTATTTGTGCATCTGCATGTATGCATGAGTGCACATTTTTTTACTTGAGCACCAACAGGACAAGTTAAACAGAATTGACCATTCAAACCTATCTTTGTTTTAATCTGCCTGAATTTTAAATGTAATTTGTAAAAAACTCTTTACAAAAAAAATGAACAGTCATGTTTTAGTTTTTATGTGTTTTTATTATCGTCTTACTGTCTGTTTGTAGGTGGTTTGTTATGACAAAAACAGCCGGTCAGCCAGTCGTCAGGTCGTCTTCCGGCTCCAGTTTCACACTGGCCTCATATGTGGACACGCCCTCACTTTCTCAAAGGCGGACCTTGACTGTGCCAGAGAAGGTATTTATGACCTGCTACCTCAGCCTACACACTGCCAGGTGCTGTCTTAGTGCCGCGCCACTATCAAGCTTAATCAGTAACTAATAAATCTATCAGCCAGTCTGCTCTCCATCTACCTGAACTAACCCTGGAATCCTATCAGCTCCGCAGGTGTGAAGGACACATGGAAATATGCACAGAATGCCAAGTTAACTGTCCAGCTCTCTGATTTCTCCCTTAACATTCCAGATGCCCGGTTCCCAGAAGATGGAAAAGTAGAGCTGCTATTTTCTGAAAGTCCTGAAAAAATTGCAGGTAGGCTGTTTCTCACAAAAAACTGTCCTTTGATGTGTTCTTCAGTAAAGCTTGTATATGCATAATCATAATTTTGGTTAAAATATGATGCAGGTGTTGCAGTTTCTGGTGGATATTAAGAATTCTCATTGAGCCAGCTAAAGTCTTTTGATCCTGTTTAGAAACATAAAACATTTTTATATACTCCACCACTCATTAAAAGCAGATCGTTTGTCAGCTGCCATTTGTAGAATAACTACAGTACTGTTCAAAACTCCTGATCCACTCCTCATTTCTTTATATTTTTTTATGAAATAGAAAAAAGATTCAACACTTTATTGAAATATTCGCACAAGTATGGAAATACAGGATATGAGGAAAAAAACTGAGTTTGTGCAATTCTAATAAGCTTGAAAATTAATATTTGCTATGACAGCTTATTCTTCAACGCAGCCTGAGCTCTCTTAGGCTCTTGGGTGTAATTTCTTCAAGTAGTAGTCTACAGGAATAGTTATCCTCTTCAAGGACATTCAAAGCTCTTCTTTGAATGTTGGCTGACTTCTGTTCTCTGTCGAGATGAGCCCACACTGCTTCGATAATGTGGAAGTACATTATCGAAGCAGTGTGGGGAGGCCAGCCTGGGGAGGCCAGTTCATGACTGAGAATATTCAGTTTTTCTATCCAGGTATGCTTTTACTCCACTGGCAGTGTGTTTGGGATCATTGTTGTGCTGCAAAACTAAGCTGTTGCCAATCAGATGCTTTTCAGATGATACGGGATGGTTGATCAAAAACAGCTGGTGCTTTTCTGTTTTCATATTTCCATCGATGTTGTCAGAATCTTCAACGCCACTGGCTGAAATGCAGCTCCAAACCATGACAGAGCCTCCACCAATGAGTCAGACCTTCTTCTAAAAACGTTCTAAGGCTTTCAGATGCCTGGAAAACTATTGCTCTAGAGCACTTTGGCTCCTTGGAAGGAAAATATAAAACAATACTATATACCAAGATACATTGTACTGTATTTTAAAAGAAATGTATTTGCAGGTCTCAAGCAAAAGATTTCTTCTTCATATAAGACTTGATCTGACTCACGAATGTACTAGTGCCAAGTTAACACTGCATGACAGTTGCCCTATTCCTAGAAGTCAAGCATACTGTTAGATCAAGTCAAGTCAAGCTCACCTGCACTGATTTAATTGCCAAACCACGTTTGCCTTTAAAAAAAAAAAATATATACTTTTGGCTCAGCTTGTACCCTTGCAATGGATTTCACAAATAAATAAATGCTATATCACTTTAGCTTGCCCACAGTTTCTGTGTGCCTTTAAGCAACTTTGCAACTCATCCCCACTCCAAATTTGGAGTTGAATAATTCTGGAACAGCACCAATAACATTAGCATCACCAGCTCCTTGTTCACTGTTTGCTGCAGTCTTTTAAATCTCACTGGCCTAGTGATGGAGAAAGTGAGATGAAATATTTGGTGTCTTACAGAAACAGAGGAAGTTTTTCTTCTTTTTTTAAATAGTATTTGATTGCAGCCTTTATTGCAGGCATTTATAATTCAGGTCACAGAACACACTGCATATCACCACACTAGCTATGAGAAAATATGTCTTGCTACTCTTTAAATCAGTAATAACACAATAAGATACAGAAAAGATTAGATTAGATTGTTAATGCCAGATCCAGAGTCAGTCTCTGGATCTGGCTCCAAATGAGTGCACATTACACATTAGTTATTATTGTAGTAATAATTATTTACTAATTATTACTAACTAATGTGTAATTATGTGTTAAATTATTCAGTTACTCCCCGGAGAAAGTAATTTCTTACACTACTTTAGTGTTACTCTGTAACAGGACATGAAATGCACCGTTGTATAATTATTAGTTAACAGTACAAAAGTTATGCTAGAGTCCCACACACTGACACAAATCTCTATCCTGAGGATGAGGACGCACAAGTTCTTTCTTTTAGTGTTTCTATATCAACACAAACCCCAACAGCAAAGTTGAAAAGCAGCACAAAGAGCACTTCACAGCCATCCTCACAGTGACTGTACTGGAAATGGTAGCAACAAAGTCCTACTGCTACCTGTTACCTGTTTGAGTTTAGGTGATAGCTGCTTGTCTGGGGTCAGCATACAGCTTAACACTTGAATTAAATTGATAATCCAAAAAAAAAAAAAAAGAAAAAGAAACATGTAGTCTACTGTGATATGCTTTTTTCATATATTACCAATAAAAGTAATAAAATAGTGGAAATTTACAAAGAACATATTGATGAGAGTTTCCATGTTAAGTTAGATAGTAACGCTGTATTATTACATTTTTAATGTTTAAATTACTAAAAATGAGTAATCTTTGTATTGATTGTGCATTTTGTTGTGTAACAGCTCTTTGCTTTTGTATATGTGTTTGTGAGCTGTCACGAAGTGTGGAATCAGAAGAATGCAAATGCGGTAACCAGCAGATTAAACCAAAAACTAACCTTTAATTAAATCTGTAATACAGTAAAGCAAATGTCCACAGAGGGAAAAGTCAAAATCCAAAATTCTGCATAGAACAGGGAGCAGATGAGGAGAGCTTAACAGATGATCTGAAAAAGAACAACAGAAAATGGCTATAAATACACAATTAAAGGAACCAGGCAGGGTTGAAATTAATCAAGACAGTGATGCAAAAGAAGCAAAAAATGCAAGACAGAAATAGAGATAGACAGAGACAAGAACTTTATAGAATGAATAACCTGAAGGCCCACACAGAAAAAGCACTGAGGGAACAACTTAAACAACTTAAACTCTAGCATAAGGACTACAGTAAATGTATACTTCCAAGCGTTCCTGCAAAGTCTCACATTTTGACACATAAGATGAAATCCAATGGTGATGATAAAACAAGACACTTAGACAAGTATTGCAACCAGCTATACAACATGCCTACTTGTAATTTGTTTGATTGTTGTGTAGCCCTTGATGACATATAGATAACCTTTTAGAGTTTTCATTTTCAGTTTTTCAAGCATCAGCGCTGCCAGCCAAACAAACTATGTTTAGTCATTTGCTCCAGAGCTGCAGTTAGCTATTCAAATCACATTATAAATATGTTCCAAGAGGAAATGAAAAAGAAAATGAGCTCTGTGCTGTGCTGTACAGTTAGTAAAGGATTTCTAGCTTTGCATATATTAATGGCTAATAAAAACTATGCTAGATCTTTTTTGGGGGTGTTTCTATGGCAATCATACCAGCAATGATATGCCCCAAAATGTCACTTATCACACCCATCTTTAAGCACTGAAATATGTCTATCATAACGTAACTTCAGTTGGCTTGGCTTACAGACTGGTCAGTCACCAACCTAATGGCAACATTTGGACTTTGTTCTAAGTTTTAAAATGGTTTTCAGTAAAAGCTCTCCAACTTTTCTTTGGATTTTGGCCACTTTTCTATTAATTTTAAGTGAAACTAAGTGGCAACAGGTCCTTTTGGAATTCAGGTTCATGACAGTGACCCCAAACACATTGCCAGTGCAGTAAAAGCATACCTGGATAGAAAATCACCCAATGCAGGCTCCAGGCTCTGGGGAGGTCATAGATTGGCCTCCCCAGAGCCTGGACCTCAACATTATCACTTGAAAGTGAACCCAAGATCCAAAGAAGAGCTTGGTAATGCCCTTCAAGATGCCCAGGGAACTACTTCAGAAGACTACTTAACGAAATTATACCAAAGCTTGCCTAAGGGAGTTCAGACTGTGTAGAGGAATAAAGATTTTATACAATATCTTATACTGACTTTTATGTAGGGGGTTAGGTCAATTGATTATTTTAAATTGGCCATAGGAGTGAATGTGAGTATGAACTGTTTTTGTCTCTCTGCGATACCCCTCAGATATTCTGACTTTTATTTTCTTGTTTGGTGAAAAACCTTGAAAAATCCAAACATGTAGCCTCTCTAATTGATGCAGCAAGACTATATTCATATTATTTGGATTAAAAGGCTGCACCAGGCTTCAATGTGTCTTTAATTCAAGCAGACAAGACAGGAGTCAAACTGAAAAATAACACACTCTGACACATTGCCTGTGAATGAAATGATCGGTCAGCCAGGTGGGGGCAGTGTTGGACACCACACCGGCCAAACTGGCCATCATCAACTGTAGTCACACTCCTTTCCTCTCAACAGGAAGCAATACACAGAGTTATCACACACACACACACACACACACACACATCTGACAGGAATTCAGATTGTAGATACTGTGCACACAGGAAATACATACAGCCAGACTCACAAACACACACATCCAGACACACAGATCTTAATGAGCTGATAGAAATCAGAGTCAAACCCAAAATAAGGCTCACAGCAATATTTGAATCAGATTTGCTGCAGGATCGGCTGTTGGGGATTTGCCCTAACACCAGTGTTTGTGTTTGTGTGTCTTGTTGTTGTTTCACTGACTCCTGACCAGCGCTGTTTGTCATGTGCAGGCAGAGAGCTGTGGCACAATGGACGCTCTGTGACAGTGGACTATGACACCTTGGACCCTTTGGTTAGACGAGACTCTTATCAGGACACATCTTGTCTAGAAACAGGTGAGGTGTATTTTAATATTTCTTAATCAGAAATTCCCCACATTCTTCTCCTTCTTTCAGTTTCTTTTCCTGTTTTTTGAATTTCTGTACTTCCTCTGAATTTATTATTAGCCAGGGTTGAACAGGATAACATTTTATCTGAATACCCCTTTGGGGAGATCGATTAGCTTGTCTTCACTGCTTTAACATAGTATATATAAATACAACAAGAAAAAAACAATAAAGCTATGTCTGTGATACAGAAATGGTCGCATGGTCGTAAAGAATCTTTAGTGTTGAAAAACAAATGCAAAATAAAAGCTTACAATTGGTGAAATAACCCTTTACTAGAGCAAGCATTATAGTAATGCTCAAGTAGCCTACTAGGGAAGGACAGGGTTTTAAAAAGTGATTGCAGTAGCTCTGTATTCAGCCAGAGTTAAGCCAGCTTCCCTCGACAGCAGCCAACTGCAGCCACAATTACAGCTACTACTAATTTAAAGCAGTATGCAAGTATCTCGGGAGCTTTATAAAAATATCCTGTTTGAGATTAAACGAAAGTGATCACTTTCATTTAATGTGTTTTTAAGTAATGTCTAATGTTAGATTTCACTGGGCAAGGACTGGTGGCCTTGCTTATCCAAATGGAATGGTGTAACTTTGTCTTGTTACTTTTTTAAAAGAAAACTTCTCTGACTTCGATGAACTCCCCTTCAATATTATATCCTTTTCCGTCTCCAGCTTTTAACACAGCCCATACTCTTAAATTGTGTCCTTGTAATCCTTTTATGGCTATCTGCGCCTCTACCATGTGAGTTGAATCTTCTGCAAAATAGAGACCCCCTGTATGCCATATTCCTGCCAAGAGCCTTTTCCCCAAGAGACGAATGTATGGTGCCCTGATTTGTTGATATCAAAAATAGACTAGAAAAGTATTTTGTTGACATTTGCTGAAAACTACTGGAATATATCAGAGATACCCTTTAAATAATATTTATCTCAATTTGAAAGAGAAAGTGATGTTTGCTGTCTAAAGGTTGTGCTGAAAATGCAATTAAGAAAGTGGTCCAAGGAACATAGTTCTTCCAAGCAATCTGGAGATGGAAGAGACCATGCCTGCCAAATTTGCATCAAGCATATCTTTTGATTTTAAGGTCCAATCCCAGAATTTTTTATAAGGTGATGATATGTCAAATATTTATATATCTGTGTGCGTTTTGTAGCTTTTTTTGTAACCTTTCCATTAAAGTACCTTTGGCTGTTATGTAGTAGTTAATACCCTTAGATCCCCGAGATTGTCTGTTTGGCCTTTGCTGTGGCCAGTCTTGTGGGTAATTGCCTGGTCATCAGTGTGACAGCTTACAACTGTTGTGGTCACAAAGGCCTCTTTGACATTCCTGGGAACGGGTGTAATGCCAATCTTTGAGAGCGCAGCCAGACCAGAGCTGTGTGTTTTGGAGGCGGTTGTGGGTTTTTAAATTTTTTTATATGAAGTTTCCATTAGGTGGAATAAATGTTCACACACAGGAAATAAACAATACAAAACAAGATCTCAAAATAGAGACAGCTGAAACAATCACTTGTAAGTGGAAGGTTAAGGCTTTGGTTCCAGCTGTTTTGCTAAACCTGCCAATGGTCAACCATGTAATTTAGATAGAGCTTTTACAAGCAGCATGTAAACACACATAGACACACGCTCACATGAATGCAAACAAATAGCCATTACACTTTACACATAAGCATAATAAAGGTGCAATGCCAGTTAGCCGCACAGACACTTGCAAGAACATTGTTTTCAATCACAGGCGGTTCTGCTTTGCCCTCCCACACACTCCTCCTCACTTTATCTCCTCATCTTCTTGTACTCTCTCCCTTCCTCTTGTCTCCTTTATCTAACCTCCTATCTCACTCTTTCTACCTTCAAGTTCAAGTTGCAGGTTGCAATTTGCCCAATGTGTCCCCATCCCCCTTTTTCCAGACAATCTCTCCAAAGCCCGCCTCCATGTTTACATTCCCCTCTCCATATTTGGAGAGCTCAAGGTCCTTATGCTTTGTTTGCTTTTTGTTTTTGTTTTTTTGGTGTGTGTGTTTTTTTTTCCCTTGAAAGTGCAATATGTGTGTTGTACACACTTTTCCACCTGTGTGTGTGTGTGTGTGTGTGTGTGTGTGTGATTGCAAGTCTAGTGAATGATCCACCCTTCAGTTTCCTTTCTCTCCAGTTCCCCCTTTGGACATAAAAATGCATGAGTGCACTCTCTCTCTGCCTACCTGTCGCAGCCTGGACAGGATGCAGGGGGGAGGGCAAAAAAAAAGGAGGCAAAGCAGAGCGAATTATGTGTTGACGGCAAAGGCGGGGATTCATAGTGCAGGGACTGAGTGCAAGAGTGACATGAGAGAGGGGAAAGAGAGAGTAGGAGGGGGGACACTGGAGAGCTCTTAGCACCTTAAGAGAAAGAATGTTCTTTGCTTGTCTTCCTGTGGCAGCCTGAGAGACAGTGAGGACTACAAACACTGGAAAAAGAAGAGAAGCTAGCCTAAATCTTTTTTCACTTTGCTTTCACTTCCATCCTTTTCATTCTACCCTCGTCCCTGTGTCTCTTTCTATTCTGCTTGTCATCTGTTCCTCTTTTCCTCTTTCTGTGACTCCGGAGGTTAGGCTTGAGCAAAGCATTTCCATCCTGTTTCTAGTCTGCAGTGGGGCCAGTGAAAGTTTACTCCTAGCAGTCGAAAAAGTAAGCTCGACTTCATTTATTTATTTATTTACTCCTATTAAAGTGATGAAGTTCTGTAAATTGTAAAGTTATGCAGCATGTTTGGAAACTGTGTGCATCTCTCTGTGAGAGAGCTATTAGACCAGCTGTGAGGGTTTACCATGCATGTCTGGTATTTGAGTTTTATTGCCTCTCTGGACTTAAGAGGCTATCTTCATACAGCTCTGGTATGCACTGTACATATTGTTGTACTTACTATACAGGGCAGTCCTGTCGAAGTGCAGCAACCTGTTTTGGAAGATAACTTGCTCTTTTAGTCATACAGTACTGTTTAGTTTTCTGTGTTTCACGGATACAATTTGCAGATATTTCCATTTGGTCTATAACAATGTCAAAGACCTAGCTTACTGTCATATGATATGCAGTGTTTAACAAATTTATTAGACTGCTTTTATGTTCTAACCATAAATACTTTATACATAAAAGTATGTTTAAAGTATTAAAAATATAATATGATGCTATATTAAATACTTTAGTGGTTAATCCACCAGCATGGATAAGCTCTTAAATCAAAATAATATTTTTAATGCTAAAATAAAACTACCAGTAATGATTGTTACACTGAATTACACTCATTCTGTATTGCAAAGCACTCTTTTGTTGTGAGAAGCGCTACCTGAATGAACCTTACTTACCTAATTTGTGACTTGTGCAAAATATAAAACATGAATTCAGTCATTATTAGTTTTACACAGGTTTTCAACAGATTTCTAACATATTTGTTTTTTGTTGTTTTTATGACAGGTGGTCTAATGAATTTGTTAACCACCGTATATGACAAAAAAAACAGCAATTTGTCCCATTTCTGAAGCTATATCTAAATGAAATTGCAGGAAGACAAATACATTCTCTTGTTGCTACACCCAGTTAAAGGATAGAAAAGCTGTGTGCGTGACCATGCTATCGGTTGTATCTGACCCAAGGTAGACGTCTATGAAAGACACGTCCTTTGTGTGACACATGCATTAACCAGCAAACACAAAGGGGCTCTGTGTTATCTCCATGGAGTGTGTCTGGTGTAATGAGTCATGTACAGTAGTTGTGCAGGCACAGAATCACAGGTAGCAGGAATATGTTCAATTCCAAGGTGCTGTTTTCAGCTTTAAATACAGTTTTCTGAATGCAGCTTTGACCATTTTATGCTGAAATATCACATCTGTGTCCTCTGATTGTGCTGCTGACGTAATACAGTTTAGCAATTTGAAAAAAAAATCTGCTTCAAAAGAGGTAATTAGCCAGTTGTCTGTTGTACTCTCCTGTAATGGCAGTTAAACATTAAGAACCCCAGTGGCATAAAAAAGTCAGAAATATGAATGTCATATTATCTCTGACTAAATTACTTTTATTTTGCTTTAAAAAATTGATGGTATAATTCTGTTTTATCTACCCACAGCTCCCCCCCATGCCCTGGACCCTGGAAACATTGTTTTGAGTGGCAGACAGAGGAAGACGAGCAGTGAGGAAGGAGCTTCATTCCCTTTAACTACCTGCAGTGGTAGTTGCAGTGACCGAGCCCCGTCTGCCAGCAGTGATTCTGGCTTGTCTGTTGCCTCACAGGGGCTGACTGGAGCCAGACTGAAGAGAGAAGCCAACCAGGACAAGTGCACCCAAGCAGGGAAGCTGGTCTCTGAGGTGGACTTTGAGCTTCCTCAGCCTCTTCAGGACATCATGACTGAGCTGGCTTCAACTAGTGGAAGAAAGGAGGAGATAACTAGAGATGAGTCTGGATTGGAACACACAATCAATGGAGAGGCTTCGTCCAGCGAGAGGGAGACTGACATATTGGATGATGAGGATGAAGCAGATAGTGGTGCAGTTCCTGCTCTAGACATTCCGAACTCAAGTAGTATTTGCTCCCTCTCGTCCGAAAATCTGCCCAAAACTCAGAATCTAGCCCAAAGTGAGTACTTGACACACTCCTGGGTACAGCAGCAACAAAAGGCTGCTGTCAGTGATAACTTCATTACAGCTGATGGGGATGGGAAGTCGAGCAGGATAAAGAAAGGGAGGCCACCACCTCTGGCTGCATCTGTGGCTGCTCCAGACACTCCACCTCGAGGACTCAGCAGCAGGGAAGCAGTGCAGAGAGGGCTGGTGCATGAGAATGATGCACATATCATAGATAAAACACAGAACATACACTCTGCTAATACCACACAAACGTCACCTTGTCAAGACGATGAGCTAGCGTCTTTATCCACAGACATTGATGAGTCCATAGAGCAGCTCAATCAGCTGATTCTGGATTTGGATCCCACCTTTGTTCCTGTTCCTACCTGCTATTCCCCCTTAACTCGCTCTGCTTCCCTACACAGCAATGGCATCAGCAACAAGGGAAGAACTCATCAGTCAGGTAAAAGCAAACACAATGCATGGCACATCAGCTATTACAAGTAATACATTCATCAATGAATGGGAAGCCTCAAATTTTAGCAATTCCTCTCTTATATCCGAGATATCTCCAACACCAGAGGGACATTTTAGAGGTCGACATTTGTGTGTTGGAGTGAAAGACCAGCACACAGTTGTAACTATGTTCCCCTAAGGATTAAGTTTAATATATTCTGTGAACAAATAAATGGAAATTCCACTTATTGTACACATAGAAGTGTGGCGAATACTACTGTAAAAGTGAAAAATATTGATTAGCATCAGTGTTGATTTCAACATCTAACCTGATCAGAATAGGTAATTTTTATAAAATTGTTCTCGAGATTCTTGGCAATCAGAGGACAAATGATGGACGTCAGAATGATGGATAAAAACTATTTTTAAAAAGCCAGATGTAGCAAATACAATACACATTTGTTCATGTTGTATGAAAAGAGAGAAGGTTAGCACTCCCCTTGACAAGGATGGAATTGACCCAAGTGGCCTGCAACAAACATATGGTTAAGGCATTGCCACCTACAGCGTGGCATCTCTAACCATATTGTTTTGGCTGTAGCTCAGGAGGCAGAGCAGGTCATCTACTGATCAGAAGGTTTGTGGTTTCCTGGCTCCTCCATTCTGCATGCAAGATACTAACCCCAAATTGGTCTCCAATGCGTTCATTGGAGTATGAATGTGTTTGAATGGTAGTTAGGAAGCACTAAGAAACTTCGAAGACAGTGCTGGTGTGAATGGTTGTGATTGGGTGAATGTGGCATGTTGTATAGAATGCTTTGAGTAGAAAAGCACTATATAAGATTCAGTTCATTTACCATTACCACACCTGTGAAAATTGCTTGTGAACAGATGAAACTTGTATTTTATATATCGTTAAGCTCAGTTCAGTCTGAACACATGGAAGCTTTTATAACCCTGCCTGCAGTGCCGATGCACTCTTTGGTTGTGAGCTACATCTGCATTTCTTACAGAAGGTGTGTTTGTAAGTGTATTTCCTGAGAAGGAGGAAGTATTTGATTAAACAGCCTTACATATTCTTGCTATGTAAGCAGTGTAAAATCAGGCCCTCACTGCTTGCTATGCAATGATGTGTTTGCCCTCAAGTCTGTCTTATTTTGAATGGAAATATACAGAGGCAGAAATAAAAGGTTACATGAATAAGGTATGTGTGGTTACAGACATACTCGACTTCTTGCCAGTGAAAGGAATCAAAACAATCCTTTTTCATAATTTAATTTTAATTCAGTTGGGAATGTCAGATGCTCTTGGATAAAGTTAAGATATTATGCATTTGTCAGGAGACAGTTTAGTCTTATTGCAGATTTAGGACTAAGGTTTACTGATTTACTTGTTGTTAAATAGTTACAGACTTTGATGTGGCCCTATCCCCACAGGTTAACTCAGCAGACTACTTGATGGGTGCGTAAGTTTTGATTGGCTTGTTTATATCTGGCATGCTTAACTCTGAAATCTTTGTGTAACGCAATTGAAAGTGGTTGCACAGAGGTTGAACGTGCAACACCCTCAACCGCTATGTGAGCAGATGGTTGCCGCAATTACTTGCAATCTGAATGGGAAAGAATTCAATGCATTTACCAGCCAACCACTGAGTTGGTAGTCATTTTCTATCTGTGGTCAGTGGGTTTTAAGTGTACAAGTGATGTTATCATCCACCAGTGGTTCATGTAAGACCACCCCAACACTTGAGAGCTTGCAAGGTTGACAGCTCCTAAATCGTTCATATCAGTTCTTAAAACGTATGTTTGTAGCTGATAAAGTGTATCAGTAGGCTGGAGGTTGATCTTTCTCAAGGGCCTATTTTGATCAGTAACTAACACTTCACTTGCTTAATTACTGTGGAAATGTTTCGAGGTAGGAACTTGTGAGCAATCAGGAATGCTTTTGAAGTTGTGACACAACACTTTGCTGTCCTTCTCCCTCTCATCATCTTCAGAAGAGAATAGCCCTCTCACAAACACGGTGGGCACGAAGTGATACTCGACACTGCTCCCTCGGCAGCCCCGCTGGTGTGTGACAGACAGTAACTGGATTAGTTTCAGTTGGTCCACTTTAGCTTTGCTTTCATGTGATTCTGAGATGATGAATACTCACAGTGAAAGCTGAGCTCACAGTGTTCCTTGTCACTGTTTATACATGAATCCACAACTGAGGGTGATCTCATGTACAGTATATCTGTATTATGACTCACATCAGTCTGTGGTTGCTGTGTTATTGTGTGGTTTTGGTGATTGCTGTTGAGTAAGACTGTTTTATAACTTACAATAATCCCAAAATATTTGCCCAAGTATATTTTTTTAAAAAATCCGCCTTTACTTTGTGGTCACAATTGCATGTAAAAATATTTTTCTTCTTTGGTTGAAACATATAGAACTGTGTGTAATCTACTGATGTAATCTCCACAGCATAAAACCCTGATTTCTGGACTCAGTGTCAGTGTTCTGACTGCTGTAATTCGTACCTAGAAGGGATCATGCTGTGGTGAGAGGAAGGAGTGTACTCAGTGTGTACTAGTGTTACTAAGCAATGTTAGCAAGCTGCAGGCAGTGCTGTAAATGTAAACATATAAATATAAAGATAAAAAATTATAGAATTTAATTTTAACAGTGCCTGTTTCAGTGAAAACAACCATGATCCTTCTGTCCCCCTTTCTTTAGCTGTAGATATGCTTTTTAATGCTTCGAAGTGGTACATTTTAATATGGGAACCTATGGGAATTGACTCACTAGGACAATGACCCGAAATGAGTGTCTGAGCCCACAAACTCATCAGGAAAAGTGCTTACAGAGGTCAAGACAGAAGCTATCACCATTGGCTTTGTTTTTCCAACTCGGGAATTGTTTCTTACTTTTTTTTTTTTACTTTTTGTGTTCTTTAATGTAGACATTCCACGAATATCAGTTTGTGACACTACCACTTTGACTTTAAATATCTGTCAACAAATTTGGGTAACTGATTTATAGTTACAATATTTTATTTAAAAAACCAAAAACAGGGATACAATCCTCTATTACAACACATGAGAGAAGAACCTAGTGAATGGTTGGTTGGTGGCGTGGGTTGCTGATGAGTTTTGCACATGGGGAGGCAAGCGCTACCATTGTGAACAAAGCTGTGGAGTTAGATCAGGTTTTGCAAGACTAATACTTTGTAAGACTTTAAAGCTGTTCATTGAAAGAACCAAGCAGTGCTGCCTTTTTGCTCCATCCAGATGTGCGTAGGTTGGATGTTGTTGTTTCTTAAAGTGATGTAATTTCTGGAACTGCAAGGTTAACCATAAGGAAAGGGGAATGCGCTAAGCAATTCCCCTTGAGTGGTGAGAGGCTTCATACAGTCTACATTTGGTTAGTCAGCTCAGGACATATCTAGTTGTTTTTCTAAGCTGTGTGCACTCAGCGAGGCCAATACTAAGCTAACTGTTGCAGGCTCTTAGGATGATTTAAGTTACAGTAATATTGTAGGGATCTCATACTTCCTTATCGATTGGTTGACTTTTGGTTCTTTTTGAATCTTTAGCTATCAACTATACTCTCTTCATAGTTCCATACAACAAATGTTGTACTTCTTGAGAAAGATCATTGAAGTATTTCTGTTGTTAGATAAGATCCAGCTCAGGGGGCTATCCACTCATATCTGAAAAGAGAACAACTGATTGTTTCAGCAGATGTTTTCCAGACAAGCCGCTCCGATGTTCCACCATCTGGTCACAGTGAAGTCTTGCTTAGTCATATAAGCTCTGCCCTTATGATAGTCTCCCTGCTTTGTTGATACATGTATACTAATAGAAGCTTTTTGTCAGAGGCAACATGTCAAAGAGGAATCTTTTCTTTCTTAATTTGCAACCGGTCAGAATAAAGTGCAACTACTGTTCAGTGTTGTTTGTATTAGAATAGACAAAACTTTAAGCATATGCAATGGAGAAGAAAAAGGCATGACTGAATTTGAATCTGTGGTTGACTGCATTTCAGATCATAATCTGACTGACTGTCTGTTCTCTCCCTTTCTTCCTCACATACCACTGCCCTCCCCAACCTCAACCCTCTTTATCACTTTGCTTTCCAATCAGGTTGGATACAACAGAAGCAGGTGACTGATGTTACAGATTACGCTGGTCATCATAGTCCAGTATGGAGAGAGGGTGGACATCCAAGCCTAAGGAGTTCCCCAGGCTACAGTCCTTCTTCGCCCTCTCAGGTAAACACACTTTTTAGGTTTCACTTTAGTAAAATATATAATACATACTGGGATATATCTGTAAAAACAATTTTATTTAAATCTTAATACCACACCTAAAATAACACATAAAATAACAGCACAGCAAACCTGCCAACGATCTAGCCTCAGTTACGGAGCTTAATCTGAAATGAGATGTAAGCTATGGTAAGTGGGTCATTAGAAATGTAGCATTAAATGAAACAGATAAACTATCAAGAATAGAGCTAAAATATTTGAGCTATAGCATCAGCTAGTGTGACACAAAGGTCACATCACGTTAGCATACCACATTACTATAAATGTAATATGCAAAGCTAAAATATCACCAATGGAACTAAGCAAAAAGCAATGCAAAGAAAATATAAGCAGTGCTAGAGAATCAGCAAATCTAATATAGTAGGTCACAAAGTCAAGCAGGGGTAAGCTAAAAGCATGAGCGAATTGGCTATAAAGCTAACATTGCATTGGATCATGCATAATCATCTGCTTTCAAAAAGCTACATTCTTTGAAGTAATCACCCTAGAAACCATCCATCCATCCATTCGCTTCCGCTTATCCTTTTCAGGGTCACGGGGGGTGCTGGAGCCTATCCCAGCTGTCATAGGGCAAGAGGCGGGGTACACCCTGGACAGGTCGCCAGTCTGTCGCAGGGCCAACACACAGGGACAGACAACCATTCGCACTCACTTTCATTCGCACATTCACACCTAGTGACAATTTGGATTATCCAATTAACCTATCCCCACAAGCTGCATGTCTTTGGACGTTGGGAGGAAGCCGGAGTACCCGGAGGGAACCCACGCAAACACGGGGAGAACATGCAAACTCCACACAGAAAGACCCCGGCCTGATGTTGGAATTGAACTCAGGACCTTCTTGCTGTGCGGCAACAGTGCTAACCACCGTGCCACCATCACCCTAGAAACATGCTATAAATTTTAAAATGCATGCCTGAGTAAAAGTAGTCAAGGTGTCTTCTTCTGAATGTAAGGCATATGCCCAATCAGTAGTCAAACTCGACCCATTCTTTTACAAGCACGTCTGGGGTTATTCCAGTGGCTGCTGTTGTTATGCTACCTGCTGGCAACCGCATAGCAACCGCATGAAATGCATGAATGCCCTCTTTCAAAAAGTACGTGCTTCATTCGTCACTAGTGAACGGCCAAAATACCCATGCTTGTGTGGACAGGGCTTTACTCAATTACATCAAGAAAACTAGATGTAGCACTTTCAATTTTGTTACAGAGAAGGAGATAAAGAGATCCTGATTGTGCAACAATGTCTACATCTTAATGTTGATGTTTCTTTGTCTTTGCTCTTATTTTTATTATTATTATCAGTCTTTTAGTTTTGCACTCAGTCTTACAGCTGGGTGGAATGAATGGCCCAAGTGTTTACACCAAAACACAGACTGCAGCCACACACAGATCACAAGACTGATGTCTGCTTGTGTGTGTGTCTTGTCACCTTTTAAGACTTTGGGGGAAAAAATGGGCTTTTTACTTTTCTCCCCTTTTTCATACCTCTTTCTTACTTCTTTCTTTTTAAAAAGCACGGACATCTCTATAAATCCAACAGTGTGGACAATCAAGGACGGACAGTCCCTCCCACTCCAGCCTTCCCAGTGTCTCCTCCAACGCCTTATGGTAAGAGATCATGTCAGAATGAACACTTGTGCTCGTGGGTGTGTTCGCATTAGGAAGTCTTATCAGTGTTCTCCTTCTCTTTCCAGTGAAACATTTCTCAGAGTTTTCCCAGCTCAGGACAGGCAGGCAGTTTGACCAACACAGCTTCACACAAGGTACATTTTGCCAGGAGTGTGAGAGACCAAAAACATAGATGAGTGTGTTACTGACAAAAGCACTCACTCCAAACACTTGAGCTCTTGATTGCTGTTGGACAGGGTTCAAGAGTTGGCTGGAATGTCCTTCTGGCATAGGATACCAAAAACACACACTCATACACATACCTAACCTATGCTTTGTTGCTATTAGCTGCATATGCGGGCATGGCTTTTGTTTTTGGTCATTTGTGTGTGGTCAGGGTAGATATATGGCTGATTTCTAGACATTTGTCTTCATTATTTTCATCTATGTCTTTATATTATTTAAACCAAAAGGATTTTGATATCTTGTCATGCAGGACAGCTGATGCTGGATATCCGCTAATAATAGTTTCTCGGTAACAGAGGAAGAGACCACTGCTGGCAGGATGTCCACTCATGTCCTGTTCTGGGAGGGGACGGGGGGAGAGGGGAGGGTCTTTTGTTGTTGGGACATCCTGCTTGAGGAGGTGTGTACCACATAGCTGCTGGAGGAATTTATTGTGCTGTCAGAAATCAGCAAAAATGAGCATTTAATCATACTAAGGCAACATGGTGATGTTGTCTCAAGGCCAACCGCACATTATATGTACAGGAGTTGCTCCGCTATTCAAAACTATGCTGTGAAGCTCCTGGTGCACAGTTCTTGTGCTGATGGCAATGCCAGAGGCGGTTTGGAACACTGGTTGCAATGGTGATATCCTATTATAGAGATAGTAATTAAAGTGATATTTATGGTGGCATTTTGCATTGTATTGCAGGCAGATTAGTTTGAGCTTTCAAACAGCGGGTCTGCCTGTTTATTGTAAACAAGTTTTCAAAGCAGAGCGGCAGCAGGATGGAGTAATAGCTGCTGAAAGAGTAATCATCAGTTATGTAAAAAAAGGCTTTTTTTTCTTTACTGCATGGATGAATTAACAAACAACACCAAATATCTTTCGCTCGGGGATCAGACAACAGTTTCCTGTTACCCACATTAAAATTAAACTGCAGTCTGGGAAACAGTTTGCCTTGTCTGGACAAAACAGTGACGTACCTCATTTGAAATATTTTTTTTAATGTTTACAGTCATTATTGTAATCACAGTCTGACCTGAGGCTACTGCTGTGGACAGCATCGGGCAGCTAAAAAACAACGGCGCACCCAGTCAGACACAATAACGCTCCAATTACGACTACCAAGGTATTCACAACAGATCCTGGTGTGTCATATGTGCTGGTATTTTTATGAAGTTCGTAGAATTATAGTGTACATTTTAGTATTCCAGTGAATTTGATAGACTTTTTTAAAGACTACTCTATTTTGAGTCTAAAAGGAAAACTGAGTCTATTAAACTAACATGTGAAAGTTCTTTTTATTTAAATAAATAGAAATTAGGGGGAATCGTCTTTTGCTTCTTTGCCAAGAGTTTAGTGAGATGCTATTACTCATTCTATATCTCTGGAGTTAGAGGGCAGTTAGCACTTGAGCAAAAGTATGCAAAGATAGAAAAGCAGCAACACATAGGCAATATAGAGTTAGATAATAAACCAGAATATGAATTTGAAAGTCTTACCTAACCATAAACATGATCTAACTATAGTGTTTCTCATTTCCTAATAAAGAAAAGACAAGAAATGTAAAAAAAAAAAAAAAGGTAAAGCAGTCACAGAATTTGCCAGTTACACTTAATGCAATTACTAGCACCCTAATAGCACAAAAGCCAAATCTAAAAGTATAATATAAAGCAGAAAACAACATATTGTTTCTTTCTTAAAGCTAAATAGCCAAAAGAGAAGAGCTGCTGCATCATAAAGCTGAACCATAACTATAAAGTTGGGGACCATACCCAGAAATGATAGTAGGGTAAAACACATAATAGAACTAGGGTTGATTTCAGAGTTAGGTGGTAATTATTCAAACATTGCATATAACATATGGGATGTCGTTATAAAAAGTGTTTTAACCAGTCAATGCATTGCGTATATGCTACTATATGAGTGCCTACAGTGATTTCTTACCAAAACAGAGATACCCCACACATGCTATATGCTTTAAGGCTGTTGAGTAACAACACTAAGATTTTTAAAATGGACAGCAGACTCACATCTGAGCCTTTGGGAAACCAACATTACAGTACCAGGCAATCATCAACCTAAAGATGAACTCTGCTGCGGTTCCTGCACTTGTGTACTTTCATATCCTCGTGATGGCAAGCTCAAATTCAAGTGTTATGTAATGATAATTTCTGTGTGTACTTTTGGATGAATCAAAATAAACACTGATATGTATACAGAAGGTCTCAGCCAGCGGAAGCAGGCTTTAGCCAAGGAATGTAGATGTAGTTACGAGCTGAGGTTTAACAGAGTCAGATGGTTTGCTCAGATAGACACTTGACTTTCTGAACCTCAGGGGCGAAAGGTCAGGAGAAAGTCAGAGGGTATAGCACAGAGGGGAGCACGACCTCTTCAAACGGTTGCTTTTTGTTGTGCTTAGTGAATAGGAGTGAGCTAAAGGGTCTTTAGCTAAATATTTCAACTGTCATTGTGTAGACATGCAGTATAATGATCCAGATGTCAACAAAAGACTGAAAGTTGCCTTTGCTTTGAGAGTGGTTGACAGGCTGTAGTATGCACAGTGTCATGCAAAATAGCTTGCATAATGAATAATGTGATAATTTCACTCACTACACATGTGTCTAATAGAAGTTATGATTATATACAAGATGGATATACAAAGCAACTAAAGTACTTTGCTTAGTTTGTCACACTTGGGGTGTCCCAGTGCATCACAGCTTGGAGTCTGATAGTCAAAAGAAGACTGTTTTCTCATTTTAAGTAATTTATATTTGGCCATAAAACTCCACATTCTTCCACATGCAGAGCAACAGCAAGATCCCATTACAGAACAGAGCAGTCATCACTGATAAGAGACATGACAAAGATGAAATCATTAACACCAAAAAGCAGCTGGAGGTGGGTTTCAAAGTGGCTTGCAGGCTGAGCTTGAGTGACTATGCGGCATGCCTGAGCTAATGCAACACTCGATAACTCTTTTTGATGCTGTTTAAGGCGTGTGTAGATGAATAATTGAAGTCAGCAATTCAAGTCAACTTCATCCCTGTAAATGTTATACCAGTGTATAGCAAATTGAGCAGTAAAGCTAGCATGTATTTTACAAATAAAGAAGGAAAAAGAAAAAACAAACAATAAAGATAAAACTAAAATCCATTCCATCTCATTTCCTGTCAAAATCAGGCATGCAGCGCATGCTTCATTTCAAGCAAAAGTAAACACAATTCAATTCATCAGGAGCTTTATGGTGTAATTTACGAGGTGCTAAGATTAGACACATGGCAGGAGACACTGTCAGTGTGTCTGCATGCCTTTTCCTTTGCATTTGTAGTGAGCAGATGGTGGGAGTGGACACACATGCCCTGACAGAGAGCTCATAGAAAGTCTTCAAACCCCACCACCTCCTCCTCTCTCTCTATGGTCCATAAAAGGCCACAAGCGACCTCTGACCCCTCTGGTATCCACTCTGATTGGGGGAAAGTGCTCACAGTAGCTGAGCTGGAACAATGCTCAGTGGTCAGTAAGAGGGAGGGAGTGGGGGGGATTCCCTACCTCTTCTTTCTTCCTCCCTCTCTTTTCTGTCCCTCCCTTCATACAAACCCAGAAGTTGTGCGGAGTCAGAAACACGCCAGGAACAAACAGGGGAGCTCATTTTTCCATCTGGGATACGAAAGGAATTGGGCATGGCAGCGAAACTATCCAGCCCCTCAACACACACACACACAAGAAACCTCCAGTGAGTTGAGTTCACATTGCTTTGTTGCATACAGAAGTGAAAAAAGGGAGAGAGAGAGAGAGGAGGAGATTCTTGGTCACAGGGAGGCTTTCATTCACACAGGGAGGCAGAGCGTAGTAGAAAGAGATAGAGATTTTTGGAACAGGAAGGGGAGATCCTGGAAGTTTGGGGGTAAACAGGAAACCTACAAACAGGAGGACAACTTCTGAGAGTGTCACCGTCATGACTGCATCTCTTGGTATGTACGTGCACACACACACACATGCCAGAAAGCCTGAATGATTGTGTATGATTGAATAGTTTTGCTCACAAGTGTGCGTACACACCGGCTGCAACCACCTACAGTCATGATACACCGGTGAGCTTTTAACAGGTTTCCTCGTGTTCTTTATTTTTATTTTCTCAGTTTTCCTTATATTCTGTCTCTTGTTTATGAAATGTTATCTCTCCCTCAGTCCCTCACGGAATGTTTAAGGAGGCGCACATGCAGAGAAACACTTCCCCTCTCTTCTCTCTAATCCAGGTCTCTGGTATTTGCCAACACTTCCTGGAATTTTTCCTTTTTCAGCCACCCCCATCCCTCCTTAAAAACCCCACATTCTGTCTCTTTTTGTGCATGAAAAAACGATTTAGCGTGCAGCCCGTCTGACATCTCACACTCGGTGGGATGGTGAGGTGGTTTGTTCCATTGCCGTGTTCATGATGTCATCCCTTTAAAGGCTATTATGGCCTGTGTTGTGCAGTCATGGAGGCTGATGTATTGGTGGTTAACCGAAGGAGGCCCCGTTTCCCCCTTTTTTCTGCCCTACTGACCTGGGTTGAACTGAAAAGTCTTTGAAGATTTTCATTTTTTGGGGGGTGCTTATTGCTCCCAGCATTCCCCCGGGATGTCACACTCAACAAAGTAAGCCACAAGTAAACTTCAGCAATTTTTATTTTTCCTCCAGGAACAATCTTTGTCTTGGTTTTAATTTCTAAGTGTTGAAGTCAGGTTTTGAACTTGGAGTAAGTACAGCTGGTCTTTTTGATATTTTTATAATACTGGATAAATGAAATTGCAAAATGGCGCATCTTTTGAATTTGATGCATTTTACTGCTATTTCTGGACATTTGATAAGCAAAAATATATGAAAAGCTTAAGGAAATGAGATACAAATTTACAAAACTGGTCACCAGGACTTCTTCAGTACGGTGGAAATAACCCGTCTCCCTGCTTTGCAACAGAGAAAGAAAGTTAGGCACAGACATAACTAGAGAAGAGTGGCACATTAAAAGAAAATCATCTGCTTCGTTATCAAAATCACCCCTTGAAAGCCTATTAGGAGTAACCCTTTTATGAAATGGGTGGTTTCTTTGCCATATTTCAGGCCAGCTTATAGAACAAAATGACTGAGTTTACATCAGAAGTTAGTGAGGGGGATCTCTGCCTATGCAGCTATCCTAGAAAAAAATATTCTAATTATCATCAAACAAAATCTTTATTTATGTATACAGAGGTGTCTTGAGTGTACCATATGCCTCCAGAACAGCTTCAGTGTGTCTTGACTTGGATTTTCCACATCTCTGTAGAGAAGTGATCCATCATTTTACTGGTATAGAGTTTTTCCAAACACAGTGGTTCACAGTCTCCCATAGGCAATCAACTGGGTTGAGATGCAGTTTTATGATTCACGTGATTTGGATTTCACATTATTCACATGATTTGGATTTTCAGTGAGTCTTTGTTCCTATATGAACAGGGGGCATTGTATATCATAAAAGAGAGCACTACCTTGGGCACAGAATAAAGGTGATCCCTCAGAACACTGGGTTGATTTGTTGTGCAGTTTTGGTTCACTTGTCCCTTCAGGATAGACAGGAAACTGCCCCCAACAGCATGATGACCAGATCCCTAAATAATAGGGGTCAAAAGGGTCACTGTTTTCCCTTTATTTTGTTACCCACCTGTGGTTAATGAAAACAGTCCAACATTTATGGGTAAAGAGAGATAGTCTGTCAGGCGTAGGCAAAGGACAGGTGTACTTCCATTACAAAATGTTAAATTGCTACTGCAGACAATAGTAAAATACCAAAAGCACGAAATGTCTCTATAGAGATTGACAGACCACGTGACTTTCGCGCATTGCATGCCGGTAACTCGTGGCAAAAAATCCAAGTACCGCATCAAGCATTTGCAGCACCGCAAAACGTTCATTCTCCGGTTCCAATACCTTCTTGCTTTTTCTTTGCCCCCCAAAAAAGTTATGTACAAAACGAAGGAGAACAATGCCGGTCCGTAGAAAGACAGACTTGATGAAAAGTCAAAGAAAAGATACGAGGAAAAAAATCAAAGGAGTGAAAGGGTTATACCCTTACGAGCACACAGAGTGGACAAAATACGTTAGCGTGCTGCCCAACTTTCACCACGCTCATATTTATAATTATACGGTTCTTGGAGTGAGTGCATACACTCATGAAGTTTAGTAATTTCAGGTCACTGCAACAAGCCCAGGTACAGTTTACCGACGGATGGGTACAGGAGCTTGAAATGCACCGTGTAGAACGAAAGACCATCGTACGTATCATAAGTTTACCAGTCTCACAAATCGTCTTCATAAATACACATTCGTTAACCGTTTATTAATAGGACCTTTAAGCTCAACGGTAATTATAATTAGTAGTGGAAATAATTTCTGGTTCGCATTACAGAAATGTAGCAGTGACAATAATACTGTATGCTGTAATCGTACTGGGCAATTAGTGATACAAAAAAACTGTTTTATCCTGTGAATAAAAGTATATGTTTTTGTCATTGTACCATGGTAATAAATGAAGCGAAACGCAATATTGTGTCAGGACAATTCACTATTTATGCACAATAAACAAAGGAGCATAGCGCCACAATTTCTGTTCAGCGCCAGACTTGCTTGTAACCTATATCACTAATTATGTTATAAAAAATGACGTATTAACTACAACAGAAGACTGACCTTTGTGGAAATGTTTGGAGCAAACTAGCCTGTGAGCTGGAGTGTTCTGGGACGTTATATTTGGTCTTTGAATGGCTGCAATCCAGGCCATCCGTCGCCTCTTTTTACTTCGGAAACATGGCTCGAACAATTTCTCTTCAACGACGTAATCCAATAAAAAAACAATCTCTTTACCCGTCGGCTTCCCGTGGCTGTCGTGTGACCGGCTATTGCAGTTAATAATACAACAGCTTCTTGACAGTTTTTTGTGTTTCTTTTTATCGCTGTGTAACTGATTTCAATTGAAAGCCTGCGTGCGCTAGTACCTCTTGCCACGAGTTCCCAGAATTCTTTGCGGTTTTACCCTTGAATGACGTCACATTTTCAATCTCTATAGAAACATGAAAACTCAACACCACAGAGAAAGAACAGCTACAAACTAACAACTAAACAGAGTCATCTCTCTATGACGATTGTTATGATGCTGTTATGGTTGATGCATTGGTAATTGTTGGCATGATGTCAACAGTGCCCTGTAGTCAGGATAAAAGTGAAAGAAGTGGTTTCAAAGTTTTTGGCACAGTGTCTTTTCCAACGACTGCAGCAGTCTCAGGTTTTGAAATCCGTCTCCTCCAGTATCCAGACATCATTGCCAAAACTATGTCGCATGGAACATTTATGCACTGCTTGGGAGGTGGGTTCTTTTCTTTTTGTTACCACTGGCAACTTACAAAAGTCTCTTGCATGACATGCCAAAATAAAAGCCACGGCCACAGAAATGGTTGAGTGTTATGGTGAAGTGGATGTGTCATGATGTTTCCTCAATGTTGCATTCAGAATATGTTTTTGCTGCCCTCAAATGGCCAAGTATTCTGACTTTAGCCCTTTTACTGTGTAGTAGCTTTTTCAAATACTAATAACTATAACAAGTAGCTATTTTCAGTTAATTAATTCTTAATAATCATCAAAAAGGTGTATTCACTAAAGAATTTGACACTATTAAGTAGTAAGAATTAAGTACTATGGTTAAAGTAGAGCAATTGAAGGATTTTCTTTTTTTTTGTTTATTACCATACTGCACACTACAATTAAGCACTATCACTAATCACTAAGTTTTTTGTTTGTTTTTTAAATTTTCAGTTCAGTTGTATTTACATAGCGCCAAATCACAAAAACAGTTACATCAAAGCATTTTATACGGTAAGGTAAAGACTGGACAACAATACAGAGGAAACAGAAAACCCTGTGAGCTAACACCAAAGCGACCACTTGCTGCAACCAGTTGGGGCTGAAGGGAGGAAGACAGAACAGGACTAGACAAAAATATCAAGGAATCTGCAGATAGTTGTTGTTAGCATAAGTAGCTGCACAGTGTCAATAACAGGTTCAGAATTTAGAGAAGTTTAAAAAAAAAAGCTCCATTTCCCTATGGGACAAATTTATTGACAAAGGCTGTTCAGAGACACTGTGCAGATGTTTGACTTTTGCTGTGGCGCAGGAAAGCAAGGGCAAAGATGGAGAAAATCAAACCACAAGATGGAAACTTTTGACAACAGAGCAGACAGAGGGCCTGTTCAGGACGCAGGCACCAAGATGGAAAAACCGAAACAAGGATTTTGTTCCTCCAATCATTAATCAACAACTGGTCCGTGTTAAAGCTCTGGTTATGTGAGACTTACCAGAGCATACATTGTCTAGCATGCAAATGCTGATGATGCAATCATTTTTAGTACACTTTGGAACCATATGACAAAGCAGGAAGTATGGAATCTGTAGGCAGTCCATATGACATGATCTTTGCACAAGGGTGGAGTTTATGGCCAGATTTGAACAGGGTAAGGTTTACCTCTCAGAAGAACTAAACAATGATATAGACTTATGGAGCAGCAGAAATGCTCACAGAAGAGGACTTACATCCAGTTATTTTGTATTCATTATTTTGCTGTAACCATTATTTCCACACAGACAGGTTAAAAAAAGTGCAGCATTTTATTTACTTGTTGTTTTAAATTAATTGGAATTAAACTGAATGAATGGCTGTATTAGACTTATCAACATGTCTATTTGACCTACAGTGATTTGAGACAGAAAAAATAAATTGACAAGTTGCTTTTTAGTTAGCATCATACATGTCTCCACGGTGTTAGAAAGGCTCCAACATGTGTGGATCCAATACCAGGAGAAAAAAAAAGCATGATTACTTCTCCAGACGGGTCAAGTTTGAGGAATTTCACTTGAACTGATCAAATATCTGGGTTGTTTACATGCTTTACTGATACATGAAGAATACTGATATTCATCTTCATCTTGAGGGAGCTAAAACTGAATAACATGAGCATGTGATGATTGATTTGCATAGTTATGTCATTATATTATGAGTGAAACCATAGCACTGAATCTGACTGTGGTCCATAAAATCATTGTCATCATGACAATTCTCGAATAAAAGCCCGAGCGATGGTCTAGTCCCTTCAAACACAGTCTTGATTACTGGTCTTTATTTACAGTGTTGTTATTCTTCACTCCCTCTCCTTTGCCATTTTACTAAGTTGATAAAATTGTCAGTCTGAACACTAACAGAGAGCAAAGGAATTTGTTTCACATACAACCTCCTACTAGTTTGTCCTCCCCACAACTTGGACACTAAGTTTCTGAATAGCTGAATGGGTGGAGGAGGAGGAGGAAGGAAGACATCGCAGAAACTCAAATTGATTGAGTTTTTTTTTTTTCCAAGTAAGGCCTTACCAGACAGCTGATTGCATTCTGATTTAGGGCCAGGTGATACCAAAGAGAAAGCTGCATGCCCTTCTCTCCCCAGACTCAGACAAACAGTTGATCCGACTGCAGAAAAATGGGCTAAATTTGTTTAAAGTTGTTTTTGGAGATACTTTTGGCAGCTTATCATCTTCATTGATGGTTAGGTCCTGGCTAAATTGCCCATACAGTAAGGAGACTTAATCATAATTGTATTCAGTTTAGAAAATCAAGAAAGAAAAACAGAAGCAAATGTTTTACATGTGCCAGATGAATTGGATGTGGATCGCATTGGTTGCTGGCACATTGCTGTGGTTGTCATTTGAAGGGAAGAAACTGACTTGTCTGCAAACACTGATCTGTAGTGAAAACTGCAAAACGAACAGCAAATTGACACTGTTTGGTTTCAAAGTAAAAGTAGTATCTTTTGAAGCCCATTAGCTAACTTTTAACTGGAAGGCAAATCTTCTACATTTCCCAAGTGCTACTACTGCTCGTCTAGTAGTTAGTGAGTGTTTGGCGACAAACATGAAAAATTATAGGCAACCATTAAAATCTGTTAGCACCAGAAGCAAACATTAGCAGGTTTTTAGCACAGCAACCAATTTCTCCCAATGAGAGTATATGAAACTATATACTGAAATTTGGCTTTTAGATAAAAAGCAAAACATAACAAGAGCCAACTTAGCAAAAACTGACTTAAAATACATCTAATGTGTGTGGAGATTCTTCACAGAAATATATTAAACAAGCTGAAAAGATATTTCCATCATGCCTTCTGCCTTTCTTTTAGAGGACAGACGTCTTGTTAGAGATGTAGTAATTGTTGTTCCTACTTCTGTAATGAACAAATACTCCTCAACTGGAGAATTAGCACCAGCAGTTTTTATTCCCCCAACCTAAACATCATCAGTTTGCAGATGGAAATTGTGATTCATGTGCTTTATTCAATATGCTTTAAAAATTGCTGTAGTTTTTGCACATATATACCATCCATTGTATCTAGTCTGTAAATATTTTTGGTAAATTACAAGAAGTTTGGTACTCTTTGGTACTGTCTTTTAAGTGATTGTAAGTATTTTGCTATTTATCATCAAAATTCGACTGCATGCTGTCAGGTATCGATCAAACAGGCAAAAAGTTTGAGAAATGCTGTGTATGCACAGAAAAAGTCCATCTCTAAGACCGCAGCATATTTTCAGCCTTCCTGTTGCACACTCAGAATTGGAGTTGTTTATAAACAGGAAACCAATACTTAAATCATCCAAAAACTCACGTTGGCAGATTTATATATAGAAATTAAGCTTCAACTCGGGGTTTGACTTGTTCTCATTAAAATTAAGGTTTCTACTGTCAGGGCTTAACTTTTAAATTCACCGGAATGAACAAGAACCTTACTTAAGCTAAACTATTTTTGACATTATTATTTCTTCATAACACATAGTCTCACTGGGTATATGGGTAGCAGCAGGTGTCTTCCTCCCCCATTGTTTCTCTGAGAAGCTGCAGTCTGTGATCCCAGTGAACAGCTGTACTGTAACATACTGTGAAACTCCAGACGTGCCAGCCTAAGTCTGTGTGTGTATGTGTGTGTGTATTGAATACTTGCACTCTGCATTCCTGTGGTCAGCATGCCGTTTCTCCAGCAGAGCTGCATGCATCCTTGTGTTTATGTATGTGCGTAGGCTCAGCCTTCTCTGCTAATAATGCACCACACAAAGTTCTTCTTTGTCAGATAAAACATTAGCCCGCTGTATCTTTCCTAATTTATTCAGCAGGCTCTGCAGTCTGAGGAAAATATAATCTCCAGATCAGGTTGTATTTTATTGAATAGAATTCATATTTGTTCTAAGTAAGAAGGTATACGGTACACACATTCACAGTCTGAGCCACCTAACCATCACTCACTGTGATCAGAAAAGTGTGTGTGTGTGTGTGTGTGTGTGTGTGTGTGTGTGTGTGTGTGTGTGTGTGTGTGGAGGGGTGGAGGTGCTTGGCAGTTGTGCCCACATGGGCTTGTGCCATTTGGAAAAGGTTTTGCATGGTTTAATGGTAAACTGAAGAGGCTTTGTTCAAGTGAGAGCAAAACAGTGCACAGGAAAACGCTAAAGGAAAAAAAAATCATCCTAAAGTTTCAATGCATAGTTTGTTCAGCAACTCAATTGGTTACTAACCAAGTTTAGCATATCACGCTAAGAGCTGAAAGTGATGAAATGAACAAATTTACAGTGCAACAGGGAAGGAACTGAAACAGAAAATGTCATGTGAAAACTTGAGCTCTTTTGGTCTGGACCAAAGTGATGGACCCACCAATATAACTCTGGTATCTTGAGCTACTGTTTTAGGAACAGAAACATTTTTTTCACGCAAAACTTTAAGCAGCTAGAAGTTACATGTTTCCTGACTTCTTTTTAATAAAGCACAACATTCAAAGACTAAAACTATTTTTTTCTGTATTTTACCATCTTAATCAAAAACAATAATGTACTTTATGTTTTTTTTCTCCTATGTTGTAAAACTGTAAATTTGGAATTTGTTTGGTAATTACCAGTACAGTTCATTTAGGGAAGCTGTGGTATAAACCTTAAACTGGGTGGTGGTCTAATAATATGTGCACTGTATGGTAGTTAACAAGAGTCTAGCGTTATTGAATGGTGATTTTAGTCAGAAGTATACTTGATTATTGATTGATTAATGTATTTAGCAAATTAGCAAAAGACCATTTTTCACCTGAACATGAGTAAGGATGACACAAGGAATCTGATTAAATCATTAGTTCCAGCAAATAACTGAGACTTCTAGCTGCCATTGATAGTAATGACTCTTGTTTAATGCGAGCGGAAACAGTGTGAACCACAGGTTGCTGAGAGTGGAGGTTGGCTCAGCAGTTTGGATTTGACAAAGATTTTGTTGCTTTTTCTGTTTCCAATGAAGAGATGACTATCCTTCCCAAAACATCATCTTCTTCTTTTAATCCACACTATTAACATAAGTTGATGTCTTACATGCCAACAGATTTTTTTTCTTTTTTTTTTGAGCATCAAATTATTATCATTTTACTTAAACCACCAGAGTGTATAGTATCTGGCAAACCTGGATGGTTACACTGTCCATTTAGTTTGTTGTGGAGTATCTTTGACTCTAGACTTCATTGGCAACATTCAGTCCATTAATTTATACATTTTTTTTCTATTGTATGTCTATGTCTGCCTTTATTTGGATGATAGCTGTGATCTTCCTGGACTTGGATGAAAGCTGTCTATCAAAATTCAGTGGACAGATGTTTCACACATAATTCCTTTCAGCTGCTCTTTCCTGGAGTTATTTTTCTTTCTGCTTTACCTTCTTCCAAGCTTCTTTAGACTGGCAAGATTCATTGTACAGGGTGGGCCATTTATATGGATACACCGTAATAACATGGGAATGGTTGGTGATATTAAAGTCCTGTTTGTGGCACATTAGTATATGTGAGGGGGCAAACTCCTCAAGATGGGTCGTGACCATGGTGGCCATTTAGAAGTCGGCCATCTTGGATACAACTTTTGTTTTTTCAATAGGAAGAGGGCCATGTGACACTTATTGGTAATGTCACAAGAAAAACAATGGTGTGCTTGGTTTCAACATAGCTTCATTCTTTCATGAGTTATTTACAAGTTTCTGACCACTTCTAAAATGTGTTCAATGTGCTGCCCACTGTGTTCGATTGTCAATGCAACCCTCTTCTCCCACTCTTCACACACTGATAGCAACACCACAGGAGAAATGCCAGCACAGGCATCCAGTATCTGTAGTTTCAGGTACTGCACATCTCGTATCTTCACACCATAGACAATTGCCTTCAGACGAGCCCAAAGATAAAAGTGTAAGGGGGTCAGATCGGGAGACCTTGGGGGCCATTCAACTGGCCCATGATGACCAATCCACTTTCCAGGAAACTGCTCATCTAGCTAGGAATGCTCAGACCTGGCACCCATAATGTGGTGGTGCACCATCTTGCTAGAAAAACTCAGGGAACGTGCCAGCTTCAGTGCATATAGAGGGAAACACATCATCATGTAGCAATTTCAAATATCCAGTGGCCTTGAGGTTTCCATTGATGAAGAATGGACCCACTATCGTTGTACCCCATATACCACACCAAACCATCACTTTTGTTGTTCCAACAGTCTTGGAGGGATCCATCCAATGTGGGTTAGTGTCAGACCAATAGCGGTGGTTTTGTTTGTTAACTTCACCATTCACATAAAATGTGGATGACTGGTTGTGTAAAGCGCTTTGGGGTCCTTAGGGACTAATAAAGCGCTATACAAATACAGGCCATTTACCATTTAATAGAATAATACAGTTGGTCTCTATATATATGCTCTTAAAAATACATGTCCTGTTTTGCAATGCAGTCTTATAAGAAACTTGTAAAGAAATATATTGCAAGAAAAATCAGTTTTCTATTTTCATACATAGCACAGGGTTTTTTCATCTTTAATTTGTACCTGCCTGAAAGTGTGTAGCTATGGATACTGTGTAGCATAGCTACTGCCAGTGAAAGGTGTAATAGCAGTCTGTGGATTCAGTCACAGAGCAGAATCTAAGGTCAGAGGTCAGGTTGGGGTCAGCTGGTGTTGCCACACGTATGACTGTTCTGTAATTAAGCAAACGTGCTGGGATGAGGCGCGATGAGCCACAGATGTGAAAAATCACGGTGAAGATAATCGACCGTGGGAACGGTGGGGAGATGAGAATTGGCTGCATTCCTGGAATCATCCCCAGAGAGGAATAAAGACAGTGACTGTGGGAATGGCTGCTGCTCTCCCTTCAGTTTGCGTGTGTTCCCTGTAAGAGACAACGACACCAACACAGCCCGGGATTATCTTTGCTTTCTGAACTGCACATCATCGCTTATGTGTGTACATGTGCGTGCGCCTGCTTTTATTTATGTAACTTTTTGTGCACTGAGCTCTTGACCTTTAACCTTCGAGAATTCAATTTGAGTGTCAACTGTTACTGTTTGGTGCATCGGATACTGTGTGGGAATGTGGTGTTTGTCAATAAGTACATTTCTTTACATATTTATACATCTTATATTTCTGATACTGCACCACATTTCAGTGATTGGTGTCGCATTTATTCCTCTACAAAAACTGATTCACAGAAGATTGTTTCTTAATTTTCAGGCAACATACCAACTATTTCATGGTGTTAGGTTTTCAGGAAGAAGGATTCACTGTTTTTCCTTCATTCTTTTAATTGAACAAAAATAATTTAGATATTTAAGTTCTTAGTTGTGCTGAACAATTAATTTGAAGAGGTCCCTTTTGACTCTAAGTATCTGATGTGGGTGGTTTTGCAATAAGTAATGATATTATAACACTAATCTATTTTTTTTTTTTTTGCATGAACTATTTTTATCTTTAACTTTTATTAGTAAATTTTCTGGACTGTGATGTACTTTTCCTTGTAACATAAAAATAGCATCTTTGCATATGCAAGAACCCATTTGTTTTCTCTAAGACCTGCAGACAAATAGCTGTGATGAATAAACATTCAGATATGACTCTGTAAAAGTCACTCTGCAACACAAACAAAAGTCTTTCAAAACTCTGTAAGAAAAGGAAGCCATTTTAGCAGAAGCACAGGTAGCTGTACCTATAGCTTCTATTCAAATGTTGTTATTTGTCAGATGCGTTTAGAAATTCAGTCACCAACTGACCAGAGAAGTGCCAATTCAAGTGGCACCAGTTTTTAGTTTAAAGCATACACAAGAAACTTTTTGATATGTTTGAAATGAGCCATTACCACAGCAGCTGCCATTATATTGACACTTTACATTTAAACTTGAGGACACTTGTTATGCCATACAGAGTGTTGGCACTGTAAAAATGCATGTAAACATTAAGCTGTGGGAAATTCATAGCATCATGGCAAGAAGCCATAGCATTTCACTAGTGGCTGATGAAAAATACGCTCATTATTTGCTATATTACTCCTGGATTTAATTTAGAAATGTTCCTTTATACCACTATGTGTTTTGTTTGTTTTGTTTCTTTGTTGATATGCACCAGAATCCAGACACGGTTAGTTAATAATAACTAAGGACTTGTCACCCAGAGAGTTGATATTGTTTTTTAGGTTACCTTAGGAATTTAAGGACAGAGAAAATGTAAGCTAGTTAACTTTAAGTTTTACTCTTTAAACTATTGCACAGTTTATTCTGTTACACACACACACACTGTGTACTTTACACACTGGGCCTTATTTGTAACAAATTCTTTGAATTCATTAACTCACTGTCAGCATGTAGGATTATATAATCCACTTGAGATGATGCCGCTTGTCCAGTATGATCACAAACAAAGCTCAGTCAAAATGCCTCCATCTACCAGTACTTGAATGGAGAGAACGAGCGGAAGAGAGGAAGGGGGTGGGGCAGCCAGCCAGCCAAACAAGGAGCTCTTTATAGTGACTGACTATTTTCACGGTGACTCATCGTAGTTCACAGTCCTGTCTTTAGTCTGAGGAAGCCTGCCCTCATGTTTGCTGAATGACACACTGCATGATCAGAATGCCCAGCATGGATGTTTGGAGTGACCCCCATCCCTCCTGAAACACACACACAGACACACACAGACTGTCAATTCACAGAAATGTACTTTCTTGGCAGACTGGCTCCGATAACCTCTCACTAACTCTCTTCTATATGTGCAATTTGAGTTTTAACTGAATGTTAGTCCCGATGGTTACACAGAATTTTTTCTTAAACAAAGCTTAAAAAATGGTCAGTTTGGTAAAGTCAGCACTACTGAAATATCAGTCATGTATCCTTTACGTTTAGCTCTTTTATGTAGCAACTTAATTAAAAACAGAAGCCATGTGGGCCTGTTATGTTTTTCTCATTTTCTGTGATAGTCTGGCCATTTAGCAATCCAAGGTGATAGTCCATCCCAGCAGTACTGAGCAATTGCTAATTCACATTATCGATAGTCAACCAAGAAAAACCACAAGTTTGACCTTACCTACATCTTTAGCACAACAACTATAGACTGGAACATTTACAAATACAGTATGTATCTTGGCCAAACTGTTGTGAACTACAACCTCAGCTGTGTGCATGTGGCTGTGCAACAATGTGATTGTTGCACAAACTATTTTTGTAGTTCAGCTGTTGATTGGTTCTCTTGGGCGAAGAAAAGGAGAGTCAGCTTTCTCTTTATCAATGCAGAATTCTCCCAGAGATTTGTTGAGTGTCCAACAAAAAAACCAAGTGCTGTTCAAACCTTCTGTTTGCAAAAGGCAGCCAATCAGAATAAAGTTGGCTTAAAGGTTGTGTGATCTTAATATACTGTGTGATGTGAGCTGCGCAAGATTCAGTTTAGGACAAACAAAAATTATTTTGAATCATGAATCATGCAAAGCTAGTCTACTACAGTCCAAGAATAAAATATAACAACGGAAATCTAGACAATCTAAACAAGTCTCCATAAAAGGTGAGAACAAATAAATAAATAATAAATACTTTAATATACTTTAAAGAATTATTCCTTAAATGAACAGTTTCTGTCAAACCTCAACAGGTGTGTTTCAACTCTCAGTCTATAATCCAAACAAAGGTAGGGTCCCAAACAAAAGCTTAAACAAGCACCAGTTAGCAGTGATTTTTTGGGCTAGTTTCTGGAACTACGTCAAACCCTGGTATGTTTTTTTTGTTTTGGACACTAAACACAGTAGAATAGCGGTTACTTCATTTTGTATTCCTTATTTATTTATTTTTTTCAGATTCCCGGAGTTTCCTGGACAGCATGAACCACGGCAGCAGCTCCACAGAGGGAGAGATATTCAGATCAGACGTTCCTGCTTCCTGTCAGAGGATCTTTGGCTCCATGTGCTCAGTGTCATCGGGCAGCCCCCTCCCGCACACAGACAGGTACACAGACACTTCCATGCCCATACTCACCGGGTATGTTTCCAACGAGCAGTTTTGAATGACCATATTAATGCTGGGTAGAATCATTTCTGAAGTTTTACAGCTGCAAATGCTGTGATTCTCCATTCCTGCCACACCCCAAAAGCACAAAGGTGTTCTTTTGAGTTCAGATCTGGTCCAGCCACAGAAGCACATTTTCATGCTCAAGGAACCAGTTTAGGATGAATGAAAATAGCCAATATAACAAGATGCACATAGTCAATAACGATACATGCTAAATGTAAACAAACTGATTGTGGCTTTTGAGACATGATTGATTGATTGATAAGAAGCCTAAATTCTGCCAAGTAAACATTCCCCACCCAAATCCACCAGCAGCAGGAGCAGAAGCTAGACTGTTGATAGAAGGCATGCTGGGGTCATGGATCTCTTCATGCCAAATTCAAATTCTAAAATCTGCAGCCTCAGCAAAAATCTAGATTAGTAGAGATTACCCTCTTATGAACTTGTACCTTACAGTCTCAAAAATGAAATGTGGGCTTGATTTAAAAAAAAAGAAAAAAAAAGTGATAGATCTTGCATAGTTGCACGGCAGTTAGCAATGTCACCTCACATCAAGACAGTTTGAAAGTTACAACATGCTGTGTTAATAATTCATCTTCTTAATGATGTTACGTTGTTAAACTGATCATGGGAGATAGTAATAATAATTATATTAATTATTTATTTTAACCTACACTATATTGTCAAAAGTATTCACACACCCATCCAAATCATTGGAATCAGGTGTCCCAATCACTTCCATAGCCACAGGTGTATAAAATCCAGCACCTAGACACACAGACTGCTTCTACAAACATTTGTGAAAGGATCTGTCGCTCTCAGGAGTTCAGTTTTCTGGAGTGATGAATCAGGCTTTGTCATCTGTCACTCTGATGGACAAGTCTGGGTTTGGCGGTACCAGTAGAATGGTACTTGTCTGACTAACAGTTTGGGGATGGCCCTTTCCTGTTTCAACATGACTGCGCACCAGTGCACTAAGTAAGATCCTTCAGACATGGATGAGGGTGTTTGGTGTAGAAGAACTTGACTGGCCCAGAGTCCTGACCTTTGGTATGAATTAGATCGGAGACTGTGAGCCAGGCCTTCCTATCAAACATCACTGACCTCATGAATGCGCTTCTGAAGAATTGTCAACTACTCCCATAAACACACTGCTAAATTTGGAAAGCCTTTCCTGAAGAGTTGAAGCTGTTATATCTGCAAAGGGTGGGCTGACAGCATTTTAAAGGCTGTGGATTAAGAACAGGATGTCACTCCAGATCATAGGCCTGTGAAGGCAGAAGCCAATACTTTTGGCAATATAGTGTATGTTGGCTGTAACACTTCACACTGATGCATTGCCTGACCTTATGTTTGTCTTTTTTACGTGATTTAAATTCCACATCATAACCTTCTCTCCCACAGCTCCACTCCTCCTCCAGTGTGGCACGACCATACTTCAAACTCCCTGAACTCCTCGTATCCTTCCCAGCCATCACCTCCTCTATCTCTCAACTCTCCCAATGCCCACAGTTCTCCTCATGGGCCCGCAGGGGCCCACAGGGGAAGGGACAGCACAGACTTGTCCTCATTATTGTTGGGGAATGGTGGCCTGGAGGAGAGCCTGCTGGAGGCAATGGAGGGCCTTGGTAGTTTTAACCTGTTTGGAGAGGAGGGCCTTGCTCCACTGTTGCCTGAGAAAAGAAGGGGAGGTGAAGGGGGAGAGCTTAGCTCCCGCTCCCCTTCACTGAGTGGATATTCTAGCCCTCGTAGTGGAAGCAGTCTCAGCATCCCTTTCTCATCTTCCATGACCCCTGACCCCCTAAGAGGAATCAGTGGGGCCTCGTCACCTGGAGCAGGTAAACAGTCCCACATAGATTCTCTGAATGTGGCACTGATAATTTATTTTCTCTGTTCCTGACATGAACATTTCAAACTATAAAGATAGCTTTGTAAAACTTCATATGGAAATTTCTCACCACCCCAAACCCAGTCTTACTATTAACAGCTTTTTGAACCAGAGCCACACAAATGCAGCAAGCATCCTAACCTGAAGATGACTTTCATTTCCTTGACCAGATACATCAGACTGTGCACTACACCAATTGGCTTTCTTGAACTGTCCTTGTCAAATCAAACATCCAAAACTATCCTTTTGGTTTATTGAGCTGGGGTTGTTACAGGATATGGTAAAAACAGGAGAGATTTATATTACAAAGTTGATCCAGTGGGACATTTTATGCTTCCACCTCAGGATTGAAGGTGGATTCTAATATCAAAAGAAACTTTGTTTACATTAAAGTAAAACAGAAAATGCTTCACTGAGTTGACAACAATTGAAGGAGAAAAAAAAGGCTAAATGCACACATCAGGGAAAGCACCAAATAACAACAGTCGCTTCAAAGTGCTTTATATTGTAAGGCAAAGACCCTGCAAATAATAGAGAGAAAAATCCAACAATAAGATGACTCGCTTTGTGCAAGCACTTGGTGACGATGGGAAGGAAAAACTCCCTTTTAACAGGAAGAAACCTCCAGCAGAACCAGGGCTCAAGGAGGAGTGGCTATCTGCTAGATAACAAATAGAACAAACAGATGCTGTGGAATAGAACCAGAGATTAATAATAACTAATAAATGAATGCAGAGAGGATTGTAAACACATAGTGGGTGAGAAAGGTAGTGAAGAAGAAACACTTCTGCATTAAGGAAAAGCCCCTGGGAGCCTACAGCTATTGCAGTGTAACTAAGAGAGGATTCAGGGTCATCTGATCCAGCTCTGACTATATGTTTTCAAAAAGGAAGCGGCCTAAAAGCTGAAGGCTCCGCCTCCCATTCTTCTTTTAAATGTCATAGGAATAGAGGGAGCAACAGTAATAGTGATCCAGCAGTCTGTGCTCTGTTGGGGTGATATTATGGTACTATGAGGTCTTTAAGATAAGATGGGCACTTCTCCTCATTTACAATGAGAAGTGTTTTTCGAAAGCTCAAATATGTCAAAACAGGCATCACTAAATTGAACAGCTAGCTAATTAAGGTGTAAGAGTGTTTGAAATGTAATAACAAAGAGCCCAAAACAATAATGTGTATAATGTAAAGCTGTTTTCAGAGTCAAATCTGGAAGACAGAATTTGTTTCATAATGGGAATGATATCCCATTACTATCTGTCCAGCATAGTCACTCAGTTCAACAACCATAGTCATGTTTAATTTCAGGGAGAAAAAGCTGAGTCACTCACAGGTCTTTTGCCTTTTCAATCCAATTAGCTAATTTCATGTTTTATATCATAATATGTTAAAATGATCAAGGCTATTTAGGAACATGATTCAAACGTGACCACATGTTGGCTGTTAACTTACCGTTGGTCACTAGTTAGGTTTTGTTATAGAAAGATTAAGAGAAATCTTAATCGGAGTTGCAAAGTGGTGGCACCAAAAATCACGAATCAGGCTAACTGAAGATATTTTTGTCTGTGTGGCTACACGGTGTACTCACCCTTTAACTGTGAGTCTGGTCATATTTGGCTCAAAGCTGGTGTGAAACCTAACAGAGAGCTTTAACCTGTGTCTTGCAGACTCTGGCAGTAAGCAGGATACTGTGAAGTTTGTTCAGGACACTTCCAAGTTCTGGTACAAGCCCGACATTTCCAGAGACCAAGGTAAATATTGGTCTTGGACCACAGTGGTTAATGGCCACTTGTGAGAAGATAATACACCCTTGTGCAAAGGTTTCCTCTATGTACAATGCAGACTGAGTCTAACTTTAGCTTATCTCTGCTTCCTCCTTCTGTTGACCTATTGAACAGCCATCGCGGTGCTGAAGGACAAAGAGCCGGGTTCGTTCATTGTCAGAGACAGCCATTCATTTCGTGGCGCATACGGTTTGGCCATGAAGGTGGCCACACCTCCTCCATCAGTGATACAGAGCAAAAAAGGTGGGTTGAATGCCATGTTCTGCATATACAAACTTTCTGTGAGCTGCCAAGAGAGCACTGCAAAAATGATATTTAAAGGTGCAAACCTCAGCACTATGAGTCAGCTAAATGGGAGTGTGCTTCCTAGTATTTTGGACTTTAATCACTATTTTAATTTACACTTCATGTTAATTAAATATTAACCTTTGATGTAATTTATAGATATGAATAAACTAAGCCATGAGGCCATGTTTTGCAGGAGGAGATCTGTCTAATGAGCTGGTGAGACACTTCCTGATAGAGTGCACACAGAAAGGTGTTCGGCTTAAAGGATGCCCCAATGAGCCTTACTTTGGTGAGAACACTGCACACGCTATGATCCAGATTAAATACCTTTTTTTTTTTAAATAAAAGTAAAACATAACAGCCTTGACCTGATCAAAGTCTAACTACAGCTAGGAGAGCAGCATGCTTCCTCATAGCTGTTTAAAGTCCATCCCAGGTCATAACAGACAAGCACCATGCTGCCCCCTACTGGTCAGCACACTGGAGTGCAGCTGACTCATCTCAATAGTCATACACATGATGATTTTTGTTGACAGGAAGTCTCACAGCGCTGGTGTGTCAACACTCCATCACGCCACTGGCTCTGCCCTGTAAACTCATCCTGCCTGACAAAGGTAACGAAATATGAATTTATATCACAGAATGGGAACACAAGTGGAGCTGGGAATCGATTAACTCAGTCAGTTAAGCACAGGATATTAGGGGCACTGCAATGAAAATGCTTTAAATACAATACTGTGCAAAACTCCTGAGCCACCCCTAATCTCTGTATATTTGGTTCAAGTGATCCAGACTTTCTTGTCATTTTCAAAATGGTCTTGATCAGTAGAAGTGGAGTACTTTGGGCTTTTTGATTGGCTTTCATTGGTTTTCATTCTTTGTTTGACATCTGTATATGAAAAAGGACTTCACAAAACAGTACAGTAAATACCTAAATACATTTGCACAAAGAAAAATGCTTTGATACATTTTGCTGAAGAACTCATGGGCCATATCTCACGCTATTAAATTTCTCTCCACACTTTGCTTGGATGGAGCTGAATCTGCTGATATAGGCTTACATTTATTTCCATCTATATTTTCTTATATATTCATTTTGTTTACTTTTTCCAAAATATGCAAGACAAATGTTTTCAAATTAGTTCCTGGTCTTTGAAGTCACTCGGATTTCCAAATCGTTTTATCTGGAACATGCTTGTCATAGTTATTAGAAACTAAATTTTATGAGTGGATTTTACGTTGTTTGCAAACAGCAAGACTGATTTTTAAAAACCAAATGTTGTTTTCCTTTTTGCATATTTTTGTACAGTTATGGTTACAGATTCTTCCAGCGTGTCAGTACGCTTGTATTTTTAGGGATTCATTTACACCAAATTCACCCTGAATCAACTCCATCAGTCAAGGCTGACTGTGGCCCAAAGAAAACTGGACGGGCCACAATTGGGCTAAAGAATGTTGCCATGTACAGTCTTTGTATGCTCTTTCTGACGTCTCGACATGTGACTACGATATATTCAAAAAGTCCAAGCTGAGAAAAATACTTCAGTTAGATGGTTTATCCCCACGCTTCTGAATATTCACAAACTTTTACACTACCATGTACTAGAGATGAAGCAGCTGTCACGTACCTCGTGTCTGCTTGGTTACAAATGCAGTTTGTTTTGTTAACGCACTGGTGTAATTTGTGAGTTTTTCCAAGAGAGCTCATCACTATCTTGTGTTTGCAGATCCACTAGAGGAGCTGAATGACTCCTCTACACAGACAGCAACAAACTCAGCAGCTGAGCTTCTCAAACAAGGAGCAGGTATGACATTTTAAATTAATCTGTGCGCACAGAATATTCATTTATTATCAACAGAAGCTTGTCAGAAGCTTGTTCTTTCTTTGTGCTGTTGTAGCGTGCAATGTGTGGTACCTGGGCTCTGTAGAGCTGGAATCTCTCACGGGACACCAGGCGGTCCAGAAGGCGACCACAGTCACGCTCTCCATGGATCCTCCACCTCCCTCCACTGTCGTACATTTCAAAGTCTCAGCGCAGGGAATCACACTCACTGACAACCAGCGGAAGTGAGCATTTTTTGCACCTGCAGGCCAAACATACACAAACACACACCGATTAGAAATCTGATGTGTTCACACAGACTCTTTGTTTGACTCTGCAGGTTGTTCTTCAGGAGACACTACGCTGTCAATACTGTCATATTCTGTTCTCTGGACCCGCAGGGCAGGAAGTGAGTACTGGACATGGATAACAAAAATGCAGCTTTGCACACACTTCAAAGCATCTGTGTAACAAAACAAAGAGAGGTTTCTCCAGGTTCAGTCTGTACTCATGAAGTAGGCGTCTGATACTTACAGGTCTATGGCTGAAACATGGCTTTCAAACTGTGAAACAAAAGCTTCTTGGGTCACTGTTAACATCCCTTCATGACCCACTTTAAAGTCATTGTGTGAGAAACATAGGATGCTAACTGCTACTAAAGACAACATGAACAGAAAGTGTGCTTTGGAATAACACAACTAGTATAATTCAGCCATGGTAGCAGCATGCATATCAGTGCATATCCACATATGCATTTCCATAAACTGCATATATAAGATGGATATAACTTCCAAGTCTAAAACGTCTCTCAAAATGATTGAAGAAAAATATGATTTGTTATTTAATTCAGTATTTTTCTCATGTAAAGGGATAATTAAGCCATGCTGTGTCCAACACTAATTCTAAAAAGAGAAGAGAAGAACCATATGTCACTTCTTGCAAAGAAAACTAAAAAAATAAATAAAACAAGTAAAGCAACTGAAGTTATAAGAGCCTAATAGTCCAACATTACTGCCAGGGTAAGATGGGTGCGGATGGATGCATGGGAAGAATGTGTATTTTCCAAAACAGGAAACAAATTTTTAAGAATTCACAGAGTTTAAAGAATCGAAACAGACTCTGGCCAATGTTTACAGGAAAATGAGTACAAAAAAGTGAACAGGTTATATTACTGAAGAATGGGAGACGTTTCATGGAAAAGTGGTGAAAAACACATCCTCAGTTTGTACCTGAAATGTCCTTTTTCGTATCAACGAGACTTTCATTTCATTCATCAGGGTTACCTTATCTAAACTCAACTCACTCACTGAACATATTGTGTCGAAAGCTGACACAAGTGTCATGATTTTAATTTCTTTTGTCCCAAACAGGTGGACACGAGACAGCGGCTCCACTGCAAAGTAAGTCAGCTTTAGAAAGGGTCTTCTCGTGCATGTTGTCAGTTAATCAGAGTGTGCATCATGGTTAGAAAAATCATATGAATTTCTTTTGTAAATGTACTAAAGCTGATTAAACTGTAGAGCTGGTTCAATATCAATATCAATATCAATGGTACTCATTTTGAAAATCCAGTTGTTTTGTTTAATCTTTGAACTATGGCAAAAAATGTCAAACAAATGGAGTCTTACTCTACTTTGGTGAGGACCACAGCTCGTTTCCATCTAATCCATGTTTGGCGTTAAGTCTCTGTTCTGAGAGGTGAAAAGTTTCCCTGCTGTTCTGTAAATTTCTCTTGTGTGTCTCTCTCGTTTTCTTCCAGGATCTTTGGATTTGTTGCCAGAAAATCTCAGAGTGAGACTGAAAACGTGTGCCATCTGTTTGCTGAGCACGACCCTGAGCAGCCGGCGAGCGCCATTGTCAACTTTGTCTCGAAGGTCATGATCGGGTCGCACAAGAAGTAGCGAGAAAGAGACTTGAGCAGTGGAGTAAAGAACTTGGACTTATAGGAATCCTGCCCAAAAGTCATATAAATATGAAAAACTTTGAACCCTTACACTCCAGCGCTTTCAGCTCCTATTCCTACCTGCGGAGTACATTTGTCTTTTGCACTGCAGGATGCTAGCACCAGAGGGAGCCAAAAGTATGAAAGTCAGTTCACATTTTGGCTATTTTCTTGAACTTTTATTTTGAAACTTATTCTAAACGCACTTATGACATTGATCTTGCTTGTGGCAGACAGTGAAAACTGCCCATTGTAGCACACTTATTTCAAATCAAGAAATATTAGATAGTCCGCACACAAACACAATTCCAATTCTGATTTTTCTGTGTTTTACTTGTAAAAAGAGTCAAAACAGGTTTCATCATCAGCTTTGTGTAAACTAACTGTTATGTTCAGTGAAACCAACAATATTTTAGCATGACAGGCAATATTTTGGTTTCCCTGTACTTAAGATGAATCATTTATGTCATGTTTATGTACTGGTTGAGATATTTATCCATTTTAAAGATGTGTCACTGTCTTTATTTCCCCAAAATATATTTGTCATATATTTTTTGTATATTAACACATATTGTACATTAGCATTAAAGGAAGTGTACTTAAGAATTTATGGAGTTTTCTTACAAATTGTGGAAAAATACTTTGTAATGTTTTACACAGTGAGCTATTACATATACAGTTGTTCATGTGTCTTTTATTGATCCGGTTTGTGTACAGTTATTATGCTCTAAATTTTCTCTTTAGATCTTTTGATGAATGTCGATGAATCTCTGATGTATTGTTACTGTTTCCATGTTACAAAATGTTTTTTTCCATTCAATTACTGGAGCATGTCAAAGATGAACTTTTGTTTGTTTCTGTCGCTCTGATGTAAAGCCAAAAATCGAGTGTACTGTTTCAGTCCACCGCAGCTTTACAGTTTGATCCTGAGAGCAGACACGTGTCCCTTGACAGTTTTATCTGCCCATTCAAACTCTGCCCAATCAGACATGCAGAGCTACCCGGTGTAGTGACCCCTTATGATTAAGCAAGCTGAAAGTAACTTCAGATCAACTGATCTCAATGTCATCACATTGGCTCACTCATTTAGGTCACAGTATTTAAGCTCCTGTAACCTGTCTACAGTTATGTATCTGCAAGCCATTTTGCAACCCAACTTCCCCTCAGATTCTTCTTTCTAGCTCCATCTGAGTTAATCACTGTCATCCCTGTGCTGGTTTCCTCATGTGAGAAGTCTTAGATCAGAGCCATACTGCAAAATTATAATCACTGCAGGTGGAAGTGATTTAAATGGGGACTGGAAACTGGAGAAGGTGGAGTGGTAAATTGACTGATTCTTACACACTGCTTTTGTACTCCTGAGCACTCAAAGCGCTTTATAGAACTTGCCTCATTCACGCCAGCACTTGGTTCTGTGCTTTTTCTATCTAACATTCACACTGTGATGGATGCATCAGGGAGCAGCTTGGGGTTAGTATCGTGCCCAAGGATATTTGGCATGCAGACCGGAGCAGGAAGGATTTGAACCTTCTGAACTTTCAAATTAGCAGATGACCTTCTCTACCTTCTAAGCTACAGCTGCCCGAGTCTGGATGAGTGTCAGAAATGTATAAAAGAATGGATATGCCATTCTTCTTTAACTATATTGTTATTGACTCATTTTTTTAATTTTTTTTTTAGCAAAAACTAGTTAACTGCGATGATTATTTTGAAGTTCCTTTCAAAATTAATTTCATGTCATTCCTTTTCTGAATTTTACAATATGATAAAATCCCACAAGAGCTTCCTCTTCCTCTCATTCTTAGGAGCAATAATAATGTTCCCTCTGCTTGGTTTAATCAAGGTTTAATTTGGTTTTTAACACTTTGAGAATGATTGAGTGACTGATCAGAAACAGTTGAGCAGTAAAAAACTATTAAATAAAGATGATTTAAATGCCATTCACTATTTATTAATATTTCTACCAAGCCTCCTTATGGATGAGTTGAGCGCATAGATGAATACATTTGACCGTTGTTATAAAAAAAGGAAGAGCAATTTTTCATTGATGTATGTAACCCAAATTAGTTTATTTTACTTATTTAACTAGAAAGAGTGTGTTTGGTGTATATAATGTGAAAAACGATGTTCAGTAATTTTGGGTAAAGATTTTAAAAACCATTGTGTAGTTTGCAGCATTGTCAACAGATGGTAGCAGTCAGTCGCCATATCTTATACTGAATCCAGTATTAAGTATTGCTTAATTTTCTGATGTTTCTTGGTTTCGTTTTCCTGACTGCACTCGTTTTCATATTAGAATACTACAGACCCAACTGAGCAGGTCCGCAAATGCGCGAGGAACCACCCTCTTGAAAACCAGCCGATGCCAGTGTGTGTCCAAGCTTGCGTCTCAAGAGGATGAGGAGTATCTTTGGGACACTTGTCATAAAAGGGTGCTTTACATGCCTGTTAGGTCTCAGGGGGCCTCACAGATTGACTGATGTCTGCCTGTGTCTGTGTGTCGCGCCTTGCTTTAGGAGGCCAGATCATCAGATACCAGCTCTGAATCGGGCTCTATTCAAGTTCTTGCTTAGTGGGGAGTGCTGAGGAACTGGAAGTGGGACACGCTGCCGTCCTGCAGTCCTGCCTGGCTTGGAGGGACAGCATGGAGGGTGGGGGTGGGGGGGGTTGGGGTAGTTATGGTGTGTGTGTGTGTTGGGGTGGGGGTAGTTACTGGTGGTGGATGACCTCACCATTACGGGAAACTTTCCCACAGCCTGAACACAAAGAAGGCCGTCAAAAGGTAAAAAGGATGAGAAAGAATAGAAATTTAACACAGTGTGTAAAAAAGGAGGCAAAGTGCGGAAGAACAGTTAGTGGATGAGAAAGAGGCTGTGTCAAAGGGGGACTCGTGTTCCCTTTTCAGCAATTCAGAGATTTGGAGGCTTGATAGAGGCTCTGCTTTCACTCTGACAGGCCTGACATAGACTCCGCTCACAGCAGCGACCCTCAAACCGGCTCTCATTCCCTCTTTGCTGAGTCACCTGCCGCCATTTTGTTTCCCAGCTGGACATCTGCTTGCACTTCCTGTTGCACTTCCTGTCAGACAGCCCGCCGGCACCTGGTCGCACGGTGGTTTTCACAGTAGCCACCACCGCCGCCGCCGCCGCTACTGGACGACACCACATTCCTGGCATTGCTCGCCCCGAATGGTGTTTGGAAATCCAAAGACCAGCTTCCGTTGGGGAATGCCACCCTCACAGAGTCCCTCTCAGCCTCTGATCCCCAGCCTCGTCTCACTTTATTTGAGTTAGCTATTTAAAGCCCATGCTAAGTGTGCTGCTGGCTGCACAGGGAAGCAAACACACACTCCATCTTGCACGGTAAAACCACACCACAAATAATCCCTCTCCTATTTTTATTTTGAGCAGGGCTGAAGGGATATAGCCTGCAGGGATGACTGGAAAGATGGGCTGATTTTGTTTATGTGTCATTTCATGATCATCCCTGGCTGATTAGACGGTATATAATAACTAAGCAGCTAATTACAGGGGAAAAAAGTCAAGTAACCAACATGACTAAATATTTAAACATTGACTTTTTTATTTTTGTTTTTTATCTGACAGCTGTGGTAACATGTTGAATAGAGATATTGTATAAGGAACACATTCAACTTAGAAATGTACAACATTGGCTTACTAAATTTTCTGATCATTCAAATGTAGAATTATATTTAGAAACTTGTCTTTAATCAGCTTGGGGAATCAGTCATTAGGCATTTTTAGAGTGTCCAGGTTTTACTAACAGTTCCTGCAACTGAGGACAAACAACTGTCTGGGGCATCCCCACACTGTGTAGATGTAGAGAGTAAATGATGAAGCAGAAATTAAAGCTAGTATCTTTTATAGGATGTTAGGATCCTTATACTGGTAACACGAGCACAAAGCATTCCTTAGTCAGGTTTTTGGCAGCGTAAGTGGTACAGCGAGCTGAAGACCACCAGAAGAAGCTTGCTGTAAGGTTACTGGCATCTTGCATGCATATAAAGACGACAGTCTTGTTGTAATGTTTTAGTGTGTATCTTAAAACAATATCCACAGTCAGCGTGAAACCCAGTAACCTTGACCTATGATTTGCCACTTAACCAATTTTTAAACATGAACTTCAGTATTTCACTATTTTTTTTGCAGTATTTTCCACTGTTGTCTTTTCTCACTCCAAAATACTCCATAAAGATTCAACAGTTCAGCTGCCTGGAGCTGCATGAGGCTATAAGCTGTGCAACCTGGCATCGCTCTGACTTTTTACATGTAAGTTAGCAGGTTAAAGGAAGGCTGAAACAATTGTGTCTCACATTTTCATACACCTCTAAACTACTAGAGAAGTTACGGTCTGAAGTACATACTGAAAATGTCTTCATAAACCCGGCAAACCAGGTCATTGGAACTGCATATTGTTTATTCAGTGGCTTACTGGCAATGCACTCTTTGCATTCCCATTTGATGAACACAGAACATGAATGCATCATAGATTTATGACTCTGAGACATCCAGGCGGCAGTATTTTGTGTGTGTGGCACACTTTCACAGATTTCACACAGCCATGTCTCATGAGCTACACACACACACACGCACACACAAAGTGATATTTCCATTTGCACACCAATCAAGGTTTGTGGCCTACGTGAGCTCCGGCACATGCTGAGAAAACAGTGCCTTTATGGCTGTCCTCCTTATTGCATTGTCTCCAGTATAACTGATAGAAACACACTGTTTCACACACATACACAGGCACGCAAGCACACACAAAAGGTTTGGTACTTGGGTATCAGCGTCAGTCTTAATAAACCTGTCTCCAGGGGGCGGGGCTAGGGTAATGTCCCACACAAAGAGCTCCTGCTGGGCTGCTGAGCCAACCAGAGGCCAACAGATTAACTTGCATTACATCAGCATCTCCACAATACGCCTAATGAGGGAGGGATTATGTCCATATGCCTGAGTGTGTAAATGTGTGTGTCGGCTCTCCTGGCACTATTGCATCACTAATTAAATGCGATGACTCACTTTTGCTGATTCAGTGTCCATTCAGCTGTGCAAATTTAAGAAGCACACACAGATGTATATTTTAGCATATAGACTATGTGCCCCTGAAGCTGCACCAGAGGTGGGAAACTACAAAGTACTCTGTTACTAGGCATAGGAATCGAAAAGTACAATTTCGAGTCCATTATCGATATTACTTCCTTGTTGATTCATGTATCAATTCTCATTGGGTTCTCATTGGCTCCGATTTGAGTATCACCACCATCAAGCAGCAATAAAAACATTCATAAGATAAGATAAGATAAGATAAGATAAGATAAGATAAGATAAGATAAGATAAGATAACTCTTTATTGTCATTGCACAGTCATACATAGTACAATAGTACAATGAAATTGGAAAACTGTCCTACGTCGGCACTACATATAACACAACACGACACGATATGACACATCACAACGCAACACAAACAACACAACACAGTATAATAACTTAGTAATAAAAAAAGAAGAATAAGTGTATTTGTATTGCACACTGTTATTATTGCACATTAATTATTATTGCACCTTGTTATAAATATAAATATTATTATTGTTATTGTTGTTTTAAACATTGTTACCTCCCCCCTAAAAAAGTCCAGGGAGGTAGCCAGTCAGGTCTGCTATTTGCATTGATCAGGGCTATTGCCCTGTTGTAAAAGCTGTCCTTGAGTCTATTTGTCCGGGACCTCAGCAGCCTGAACCTCCTGCCGGACGGCAGCAGCTTAAACACCCGGTGTCCTGGGTGTGTACCATCCCGTAGGATGCTGCGGGCCCTCTTGAGACAGCGAGTGCTGTACAGGTCCTTCAGGGAGGGAAGAGGATGTCCAATGATTTTTTGGGCCATATTGATGACCCTCTGGAGTGCCTTTCTGTGTGCTGTGGTGCAGCTGGAGAACCACACACCGATGCAATACGTCAGCACACTTTCAATGGAGCAGCGGTAGAAGACGGTCAGCAGCTCCTTCTTCAGGTCCATTTTTCTGAGGATTCTCAGAAAGTGGAGACGCTGTTGGGCCTTCTTTAAGACCGCAGAGGTGTTAGAGCTCCATTGGAGGTCTGTGTCTATGTGCACTCCCAGAAACTTGAAACTGGAGACCCTTTCCACACACTCCCCGTTGATGCTGACAGGCTGCAGCTCGGACTTCCTCCTTCTGAAGTCAACTACCAGTTCTTTTGTCTTGGTGGTATTGAGGTCCAGGTTGTTATCTACACACCAATCTGACAGCCTCTGAACTTCAGCTCTGTACGCCGTCTCATCTCCCCCAGAGATGAGCCCCACCACGGTGGTATCATCTGCAAACTTGATGACTGTGTTGTCTGGGTGGGAACTAACACAGTCATGTGTGTACAGAGTGTACAGTAGGGGACTCAGTACGCAGCCTTGTGGAGAGCCGGTGTTGAGGCTGAGGGCTGAGGAAAGATGAGGCCCCACTCTAACTCTTTGTACACGGTCTGAGAGGAAGTCTCTGATCCAGCGGCAGGTGGTAGAAGGAAGTCCGATTTCCAGCAGTTTAACTATTAGTTTGTCCGGGAGTATCGTGTTGAAAGCAGAGCTAAAGTCAACAAAGAGCAGCCTGGCGTAACGGCCCTGCACTTCCAGGTGAGAGATGGTGGTGTGGAGCGTTGTAGCAATGGCATCTTCAGTTGATCTGTTAGCTCTGTATGCAAACTGGAGCGGGTCGAGTGTGGGTGGCAGCCAGGACATGATGTGACGTCGGACCAGTTTCTCAAAGCACTTCATTATAACAGGTGTTAGAGCAACTGGTCGGTAGTCGTTGAGGCTGCTAATGTTAGTACGCTTTGGCAGTGGGACAATTGTGGCTGACTTTAGGCACGGCGGGATGCAGGACTGGGACAGTGAAGAGTTGAAGATCTTAGTGAAGACCCCAGCCAGCTGGTCTGCACACTCTTTTAGGACCCTTGCGGTTACCCCATCTGGTCCGGCGGCCTTCCTGGGGTTCACTGCCCTCAGTGTGCGCCTCACCTCATATTCCTGCACTATGAGGCTTGGGCTGCTGCTGCTGTCCGATATTTTTGCTGCTGCTGCCTCTGGTCCCTTCACCTCAAAGCGTGCGAAGAAGTGGTTCAGCTCCTCCGCAAGCTCCCCGTTACCCTCAGTCAACGTGGTATTGCAAGGTTTGTAGTTGGTTAAGTGCTGAACTCCCTGCCATACCTGTCGTGAGTTGTTGGTGCTGAAGTGGTCTTCGATCTTTCTCTTGTACGCTGCCTTGGCCTCTCTGATGCCTCTTTTCAACTCTGGCTGCACTGTACTGCATACCATCACCGGATCTAAAAGCGGCGTCACGTTGCTTCAGCAGGACCTGGACCTCTTTAGTCATCCAGGGTTTCTGGTTGGAATACACCCAGAGACGTTTGTCCACAGTGACACTGTTGACACAGAAATTAATATATGAGAGCACTGATGTTGTGTGCTCTTCAAGGTCCTGATGTTCGAACACGCTCCAGTCCGTGTTTTCAAAACAGTCCTGCAGCTGATGTGATGCACCTTCTGGCCAGGTTTTCACAGTTTTTGTGACTGGGGGGGCTCTTCTCCTAATGGGAGTGTATGCAGGGATCAGCAGCATGGACATGTGGTCTGACAAACCTAGATGTGGTAGAGGAGTTGCTCTGTAGCCTTTTTGGATGTTGCTGTAGGCTTTATCCAGTGTGTTTTTCCCCCTCGTTGCACATGTAATATGCTGTTCAAATCTGGGGAATACTGACCTTAAATCAGCATGGTTGAAGTCCCCAGCTATAATATGCACTGCGTTTGGATGGGAGTTCTGCTGGTTGCTTATTGTCTTGTGCAGCTCCTCCATGGCCGAGTTAGCATTAGCATCGGGTGGTACGTACACGGCCGTTACCATGACAACAGTAAACTCGCGAGGTATGTAGACGGGTCTGCACTTCACAGTCAAATATTCCAAATCCGGGGAACAATGGCTGTCTACAGTCTTTGTATTTTTGCACCAGCTGTCATTGGTGTAGATGCATAAACCCCCTCCTTTGATCTTACCGGAGTGGCCGTTCCTGTCGTGACGGTGGACCGTGCGGCCTGCTAGCTCAATAGCCGAGTCCGGAATTGATGGCTGCAGCCAAGTCTCTGTGAGTAATATTATGCTGCTGTCCCGTACACACTTGTTGACTGCAATCTGTAATCTCAGTTTGTCGATTTTGTTGGTTATGGACCTGACGTTGGAGAGGAAAATACTCGGAAGCGGTGGCTTAAATGGCTGTTTCTTTAGCCGAGCTAGTGGGCCCGCCCTGCAGCCACGCTTTTGCCTCCTTTATTTACGTTTCCTCTTTGTCTTGCCGCTGGGAAGAACCAACCACGGAGACTCTGGAGCTCTTATTATGTCCTCCGGAATGCCGTGAAAGTGGTGGTAGTCCGATGTAATGCTCCTTGCACAGCGTAATCCCAAACTCAGAAGGTCCTGACGACTGTAAGTGGACTCTACTCGATGTATAATAATAAAAAACACACACATCCACACAGATACACGTAGAAAAAGTAAAAAACAAAACACCGAACGTGAGGAGCAGTGAGCCGCTGCGTCTGTGCGCGCCGCCATCTTGCAAATGTTTGTGCATGTAGGAGGTATTTGCCCTCTTTGCTGTGATCCGTGTTGGGGTTGTTATTCAGAAAAAGTAATTATTACTCATATTCAGTGTTGGTCAAGTTACTTGAAAAAAGTAATCAGTAACTAATTACTGATTACGTCCCCAAAAAAGTAATCCCATTACTTTACTGATTACTTATTTTCAAAAGTAATTAATTACTTACTTACTTAGTTACTTTTTAAAAACACAATTTACAACCTGAATAGGTGATAAAGTGATAGATCTTTCAGCCCAATTCTACTTTTTCTGCATAATCCATCATACAAAATGTAATCAAATGGAAAAGTCTCTTTTTTTTAAACTTGTTTTATCAGTTTTAATCTTTTAACTTTATGCATCAAGCAAAAATTAAATTATATGCAACACTCTCTGACTTGAAAAAATTATTTTAACATTTAAACCTATTTTCTGCACATTCCAGCACATAAAATAAAATATTTTTTGTGTTTACACTCAGTCTTTCAAATAGATGCAAGTAAAACACAGCGGTCATGTTGCTCTATTTTCACCTGTAAAGCAGGAGTGGGGTAGGCGGAGGTTTGCTCTTACAACGCGTTACTGCCCATCTCTGCTCATATTACATAGAAAACCTTTCTTGAAAGAAATTCAGTGCATTACTTACATTGATTACATTACTTTCACATTTCTGTGTAAAATGACCTGTAACACATATTTCATAACTTCATAATTAGTCTTTAACAAAATAAAGCTGAGGCTACAGTCCCACACACCAACACATATCCAAATGAATAAACACATATAATATGTTTTTTTCTCTTAGTATTTATGCAAGAACACGAAGCCACTAACACCACGAGCAAAGATGGAAACGATCGGCACAGTGATTCTAGTTTAGAAATATGAACAGGCTGGAATGGAGGCTGCAGCCTGACTGCTCATCACTGCCTTTTAATCACAGAAGATCAGGCTCTGCTGTGCTGGAGTCTGCATACGATAATATACAAAATATACGAAAATCACTTTGGGTTCTTGGCGAGCTAAGCGTTAGCATGCTGTCTTTGCTTGGCACTTGCAAAGAGCTGAAGTTGTGTTAGCAGCATCATGCAGTTTCTGTCCTTGATGCAGTTTTCACTTTACCATCACGCCCTTGTACTTTTGTGTATTAAAATTAAAATATTTTTCATATCTGCACTGAAGATTGTGCCACTAATTTCCTCCTCCAGCAGAAGAACTGAAATGAGCTGATTGTAGCACACAGGATTGATAGCCGAGCAGATTAACTACGACTACGATTGCCATGCCTATTTGTTACTGTACTTAAAAAGAGGTATATGTTTTTTACTTTCGGCATTTATTTACTTGTATTCCTTAAATTTTAACACAATCATCTGTGCTTGCTACTGCTTACACTTTCATAACAAACTTGTTATTTTAGGTTTGCATACAAGGGAAGTTTTTTTTTTCATGTCACTGCATGCCTTCCAGCCCTCAAACTGAATTCAGCTAAAAGAAGGGACAATAACAAAGACAATCCTGTTGATGTAGCCATCATTGGTACTTATCGCACATACCAAGATGATGTGTTGCACTATACTCTGGGGTTAAAGTGTGCCGGAATGATCTGGAATGTTATTTTTGGTGCAGGTGTCCAGAACTTGTATTGTGGTAATTTAGCAGCTACTTAGCATTGGAGAAGACGAGCGAGCATAAAGGGAAGAACATTTCTTTTTAAATGACAGGTCATTTTAAATGCAATATTTCTAATAGCTCAAAACATATCAGCAAACACACAAACTGTTTCTGTGTAGTTTGTTGCAAAGTGTATCTATTAGCTAAAGATGCAGCTTCTATGTTTCCCAGGGAGACAAGAATGTGAGATAACTTAGACATCGAGAACTATGTAACAAAGACAGGACAGGAGAAGAAGAAGAACTAAAAAGAAGAGTTATTTTTAAAGGTAAGGATCCCTTAGTGATATTTGATAAACTGAAAAATTAAAGCTTGTGATGAAGTCTGCTGTAGAGGACTATGGTGGCCTGCTGTAGAGTGAATGTGGTGTTCAAAATGAATGGCAGGAGACATCTATTTAAATTTAAGTTAATAAAGCAGATGAGATTCACTCGCTAAATTCCACCTGGACGATAGCCATGATAACATCAGCTCATGTCCTCCTCAGCCTTCTGTCACCACTTCATACATACTACCTGCTCAACATGAGCTGATGTTGAAATACTTCTTATCATAATTTTGGAGTTTGGAGTTTTTTCCAAACAACAAACAAACAAACAAAATAAAACAAATATTTCATAGATACTTGAATAGATTATGTTTAAGTATGTTTTCACTACTTCCACACAAACAAAAAAAGGATGTGTTTGGTGACAAGCACCAGGTTCTGTTTGCAGATTTCATTTGTTTATCTAGCATATTTCATTACACATTAAATGTGCATTAAACATAATCTGCCTATCATTACAAGATATTAAAAAATCTATGTAGCTCTATAAGGGAATAAAAAAATAATAAAACAAAACTTTACAAAGAAATCTAATGCAAGTATAAATACAAATATACATACAACACAAACACACAGATTTATTATCGGGAGATTAAAAAGATTTTTTGAATGTAGTCAGAGATTCTCAGTCAGTTTGTGCTCAGTGCTTAGCGAGAGCATTACAAAGTAATCTAAGTATTTAAAAAATAAATTAAAAAAAATAAATAAATATATATATATATATATATATATATATATATATATATATCACAATTCGGATAATGTGGCAAATAAAGAGTTGCAGTAGTCTAACCTGCTTAAGTGATAGAAGGAAATCCTGGTAATCTTATTAATATGATTATCAAAACTGATATTTATTTTTTAATTATTATTATTGCAGGGCATTTATATAAATATATATAGTATATAAATAAATTTGAATTGAACTGAACTGAGATCATTGTCTAAAATGATGCCAAGGTGCCTGACCTGCTCGCTGTTTTTTAGAGAAATAGATGATGATAAATTATAAATATGGACACATTTTCTATCTTTGACTTTCTGAACCCGGACCAGTATTTATGTCTTGTCTCTGTTCAGTTCTAGAAAGACATCCAGCTGTTAATTTCAAGCAGTGGAGCTCATTAGTTTGTACACCATCAGAGAAAAAATATGTACAGCTATGTATCATCTGCATAGGAATGGGAGGACATTATTATCTTTATTATAGTACCAAGCAAGAGTGTGTAGAGGTTAAAAAGAGCAGAGCTGAGGAGAAATGACCCTTCGGGAACCCCTGATTAAATTTGTATTTCTGCAGATGCAAAGTACTAATTAAAACATAACAAATTCTGCACTTAAGGCATGATGAGAACTAATCAAGAACCTGACTTAGTTCCCTGACAGACTGTTTTTGTTGGTCTGCCTATGCAATTACAAGCTAAGTCTATCCATAACCTTGGACAGACATGTGAAATTACAGATTACAGAAACTTGGTGGCAACTTTTCTGATCATCTGTGTTTCTTGTTTTGTCGCTATTTTTTGTGAGTAAATTGCTATGCTAACTGTTAGAAATTGTGGACAACATTTCAAAAATACGATGGTAAAGTGCAAATTGCATATAGGACAGAACTGTTATTGTTAATACAAATTTGCAAGCCTCTGCACAAATAGTATGCAAATACAAACCTAGCAAAAAACCCACAATGATGTATGCAGATGCTAGCTCAGCAGCCAGAGCCTGACTTTACTGATCTTATCTGACCCTTTACATGTTTCTATGGTGGAATCAATGTGTCGATCTCACTGAAGGGATTTGTGTGGGACTGAATCCTATGATTTATATTGTTATCTGTAATTATGAGACAATGTGTTTCAGGTCATTTTATGTAATAATGAGAAAGAAACGTAATGAGTAGTGTAACAAATTACTTTATCTAACAGTAATTAATGTGCAGCATTACTTTTAAGAAGCGTAACCAGTAATTTGTAATACATTACTTTTTTTGAGTCATGATCCCTACACTACTGGCACTATAGCAGCCATATGTTACACAGGAAAAGTATGGAAAGATAAACATCTGTGTAGTCTGATACTTGCATTAGGTTGGAGTGTTTCCTAAAATCACTCTTTAAATTAAAATAGCCACGCTCGCATCCACACCTGTGGACAATTTAGAATCACCACTTCACCTACAGTAACAAGCCTGTCTTTGGACATTGGAGCACCTAAGGAAACCCACAGAAAAGCACAGTTTGATGAGAAGATTTGAACCCAGAACCTTCTTGCTGTGACACTAACTATTGCTTCACAACTGTAATTTTAAATGAAAATAACAAACAAACGAACCGTTTTTCAAATTATCAAAGGACTGTGAGTAATTACAACGGTTGTTTAAAATGAGTCAAGCCAGATCTTCAGCTGATGTTATTCTCGTCATTTCACTTTGTTAACCTCTGTAAGCCATCCAGTGTTACAGGAAGATGAGTCACCAAAACACTACAAATAATCAAATACTGAGAATTACCAAATGTGCTCCTGAAATGGCTAATTTGTGTCAGAAAGTCTTATCAGAGGCTTCTGGATTAGAGCTCATCTAACCTACCTGGAACAGCTAATCATGTCAGAAAGAACTGATGAAATCTCTTTTCTCTTTACTGAACTTGAGCCTTCAGCTTGAGCCCAGCCAGTGTCAGCTGTCAGACGTTTTGTCCCCCAGTGCTACTTGGCCCTCCTCCTTCAGACTCTGCTATGATGTAATGCTGCAGTGGGGGCTTTTAGAGGTGGAAGGCACTTGGGCTGTGTAACAATGATGCCTGAACCCTTGACCTCCTTGTCGTGACCCTCTAACACTGAATCAGCTGGTAGGTGGAGCTTCTTCTCAGCAGACCATCCCTAATATGGCAACTAGCCTGCTGTTAGCATTAGCATGCGCTTGACCTCAAGGCCAGAAGGTTGAGGGAAGACCCTCAGCCAACAATTCCTTTCCTGAGTCCTCACATGACTGCATACAGTCAGCTGCATTTCCACATAAAACAGGAAACAAAACAGAAAAACAGGTAACTTGATGCACATTCACTCATGTGAACTCACACATTTATTCAGCCACAAATTCAGGAACACATGCACGCATAGGCAATCCCACCCAGGTAGAGTTACCTTTAACATAAACATCTACACCCAAAGAAAACAACACTTCCTCTCAGGGACACATTCCTGTATCCTGAGCTGTGCCACTGATAAGCGTCCTGTGTGAAGCAGATCATAGGCTGAGTTTGGGCTAATTCAGCACCTGGGAAACAGTCCGCTCTGGTCCTCCACCCCTGTCTAACTCCTTCTTTGGGAACAATCCCAGCCTTGTGCAACTCCGAACAACGTCAGTGACACTCTACACTGCACCATTGCCACTAATTGTTAGCTCACAATGCTTCCTGGTATTGTATTCAACAATGCCCACTCTGAATAGAGAGTCTAACCTACTTGTATTGTTGCTAATTAGTTTCTTGAGAGGAGTAGAAAATGGGGAGAGAAAGGCAGCGAGAAGATGTTGGTAATGGACTGCAGTTTCATTGGAGTTGCCAGTAAATAGAGTTGACAAAAGGCTTTGTGGGGTCGAGGGGCGAGGGTCGGAGGTGAAAAAGAAGAGGCGCACCTGCGCTCTCCACGGGTCGACAATGAGCTTATTCAGCTGTTCTGCCCAGCAGGACGATGGAGGGCAGAGGTAGTGGCTGAGCACCGAACAGACTACTAAACAAACACAGGGTTAAAAGACAGAAAGAGTGATAAGAGGAGTGAAAAGATTGTCCTCTTACCTTGTAAAGTAAGGTAACTATGAATAAATGGGCTTCATTTCAAAACAATATCCTGATTCCTTTTTAAAGACAATGGAACAGAGAAGAGGCAGGTAGATGACAAGCAAAGGAAGTTGAAAAAGAGCACAAACTTTAACTAACGTCATGCAGGTGTATGTCTGCCAGTCAGTCAAGTTGCAGTTTACATCTAGTCTGTGAGGCTCCTATAAAACATCCTTCACACACAAGTTCAGAAGGGCAGGTCTCTGCAGTCACGACAAAGTCAAGGGGAGCATGAAAGGTAACTGACAACAGTTCATTCTAATCTGTTTTTGAGTTAAATTATTGAATAATGATCACATCATGATGTTATTATGAAACTGACCCTTGACCTTTTTGACAGAAAAAAAAATCACCATTTCATTCTTCATGTTTGTTGAAATTTATGATACATTTTGTGAATTTACTCATGAATTCTTGAGCAAATGCTAAAAATTTGAGTAAAGTGGTCACATACTTCACCCTTTAACCTTTTACGATCAAATTCAGATTCAAAGCAGTTCATCCTGGACGATTGTGTTATTGAGAATGAGAACGAAGAAAATCTGCAAATGTAATGCTTATAGAAACTACAAGGAAAAAGCACAAAGGTCAAAAACTGAGGAACTCAAAGAAAAAGTCAAAATGAGGGGAAAGAATTAAAACAAGGAAAAAAGACACAAAGAAGAAAAGAAGAAAAGGGCGGGATATGAAGTCAGCGGTGTTGAGTGTTTTTAAAAAAACCTGTTACTTTACAGCAGGGCGATGTCGTCCGCAAAGTCCAAGTCGGTGAGATTATGCGCTTTATGTCAGGGGACACCGATGCCATCTTGGTCAATTGATCGTTGCATGATGAAGTCAATTACCAACAGGAAAAGGAAAGGGGATAGCACGCATCACTGTTGGAGACCAGTATTGAGCTCGAAGAAATCCGGGGCAGCCGCCATCCATACGGACGCAGCAGCGGGAGTTGGAGTAGAGACCACAAAAGGCGTCTACAAAGTGCTGGGGGACTCCATAGTGACGTAGGATAGCCCACAGAGTTGGCCGGTGGACGCTGTCAAAAGCCTTCTTGAAGTCAATGAAATTAATAGAAATTTTCCTTTGGTATTCCAATGTTTGTTCAACGATCATGCGGAGGGTGAGGATTTGCTCCACACATGACCGGCCACTCCAAAAGCCAACCTGCTCTTCTCGCAATCGTTCGTCCACTGTGTGTCGTAGCCGATTCAAAAGAACGAGGCTAAGCACTTTCCCAGGTACCGACAGCAGCGTAATGCCCCGCCAGTTGTTACAGTCTCACAAATCGCCTGTCTTTGGAAGTTTGATAATGATGCCTTTTGTCCAATCATCAGGTACACGCGATGTTAAACAACATGTGTTTAGGAGTCTTGTAAGGGTGGCTTCCAACTGGGCTTCAGCATTTCAGGGAGGGTCTCGTCCAGGCCAGCTGCCTTTCCACTCCTGAGGAGTCGGATCGCTGTTTTTACTTCGGCAATGCTGATTTGTCTGATATTGACAGGAAGAAGGTCAATGGAGGGTGCCAGGTCTTCGACCTCAAACAAGTGGAGTGGCTCGGGTTGGTTCAGAGTATTGCGGAAGTATTCGGCCCAGCGTTGGTCTTGCTCAGCTGCAGTAAGGAGGACTCAACCTTTTTTTGTCTTGAATTGGGACGCCGCGGCCACCATGAGCCCCTGTTAGATCTCGTACAATGCGATATAGGGTTTGGGCATTGTTCCAATCGGCTGCTTCTTGGTCTTCCATGCCTTTAGCTTCCATCCACTTGTCATGCCGGCAGCTGCATTTGACCTGTGCCAGCCATGGCCCTCTAACACTGCAGGAGTATGCTGACTGAAGGCCACTTGGTCCTGAAGCAACTTTGCCAAAAGACCCCGATCGATAAGGTCCCATGAACAGTCGGAGATCCAGCGTTCTTTGAAGCCACGTTGTCGGCGACCAATCTTCGATTCTGCGGCACCGACAACAGCCTCCTTTAGCTCATCCCAGAGGGTAGCTGAATTTTTGTTGTTTCCTTCCTTTCCTTCCTTGGTGAGGAGCTAGAAGCGGTTTCTCAATTCAAGTTGAAATTCCGCTGCCATATTTTCTCTTCTGTTGGAGTATATACTTGAAGAACTGTGACTTTCACATGCCCAGCTTGGAAACGAGCCAAGATTAGGTGGCCTTAGATGGTCTTCCAGCCCAGCAACAACGTTGTTGCGTGTCGCTAGAGAACAAAGCCCACACCGTGCACATGGTCTCGGGGGATGGCCAGGGTAGAGCACTGTCTTTCCATTGCTTACCATCTTCTCACTTCATGTCCACCGCATTTCAGAGATGCCCAAGATGTCCATCTGGTTCGAGTCAAATTCATGTAGAAGCTGGCCCACTTTACCCGTTTGGTACAGAGTCCGTACATTCCATATTCCATAATGAGTAGTTTCTTTTGGATCGAGAATTGATCGACACATTGGGCAATGGACGACCCGAGAGCTTTTCTCCACCGCTGTCATCAAGGGTTGCCGATCATCTTCGCCCTGGTTCAGTTGATACTGAGATTTGTTTGCTGACTCTGTAGCAGTCGGGGTTTTACAGGGTTGGGTTGCTAGCCCCACACCCAACCCTCCTCCTTTCTCATCCAGGCTTGGGACCGGCAACTGTTACAGAAGGACACAACAAAAAATATTAATTCAACAAATGTAAGATTCAGTGCACTTATTCTTATTATTATTGCTTTATTAATAAAACTATTTTAAATTAGAAACTGATTTAATTGACATTGCGTTATGTATTTTGTACAAAAACTGCAATTTGTTTTTCACTGTAAACCAAGGCTACGTCCACACATACCCGGGTATTTTTGAAAACGCAGATTTCTCTATGCGTTTGCACCTTTCGTCCACACGTAAACGTCTTTTTCGGTCACTGAAAACGGAGATTTCTAAAAACGCCTGCCAGGTTGGATATTTTCGAAAACTCAGTTTTTGCATTTACGTGTGGACGAGAAAAACTGAGAAAACGGAGAAAACGCAGCGTGAAAGATGTGCGCCTTTTTTGACGTCACACTGTACACCACGTTATTGTTTCGGTGAAATGAATTTCTACAATACTGTTACTGTTAATTGTACTCTCTGCAGTGTTTAAATGCTTACATATACACACACAGTTACTGTCCCTCCACACATACGACTCGGTTCTGCTTCTATGCCCCATCTTTGTTTACTTTTTCCCACCGATGCTTCTAGACTTCTGATTGGCCAACATTTCTACACGGTTAGGAATATATCGCCACCTGTTGCTTTGGCATGTTCCTTGCAGCGCTTTCCTTCATTTCTGCGTTTACGTGTGGACGGGATTATTTTTTAAAACGAAAACAGTACATCTCTTTTTTCAAAAATACCCATGTACGTGTGGACACAGCCCAATTTTTTCTTTTATTTTCCTCCTTTGATAAACCTCACACAGCTAACTTGTAATTAAAATGTGTATAAGTAGCTGTAAGTAATTTTTCCTTTATGTATCAACCCAAGTACTAATCACTCTGCAGCTTGAGCACTGACCCATCAGCAGTGTATGCTCAGACCCTGTGTACCAGCAAAGACTCTTCTTCTGCTCAAAAAATATATATCACACCTTTCAAGTCATGTGATTTCTATCCAAGTCAAGTCATGTGTCATAAAGCCTTTTGTTTTTTATTCTGAAGTCATCTTACTTCTGGCAGATTTACAGTGTTTTTGCTAGTGGCACAAAAGTAAGCTGATAAACCTCGCCACACCCCTGCACAGTTCTGCACCATCCAGATAGTTCCTTATAAGGACACAGAGCTTTAAAGCCAATGTTTCACTGCATTTAAGAAGGTGCCTTTGTTGCAAGGAAGTATTGGTGAGCTTATTTGGTGTTTTTACTTAAAGTTAGAAACTCAGCAGACTAAAAACAGAGCAATAGGTATCGTGTAGCCATTCCCTGTTGGCTCTTGTTAATGTCTTTTCTTTTCCACCAGATGACTCTGCCTCCCATTTTCTCAGTTGTTTGCTTAGTCCATTTTTGGTATCTTTTATTATCCCATGGCCTACTTTTTCATACATATCTCACTGCAAGGAATCTACACTAGCTTATATAAATAATATAACTCTTAACTACCTTTTATCCTTCAAATTCAAACACACAGAAACACACACACATGTTTAAACATGTATTCAAAGGAGGGAAACACATACTGAGACCCACTGCTGTGTGTGTTATATATTGTCACAAAGTCCCAAGGCCATGTTTTTGTTTCCGTTGTAAATGTAACTGAGTAAATTCAGGCGCTGCTGACGGGGGAGTCATGGCACTGGAGACCTCTGCAGAATGTAAAGCCTTCGGTTTTGCATGGTTACACTTACTGGGAAGATTATGTGTTACAGGGTGTGTGATATATCTGTATCTCTGTGTCTGTAAGATGAGCTGTGTGCATACATGTACATTATGCTGTGTAAATTACATAACTTTCACATTGTGGAAAAGGAAAGATATTGCAAGCATACCTCATAAGCGTTATTTTGGTATGTGCTTCACATTAATCTCTATGAACTTATGCTGGGCGACATGGCTGAAGGTGTCAAATTTGTCTAGCAAAATTAAAATTTGCTTTCAACATCCCCATTATCCACATAATTAATAAATAATAATGCAAATTTAATGCAGGACATGGTGTAGTCTGATAAAATGCTAATATAGCCCTTTTACATTGCAGCAATTCTATGTTTACATACTTACAACGCCTTCAGCTGCCCATCCCTGACATGCAACATCTTGTAGTTATGCAAATACTTATTCTTCTAACAGTGATGTAAGATGGACATGATGCAAAAAATAACGCAAAATTGTTGGACAGGAAGATGTCAGATCAAAAACTGCTTTGCGGCTCTGCTGGTTTGGGCATGTTGTCATGATTACAGATGAGATTACTGTAAATATGACTCATGATGTGACACTTAGATAACAGATTTACAGTATGAGTCTGACTTGTAACAGATAAGATCACGACACAACTGTAACGATTTCCATGGAAATTTATTGTCCTTCTGGCGGTATCTTGTGGTCGCCCCATTAGTCATGTGAACTGGGATGTCAAAATAGCCCTAAAGCCATTTATACTCATGTTAGAGGTAAATGGTTAAAAACCCCAAACAAGCACAGACGGCAACAAAGGGAGGCAATTAAAGGAGGAATGCAGATATTTCTGAGATGAAAATAGACATTGTGACAAAGGGAAAGACAAGACTGTATATCCATCCATCCTCCAGCAACCCAATTTTATTTTACAACCGGTTTCGGGTCACGGCAGCAGCAACCTGAGCAGGGAAGTCCAGACTTCCCTCACCCTGGTTACCTGTTCCAGCTCATCCGGGGTACACCCAGTCGACTACATGCATAATATATTTTTATATATATTATATGTATTATATGTATTTCTTCTGGGTGTGGCCCTAATACTCCGTAGATGGAACAACATCTAAGGAGGCAGAGAAAAAGCTGACTCACCCAAAAGCGTCTAGCTGTGCATCAGTACCAGTGCTAAAGGTATGTGGCACTATTTGCCAAATGCAGAAGACTGATTGGTCAGATCTATTTATTTGCATGTGAGAAATTTAATCTGTCTTAATTCAAAAAAATTAATAAATGCTACAAATTCATCCTGAAGAACTTTGATGTTGGTAAAAATGGCTGCATTAAGAATAGGTGAATCCAAAAAATATAATTAAGACATAAATTATTTGCATGAAAGTTACATATCTGGTGTGTAAAGACTTTAGGATTAGAAAAAGAGTGATTGTGAATGGGTGAATGAATGAATGCATAAAGTACTTTGAGTGCTCAAGTACAACAGCCCTATGTAAGAACTATACCATTCATCTATTATCACGGAAATGGATGCACAATCTGCTTGGACACTTGTAACTCCAGCCTGACCATGGTGCCAGTGCCTGGTTAATACCTTAGGCCTCTATAATCGCCGCACTGGTTGTGCTGCATGCAAACAGAAGTACCAGTCAAAGTCAAAACTTCTCTGTGTAACCTGGGAATCTCTGAGCTTCTGTATTGATATGTCATTAAAATGGCAATAAAAACCAATACACAGATTTCACCGAGGTATAATGGGCCCATTACTCTCCATTTTCACAGTTTCAGCTTTAACTGGAGATTTATGCGTCAGCAGGAAATTTACATTGTACCTACGTTGGAACGGCAAACCCCTCTGAAACGCATTAACCTATGGCCTAACCTAATGTGCAGCTCCATAGAAAAGTAATTATACATTGAGGCTCACAGCTATTGCGATAGGCTTCTTCAGTACTGTCGATTCCTCCTGTGCTTTTCCTGCATTAAAATTGTTTATCTTCATTTTAAAGTTCTTTTAATGCAGAAGCACATAATGCACATGCTAACGATGGTGTCAGCCAGTTATGTTGTTATCAATGTAGACGCTACAAAGATTCCCTACAGAAATCTAAATCAGGTCTAAGAGTTACATGACATGGCTGATCTGTGGATAAACATGGGATGAATAGACTCACCTTTGACCTTTACCAGGAAGATTTAGTTTCCTAGTAAAACTCATAAAGCAAGCATGGAGATGGCCTATCAGAAAGTGTTAACACAAGTCACCATGTCATTCAGCTTTACAAAACACCAACAAGTTACTAACATTGTCATTTAGAGTGAAGTACTCAAATTTTGTCCACAATTTGAACATGACAATATCCTGAAATAGTAGACTCAAAGAGACAGTGGAGGGAATAAAAGCAGTAATGGGAGGGAGCAGGAAAAAAAGCAAGCAATATAGGGGAATGGGCGAGAGGTGTGTTATGTGGTCGTAAGAGAAGGCGACAGAGTGGAAAAGAGAGAGAGCGGAAGAGAAAGGTGTTGGTGCATTTTTAAATAGCCTACGTGGAACACCAAATCCCCTCACCAGCACAAATCAGCTGACTGACTGCCACTTGCCAAGAAGTAGGTGGGGGTGGGGGACCAGGGCTTATAACTCTCTCCACTGACACATTCAACATGCAGAGACGAGAGAGAGCTTTATCCCTGTTGGCCCTGAAGAACTCTATCCTGTTTAAACATAGATCAGATGGTGCACAGGGGCAAGACGACAGAGAATAGCATGGAAAGAAAGAAAGATCAAGAGAGGTCAGCTGTCCTCCTTTCTTCTTGCCATGCTGCCAGTATTCATACAATCACTTCTTTTGTCAGGCTTTGACAGTACATATCACTGTTTTATTCAGCTTTTGTCAGCGCTTTTATGCTTTATGGTTTGGTTTTCCAGAAGGGCTTCCTATACTCACAGAACCCTTTAGTGATTCAGATCTCATAAAGATTGTAGTCTGTCAGTAAAGACAGAGCCACAAAGTACAGCTGTTTGGTTAATTTGTGAGTTTATGATAAATTTGTGGAAACCAGCCCAGAATTTTCCTCCTTCCAGATCAATAACTTATAAGTGAAACAAATCAATTCTAATCTCTCTATAAAAAGAAATCAATTCTTTTTATAGTCAGTACTTGACCATGAGATGCAACTTAACTCTCACCCAACCAAACCCAACTAGAGCCACGGGAAGCCCTAATACTAACTGTGCCATTTCTAATTCACAGTCTAATTTTGGACGGAGATGTCTGATAGATGTAGGTTACTCCATCATTTTGTCATGCAGATCATTGACAGCCAGGATAAAATGGGACCTGTGTGCGAGTGTGTGTCTTTGAAAGACTGCGAGTTATTAATGACAGCCTAACCTATTTCAGTTTTTGTGAAGTTACATCATCTTAAGCCAATTTTACAGATATGAATATTGTTGGCTTTGTTAATCCCTTAAAGGTCATTCAAACATTTAGACAGAGCTCGCTTTTATGTTAATATTCCTTTCAGCTTTATTTGAACATTACAACAACATTAACAGAGCAATCCATAGTGCTCTTCATGAGACATAAAGACATTTAGGTAACTCCTCATGCCTTAAAGGCAATCCAACACAGACTCTGTCCACATGGGAATTTGGGTACAAGTATTTTTTTTTAATGTATTTTGGCCTTTGTCCACATGTAAAGACTGTTTTAAGTCACTGAAAACAGAGTGTTTGAAAAACCCCAGTGTTTGAATCACTTATGTAAACTGTTTCTGCATTTACGTGGGGACAATGAAAACAGAGATTTTTTGTGCACCTTTATTTATTTTTTTTCAGTTCAAAAGATATAGATTCAATTGCACTGCTCAAAAACAATTCACGATGGGTGAAAAATGAACTCTGGAACAGAAAAAATAGACATGCGTGACTGACTTTTTATCCTGTCTTCATCTCTCCTGTAGTGCAGCTGCTTTTCTGCCATCTCCCCCCAAAATATGCAGTTTATGATACGGGCAGAGGGCCATGCTTTATAAATGGTCGTGCTTTATAAATGCCACTGCCTAAACTTTCTCTCCTTCTATGTCACCCTCCTCCAATCTCCACACCACTCGATGACATTAGTGCATGGAGAGTAAATGAGCATGCCTGAAACACAGAGGCAAAGGGGTGTTTTAAAAAGGTGCATGCACTGAGTCACAATAAAATTATTTATCTATGTATTTTGAATCTATGCCTCTTGCTGGCAACCAAATTTCTCTTATTTCTTCACACTTTTATTCATGTTCCCTTTTAACTTGCCGTTATAAAGATGACCAATAAAAACCATCAGTCTGTTCTTGGAAGCAGTTTTCAGAATTCAGATGTCATTGCTCAAAAGATATGAGATAGATGAGATAGCCTTTATTTGTCAGTTGCAGTTGCCCACAACCGAGATGACAGACCTTGCCGACCATACATACAATACACAAACATCACATTGAGGAGACACGTCAGGCTAGGTAACAAGGGAGAAAAAAACATTGAAATGTGTAACACAAAAGGATAATACAGGAATGCACAGATATCAACACACCATAGCACAATAAAACACAGACAAGCAACATGGGAAAGTATTCCAGTGTGTACAGCTGATCTGGGACCGCTGCCTTCCGCTGATCCAGTGTCCACATTGGATGGGAGGTAAGCAAGGGAGGAGGCATTGGATTCGGGGGAGGGAGGGTGATAGTGAGGGCTTATCAGTATCAGTGTACATGTTCCGTGGTTGTGTGTGTGTGTGTGTATCCTGTGTTCAGCTGAGAGAAAGTGTCACCACGCCCGGTTAAGCGAAGGTCAACAGTCTCCAGTGGACCCAGGTGGCCTTGAAGGAGGTACAAAGAGTTCTGACAACAATCCTGTTATCATGGGAAGAATTTGTTGTTCCGGTCAACTTTAACCTTGGCAGGCCTTCAGCTGGCGCCAGGGGGGCTGCATGAGTGAAGATGGTGAATGTTTGGGTTTAGTGCGAACAACTGCATCCAATTTTTACAGTTGGTCTAATGTCCATCACTGGTCACCAATTATCTCAATTCCTGTTGTTCTTCTCCAAGATGTTATCCATATTGCGTTCAAAACACAGTCTGAGTACTCACAGCCCTGCCAATCGTCTATCATGTCGGCCGGCCTTATGGGATTTTGAACAGCTGTACCCACTTCTTGTTCTTCGATAAGCCAGCTCCAATCAGCCTGAACACTGTTATCATGGTTCCAAATTGGTAGATGTCGTTCATTGTCCTCAATCGAGAGTGTCGGCAGACACACGACGCAACCGACCATCGAGTATCCGGCAGCAAACGTCTCCGCAAGACAATCGGGCTCTCCCAAGCCCAGCAGGGTTAAACTTTCCTCTGTTCTGTCATCAGAAGAACAGATGATGCCCTTTTTCGACCATTTCTTTTCTCCTTCATTTCTTCCTCTTTGCTGTTCATTAAGGGATTTTTTCCACCCTTATCCTTTGAGATATTTGTCACCTGACCAAGAAGAAAAAGACCAGAGTAAGGTGTGTCACATGTTTGTGACTGTCACGGTTCTGGGTCAATTTTGACCCAGCTTTTTCTGTTTCTGTTTTGTTTTGCTAAATATATGAATTTTTGGGGTTTTTGAGTTGTGCTTGTTTGATTTTGTATTAAGGGTTATTCTTGGTTTTGTTCTCTTTACTTTATTTGGTGTCCTGGCCTTTAGTTTAGGTCACTGTCTTCTGTTTTATGTGCCATATTCTTTCTGTCTTTCTCTCTGTGTCAAGTTTGCGTTTTCGTGATTTGTTTCTTATTTCCTGTTTTACTTTGAAAGTTCATGTCTCATGTCAGTGTGTTCAGTTTTACCTCTCCCCTGTCTCATTAGCCTAATTTCTCCCAGCTGTGTCTCTCTCCTGTTGCCCATTCCCTAATTACTCCCCTGTGTATATAAGCCCTGTGTTTTTCTGTGCTCCCTGTCACGTTGTACCTTCAACTTGCTGTGTGTTTGTTATGGCCAGTCCTCCAGCACCTCGGTTTAGAGTTTTGTTTTGCTTTGTGAGTTTTATTTTGTGAAGAGTTCTTCCAGCAATAAAGCTGCATTTTCAGTTTAATTTCCGTCTCCGAGAGTCCTGCATTTTTGGGTCCACCACTTCTGCTTGCCTGCCACACAGCCAACCATGACAGTGACAGATTCCACAACAGATTTGTTGTCATTTTAAAGGCTCAGCATAATGTTAAATTCATAAGAAAAATGGAAGACGGATGGTCTGAGTTTTGGCTACGACCACTGCTTCTAGTAGGCCTGAACAAAGCAATACAAAATGATTCAGTTTGAACAAACTAAATCTTACCAGATATATAAAACAGGGAAAATCGTACAGTTCTTCTCTAAAGCCCTTGCACTGGTTTCTGGTTGGGTAGATATCAGTTTAAAATTCTCACTCTTACTTTTATGCCTTTACGAAGAGAGGCCCCCACCTATATCACCGAGCTTCTTCACCCTTATTTGCCAAACCGGATCCTTAGATCCACTGATCTAAGGATCTGACTATTCCAGAGACCCGTTTGAAAACAAAGGAGGATCGCACTTTCCAAACCTGTGGAACAGTTTACTTCCCCCTCTACGCACCATTGACTCTGTGGCTTCTTTTAAAAAACATCTGAAAACTCATCTATTTAGACATTTGGGTAATGTTCTTGTGTAATATGTTGTTTTGTATGTTATGTTCTTTGTGATAGATTTGTCTTAAAAAGTGCCATATCAATAAATTCAACTTACTTACTTACTATAACACACTCAAACATATATCCCAATGTTATAAAACATTGTAAACCCAACTGCAGATCATTCTGAAAATTAAAGGTGTTGCTTCTGGTTTCAGGTTTTTTTTTTTTTTTGTGCCTTGTTGCTTTTTAGATCACAAGTTCTTTAAAGTTCCCGGAGCATTTGGTGGACAAACAACTCCATTTCATCCATACTCAGGGCCTTTAACCAGTAGCAGACTTGTGCCTGTGGGAAATAGTTTTCATTAAAATTAATGCTTTTAAATGCTTTCCTCTGTGCAGTAAATAATGGGAAATTCTCTTCAGTCAATTTGTGGCATGACAGATGTGACAGATTTTGAATGATGGCCCAAATTAAATTCCACTTCAATTAAAGAGTTAAGCTGAAGAGGCCATACCAGTGGGTTTAAACTTGTTAACAAATGCTGCAAATGACAGTCCAGACATTCTCTTACTGAAAGACATTCAAAAGCATGCAGACATGCACCACACTAACGAGAGGAATGCTTGCACTCGCATCCAAACACATACAGACTTTGAAACCAAGCAGGCGTCCTTCATCCGTAACCGAGTGGAGTGGTGTGCTAACAGCTGCAGCGTCCTGTGGCCCTGCAGCGAAACATAATAAAATGCAACTTTGATTACATTCCTTTGTGACCGATCACGTCCCACTTTTCATTCTCTTTGCTGAGTGTTTTATGCACAACCCCTCAGTATTCACGACACCGGGCAGCAATCTAGTCCCTGTGGCGGTGACTCAGTCATGATGCATCCTTTTGATGTCCTGAGCTTGGGACCTCCCAACATTTTATGTCCCACCTGCCACTTAGGTTAGAGGTGAGCCTGGAGTGAATACATGCACAGCTAACATGTGTTTGATGATCAGTTCATTACTGTATACTGAAAAGAGTTAACCCTTAAGGCTCAGAACAGAATTGATTATATTTCATGTATATAATACATTTTTCTTTTGTTTTTATTTTTTACAGCTGTTCCTGTGTACAACCAGAAACATTTTAATACGTAGGCAAGTCTGCATTATTCACACAAAGTATAGTTTGTTTAAACAGACGTTTCTGCTCAATGTGACCATGATACTTTATAGTATCTGTGCATTTAAGTCTGTGTCTTTTGGACTAATTTGGCAATCAGTGACATCAGGGGCTTATGTGTGTAGTGTTTACAGAGACTAATGGAGGAACAGGCACTAAGTTTGAAAGATAGCCTTGTTGAATTTTCTTTATGGCTTTGAAGTAGGTTTGGATACAGTTAGCTTACCAGGACACTGTGGAGGAAAGAGCAAGTAATGTAGTTTTTGTGGAACATCTTTTCAAGATAACAGCAGTATTTGAAAAAGACTAGATTGCTTTCTTGTCGTCCTGCAAGCTTGTGATTTTTAAATCTTGCTTGCCGATCTCATCATCAACAAAGTTCTGCAGATATCAAGGATGCAATGGGAAGCTAGATGGGAAGAAACATTACTGAGATTAAGGATTTCTTTTTCAAGATTACCCTGGGCCCAGTGAAGCAGCAAACCCACAGTGAGAAAAGTCATTTAGAGAAGGAACCTGCACAGGTTTGAAACCAGGAGGTAAGAGTGTCAGTATGTTGTGCATTGGGCCACTCTTGTGCTCAAAATGTCCTGAGGAAAGAATATCAGACCCCCAACTTCCGCTGGCATGTCCTTTTTGTGTTTTTATTGCATTGATAAATTTCAGGTTCTCATTACCAGCAGTGTTCCTGCACATTGAGACAACAGATTAGTGAAACCTGCAGTCAGCTGAGACTGAAGAAGTCACTTAGATGAGTGACAAAACGTTTCTCCCACTGAAAACCCTACGTCCAGATGAACAGAATCAAACTTTGGGGATCCTTTGTGTGTTCTTTGTGGGTGTCCAGTTACATTCAGCCACCTTCACTAGTAAAAGATTTCAATAAACATTTTTAAGTTTAAGTAATTCCTACAATTTAAAAAAAGGAAATAGATAAATAAATACAAACAACAACAACTAAATGAAGTCTTCCTGTTGGTCACAGTTTGCCTGATGCAAGAGCTCTGGGGAGTTGCATCATTTTGCAGCCATGATTCAACTGTCGTGTCACTGTGAGATGCACGTCCAAGTATTCAGTGTTTTGTTCTAATATGTTTTACTTGTTTTTTACTTTTTTCCATTTTTTCCTTCTATTTCTTACTGTATGCGAGGTATCAGTGTACGTCAGTACATGCAATGCTTGTGTTTATTTTTTTTATTTCATTTTGCCAGTCTTTCCTCCTTTGTTCTCTCCTCTCCTTTTTTCCGAAAGAAAAAGATAAAGTAGTGCACAGGCTTCTATATCATCTGTGTTGACTTGCTTTCTGTGGATTTCAGTCAAGCGGCCTAATAATTTCAATCAAGTAATTTCTTTTTTACCCTTTGACTGCACAGTTCAGGAGGAAGGGCTTGTGTCCAGCTATGGGCTAAGTCATTGGTTGTGACAGACTATGCGCCTTAGCTGTGATTGGCTGCTGAAACCTCCTGATCTGTCTCCACCAGTCCTCGCTAGTCAGGTGACCTGCTGGAAAATCAAGGTTATCAATCTGTCCTCTCAATGTGCAGGAACACTGCTGGTAATGAGAACCTGAAATTTATCAGTGCAATAAAAGATCCTTCTTTCTCTCCTTTAGGACAAATAAATAACTTCAACTCCTTGTTTTGGTGTAGATTTAATAGGATGCTCTTTGTAAATGGGCTGGGTTATGAGCTATGACTGTTGCTGTTTCTTTTTCATTCATGGCCTCACAAATAAAGAATTTTTGTGATCACGAAGAGGAAAACACAGCTGAGGCACAAACTGCAGGTTTAAGACGTCACTGGTTTCAATGGCACTCATAAATGTTACTGTGTGACATCGTATCTTGTCTCCCTTGTCCTTTTTGTCAGTATTATGCCAAATAAAGCAAGCCGCTGAAGGGAAGAGGTTGGCAAAGAAAAAGTGTGATAGTCAGAGAAATAAAGAAAGTAGACAGGAGTACTAAAAATTTTATTGATTGGCTAGACAGAGAAACTGAGCTGGAAAGGATGTGCAGCAGGTTAGGTTGAGGACAGAGATGTAAATTGACTAACAAATGAAGAGAGTACACACTCAAGAAGGTGGAAGGAGTACTTTGAGGAGCTTGTGAAAAATGAGAAAGATGGAGGAAAATGAATCAGGAAATGCAGAGAATTAGTACAAAAGACGTGAGGGCACCCATATGGAAAAGATATATATAAATCTTATACAGTTTGTATCTGTCTTGTGTGAAACTTGTATGAAAAGCATACAAGAGTGAAAACAGATATAAGATCCCTTGAAAAATTATATAATGAAACTTGTATATTTTGGATACTTACTAAAACAATATATGAAAGTAATGAGAAAGTGGCCACTTTCATGAGTAAATCATGTAAGCCTTATATGATTTACTCATGAAAGTGGCCACTTTCATGAGTTAAGTCATATAAGTTTTTACTATTTCTTTTCCATAGCTGCAGCTATGAAGAGGATGAAAACTGGAAAGGCGGTTGGTCCATTTGACATACCTGTCATACCTTCTCTGAGAGAAGACAGTGGACCTTTTTGCCCCATCCATTTTCTGCCCAAGCCTTTTTTGTGTGGGACAGTCAATCAGAACATTTGAATCAAGAGAGTGGGGGGAAAAAAGTTTGTTTTGGATGATAAATGATCCAAGGGGCAGCACCAAGGCCTGTCTCAATGATTAGTATTAATAAGAATGCAAAGTTGATCTAGTCCAAAGATTTGATTGAAGAGCTGTAAATGTGCAGATTCAATCCCCTACAAAGTGATTTTTTATTCTTTATATGCTGTTGTACAAACACGCACACGCACACACAAAAATTAGTAAATCAGGAAAATCAGATCTGTCAACAACATCATCATCATCATGCAGTAGTAAGAGCCAACAAGAACAGTGTCAGAAACACTGCAAAGCGATTGAGATGTGACTGTGTTTGGCTGGACACCATGAAAAAGCCAAAATGAAAAACAGTGTGTGCAATCGCTTAAAGATGTCACTTCATGGTTTCATGAAAACTTTTTTCACTGTGGTTGGCTGAACAATATTAGTAACAGAAATCGAAGTAAACAGTCAGCCGATATCACAGTATGGGAACATGGTGCCATAATAAATATTTCAGAAATTTGTCAGAAAGTTTTAGTTTGCAATTGTTACCAATGACATACTGGCTCTTAGAGAAGGTTATACATAATAGTCAACAATCTTCATCTGACATCTAACATTTGTGGGGCAGGGTGTTTCCGATACCATCTGACTGTCCAACAAGCAGGTCAGACGGACTGCAAACCTAGCCTAAGTGACGGTTAGCAGAGTTCCCGATTTTGAGCAAGGAGCTAAAGTCTGGAAAGTAATTAAGCACTTAAATACAGCCTATAAACAAATGTGGCAATAGAGTGTCAATCCGAAATTATTTCTCTGCTGATTGGTCCTGTTGCTCAACACTCAACACAGTTCTTCAAAGTCTTCCTGCAAACACTTCCCATTTGCACATGTGTGATATTGGCGTTGTAGCTCTGCCTGCCTCTCGGTGTGAACGCTGCGGCTCCGGACACCATGTACTTATGTGGCCGAAAGCGGCACTTTCAACTTAATGAGACCATGTACTGCCTGATTCATTTACTCTAAAATACATGTTGTGGAGACGAGAACAGTGTGTCATTAGAAATCACTTGACGGGCACCCAAAACAGAAACAGTTTCTTCTTTCTTTTTTCTTTCCATCCACACAGAGAGGGAAATGGAGACAGACGGAAGTCAAGAGGCAGGCAGAAGAGAAAAATAAGAAGGAGGAGGAGCAGGGAGAGGAGGGTGAGGGGTGTCAAAAAGTGTGAACTCCTGTTTCTTTGTGACCTGTTAAAATCACTCTGTGAGCATTCAGGGTCAGTGAGGACGAAGGAGGGAGGGGGATCCGTCCTTTCTCTGCTCAGCGGGGAACAGCTCATGCCTCACTGCCTCACTTTGGACCCAATCTATATGCTCTTTCTTCTCCCCTTGTATCTGATTCTGAAAGTGTGTCAAAGCCAATCATTATGTTTGTTGCGGATATCGTTGACCTCTGTGTGTGTTCGTGCACGTATCTGTGTGTACTTGGAAGGGAAACCTGCAGGCGTTTTTTTCTCATGCGCTGACTGTTCAGCATTGTACCAAAACCACACAGCAGAGGCTCTCTCTGGGAAACACAGCGTTTCTGTCAAATCTGTTTTGAGATGCATGCAGCTCCAGAGGTCTAATTATGCTCGGTTTGAAAGTACAGACACCCCGATGTCAAAGACAGACTCTATAAATCACACACAGTCATTAGTGGGAAAATATACTTTTTTTCTCTATTCTTTTGAGGGCTTGGCAATACAACATAAGCCATGACAAATAAAAGCAATAAACTATTTATTGTTGAAGGCTTAGAAATGGTTGCATTACTCCACACAGACAGGAATGGCATTTACGCAAACGAATTGGCTGTAAACGCTTTTTATTTGAAACCCGGGATATATCTAGAAACTTGTGGCTTTCCATGAAAGGATATGTATATATGCATGTCTGTGTGTAAGCATGTGTGTGCGTGTAAGGCTGACAATCCCGTGTGCATTTGTGACAGTGTGTTTTCCTTCTCACTCACTTTCTCTTCTACAATATGTCAAGTAGCTTCCAAATATTTTGTGTCAGAAATAAAGTTTGCATGAGGAATTTCACAGAAGGCCGTGGCAAAAATACATTAGACTATATGGTCAGGAAATATGAATCTGAATGTGTACAAGTTAGGTGAACAGAAACACTCTCGAGTCTTTCTTTTCCCTACTTGTGGGCCTCCAAGTGTGAAGCCTCCTACAGGAACCAAAAGAGAGAAAAAAAGAAAAACAAAAAAAAAAAGAAAACATTATTTTACCAGCCACAATCATGTGAGTTTGTGTGTGTATATATGTGACATGACAAAATGAGGTCCTGGAGATCATGGCAGAAACACAGATTGTTTTGGGTAGTTTGCCTGGTGTAAGTTTCTGTGGGTACACCTTACATACAGGTGAGTAATTCAGGTCAGAATGAAGGAAAAGATATGGCCTGACCCACTAATAATAGAGCAAGTATTCAGATAATAATGTGACATCAGGGAAAAAGAGTTAGAATAAGAAATCATTTATTCGTACAACATCATCTAGCAAGAATGTTGCTAGATCCCACCAATAATGGACAGTTCATGATTTTTATGGTTCTATATGGACACCCTGCACATACTCCACATGTGCAGTCACACTTTACATGCAACCTCTTGGTTGAAAATAACCAAGCTAATATCCTGTGGGACTTCCAGATACAGATGGACAAACTAATGATGGCTAATCAACCAGACATACTAGTGATTATAAGCAGAGGAAGATGGCCGTATCGATAGACGTAACTTTACCAAATGATAGCAACATCAAGAAGAATGAACACAAGGAGACTGTGGGCTGATAGAGGAGCTAGAGAAGATGTGAAAGGATGGAGGTAACAGTGGTCCCTGTGGTAATCAGAATACTTAGGGCAGTGACTTCAAAACTGCATGTCTCTAGCAGATTCCAGGAACGACATCTGAAATCTGTGTATGTCACAAGATCAGGTACTGTCAGAACCCAAGAAGGCAGTTTGGCCATGCATGCTCAGTTAAGTGGACTTTATTATATAGTGAGGGGTCATGAATAAGCATGTTCAACTTGGGAGAGATCACAGGTCTTCTGCCAGAAAAGAGTGTAAATTAGAGTGGAATCCAACAGGAAGATGTTGAAAATGTATGTTTTAGTGATCTCTACTTGGATCTAGCGTGGGTGGTGAGCTGAGTTGGCAGGTGAATTTCTAGAGTGGATAGGGAATGAGCCATAAGTCAGTTGGAGTGCAGGCAAGTGTTCCTTTGATTGATGAGGAGGTGCAAAAAGGGACCAGATTTGTTGGAGCCATCACCAAAAAATGCAAGCCAGTGGGTTCCAGACATACACGGTCCAGATGAGATTTTCAAGTTAGTTACTGGTGGAAGGATTTACACACAAGGTAGCTGTGGCAGGGTGTGGACTATAGCGATGCTGCAGGGAGACTGTCACACCAGAGCTGCATCAGCTCATCACGCCTCCCCTGCATTAAAGTCTTTGCTGGGTCCTGACTGTGTTGTTGTTGGTCTGTATGTTCGGAGGACAGTCAAGTGAGGAACCGTGGCACCACCTGTCCATGATATACTCTGCCTAATGACTCCAATGCAACCAGGTGTGGGAGAAATGACTTGCACTGAGATGGTCCACCTCTGGGCGGAAACCATCAACAAAGCCAGCACAGCAATTTCACCTGAGAATAATGAACAGAGGGCAGGAAGGATGGGAGAAAAAGGAAAATAACAAAAAAGACTTCTGCCTTTCTCAGTTATTAGGCTCACATCTGCTTCCACATTTTAATTCTTGGACTGCGTGAGAGTAGCTTTTCACAGTTCAAAATAATCTTTATTTTCAACTATTTCTTGGCGAAGCTTCATCCAACTTTATCCATTTGGGGATGGCTGTAGCTCAGGAGGTGGAGCAGGTTTTCTGCTATTTGGAAGGTTGGTGGTTTGATCCCTGACTGCCCCAGTCTGTGTGACAAATATCCTTGGGCAAGCAACTGAAGCCCAAGTTGCTCTCCAATCCGTCCATTAAAGTGTGAATCTTAGATAGAAAGCACTTTCATAGAAAAAACATTGTATGAATGGGTAAATGAAGCTTTGCGTAGTCTGATAGAATAGAAAAGCAATATATAAGAACCAGTCCATTTACCATAGTCTGAAACAAGTCATTTTGAGTCAAAGCTGTGTAAGCAGAGCATTCTCATTCCCAACGCAAAAATACAGACAACTTGTCACGCCCCTAGGCGTCTCATAGTGAAGCAAAAAGTAACCTTCCACGTATATATAAACCCGCTTGCGGCGGTAAGACACGCTTAGAGAAGAGGCTCCAGCTGCCCATTCGAACACAAAAATAAAAAAGTCTCACTGATAAGTCAACAATAAAATAGCTTGATGTAGTGGCCATCACATAGTGTTTTCCCAAGTGACTCAGGATCTGAAAATGAACAGATTTAATGTACATAATGCTTTATTAGTTTTATTATTTTTACTTGGCATGAAAAACACATCGATTCATTTCAACCCGCTCTCATTCCCAAAGGGTAAAGACGACTTATCACAATCGTCTGTATTTTACACATTGGGATGAGAACGTGTTGGTGTGAGATGATGGTATAAAGCTCTTACTGGGATACCCACTCTCACCTATGTCATAAAGAGCCATGGAGAGCATAAAGAGCCATTTCTGAAGACATTCGGAGCCAAATCAGAGGTTCTGTTGATGAGTTTGGTCATCAAAGGTTAATGGTTGGTTGACCTTGGATGACCTACAAGCATGGCACACCTAGAAACTTTTATCAATATCTTTTAAATGATAGTGGCACAAACAACAATTTTTGCAGCACACACCAGCACAAATGTTTGTGTGTGGGGGGTCAACTTCACTCTGATGTGAGAGGGGATGGGGTGGAGCAGAGCAGTAGCACCAGTGATGACAGCAAGTTGATGAGAACTCGTCAGTCTGCAACCAAAGTTTTCTAACAAGTGGTAACTTGTGTAAAACCACAGTAGGACAGAGGCTGGCAGACCCCAAGCGTATCGAAGACCGATGGCAAGGAAGCTTATTCTGGTTAAAGCACTAGCAGCCCTGCTGCTCGGTTACAGCTGAACAAACACAAGAGGGCACGATTGAAATCTCCTTTCATTTAGCAGGCATAGGTGGAGTAACACATTAGAAGCAGTGAAAAACTTCCTTGGTGGAGAACAGTGAACTAGATTAGTTTGAGATATTTTCCTTGATAACATCAAACTGATTTTCTGACTGATGAGTTTATACGTGTAAAGCTATGTCATGAAATGTTGAATTCTGCCTTCTTAAAGCTAAAGAATCCTTCAAAAAAAAAAAAGAAATTCTGCATCTGCATGTACTTAAAACGTTAATCACCCTATTAGTTTGCACTGATTAAAAAAAAGAAAGAAAAGGTAATCCTGCTAACACAGACAAACACACAAGCCAAACCAGTGTCACAACATCCTAGGCAGAGGCAATAAAAAAAAAAGTTGTAAAAGTAAAAAGAAGTAAAAGTAAATCATCTGTCAGCACTGGAGGATTATCACAGACTGACATTTTGCAACTTACTTTTTACTTCTAACAGGTTCTTGCCATGTTTGGAATCACATCTGTGGAATTAGCCATTAACATGATTTAGATTTTGTTAAAAGTGACTTCTCCTGACAAGGTTTGTACAAACACTCCAGCATTCTGCAGCTGCACAATGCAGAGCAGGTGGCATGGAAACACAAGTTATAGGAGGCTGGAGACAGTGATTTTAGTTTCACTCCTGGCATCTTTATTATTGCTCTCCCCCACACTCCCCAAAAATCAGATAATACTATGCACGCTTCAAGCCTTTCCTAGCATCTTCGCCTGTCATCTCTCCCACGCAGCCTTCCCAGCACTGTGAGAGGACAGGATATAACCGCGCATGAGTTACACAAGATTAATCTGCCACTTGATGGGAAATGTGTTCTCGAGGTCTCGCATGGGAGTTAGGATTTAAAAGCCGGAGTGAGATTACATTTCTGTTCTTCTCTTTTTCCATTGCTGACAAAAGGAGCCCACTTTATTTACTTTACCAACCTTTTACTGCCACTCCTCCCCACCACCACCACTGTCTCAACCAGCATCTCTGCTAAGCCATGAGCTGGGTAACCATTTACACCCCCCTCACCACCACCACCCAATGGTCACTCTTTTTGTTCCTTTAAACAATCTTCACAACTCAACTTGACACATGAATAAGGTAGTTTTGTTTTTGTTTTTTTTTGTTTTTTTTTTACAAAACCCACACTAAGTTGCACTGTGTGGAACTTTTCCTTCAAGGGCTTACTTAGTCAAGATTAAATGAAAAGAAGGAGTAGTGAAGCAGCATGGAGCCTACAAGACTTATTTTCTTCAACAGCCTGTGACACACACTTTTACGTTTAACCTCTCACAGAGTAAAGACCAGCCTGAAAGCCAGTCCTCTTGAAAGAAAGCACATTATTTCCTTGTTTTTTTATTAAAAGACATGTGAGGTCATCAGGACTAGGGATGGGTACCGGTATCCGGTGCCATGATGGCACCGGTTCTGTCATAAACGGTAGTAACCAGACCGAAAAGCAGCACACATTTCGGTGCTTTATTTCGGTGCTTTTTTTTCCTGAGCTGTGATACACTTTAGATTCTAGCCAATCATTTTACGTTTCCGAGGATAGTAGGCGGGTCCAGGTACGTACATTCTTTTAGAGCAGAGCTACAGATTAAAAATGCCCAAGGCGAAGCGGTCAAAAGTCTGGCTGTACTTCACAGCAAAAGATGCAAACTCAGCAGCCTGCAACAAGTGCTTTAAGGTGATACTGTCAAAGGAGGTAACACCTCAAATCCGATGAAACACCTGGCGACGCATAGCGTTTTTTTTAAAAGGCGAGAAATGCGCCGTATTTGATAGCTTGCTGCGAGACCTCACACCGTGCACATCTACTGCGGGTGTGGTGCCTGTTATCGGACCCAGAGTTTGCAACATCTCCCAAAAACCCGAATAGTAGAGTCCTGGCCCCTAGCCCTGCCAGTGTAGCAGAAATGATGACGGATGATGATGGCAGCAGCAGCCGCTCTTCTCTGCATGAGTAGCTTAATGTTGTTCGTGTGTAATTTACATTGAGTAGGTCTTGATGCATTCTCAATCATCCAGGAAAATAAATCTCCAAAAGTTGATTCTGTTCATCTGGACGTAGCGTTTTCTGGGAGAAACCTTTCGTCACTCATCCAAGTGACTTCTTCAGTCTCAGCTGACTGCAGGTTTCCCCAATCTTATAAACAGTACATTTGCATAATGACTGAAACCAGCCCACTGAAGGAACAATGGGCTGTGAGGTCAGTTCTTTAATCATAATTATGCAAATTCTCATGACCATTGATCAACAACCACTGACCAAAACCCACTGATCAAAGACCACTGATCAATGGCCATGAGTACCATTCACAGAGAGTTGGGGAATGGCTGCAATCACAGCATTGTAAGATGGCGAAAGATGTACCCTTAGGCCCCCTCCTCGATTCAGAGATGGTCTTTCCCTTTTCACGTAAATGACCTCCTTGACTCCACGCTCAAACCAGCGTTCTTCCCTGTCCAGGATGTGTACATCCTCATCCTTGAAAGAGTGTCCACTAGCCTGTAGGTGTAAATAGACTGCAGAGTCCTGGCCTGACGAGGTAGCTCTTCTGTGTTGTGCCATCCGCTTCGCCAGAGGTTGTTTGGTTTCCCCGATGTATAGGCCCTGAGTAAATGTGGTTATCCCAGCTGGACCTTTGTCAAAGCTGGAAAGGCACCTAAAGAAAGCTCCAGCCGAGCCAGGAGAGAAGGACAACCACTGCTCAAGCGAAAACCTGTAGTGATCCCATATGTGTCAGGAGTATCGGAACAGTTGAGATGCATTTTTTCAAAACACCGGGTCTCTGTGGCTTTTAAACCCCAAAACCCGCTGCGCCAAAAATTGGTCCACCCCAAGGATCTATACATTGGGGAAACCAAACAACCTCTGGCGAAGCGGGTGGCACAACACAGAAGAGCTACCTCGTCAGGCCAGGACTCTGCAGTCTATTTACACCTACAGGCTAGTGGACACTCTTTCAAGGATGAGGATGTACACATCCTGGACAGGGAAGAACGCTGGTTTGAGCGTGGAGTCAAGGAGGCCATTTATGTGAAAAGGGAAAGACCATCTCTGAATCGAGGAGGGGGCCTAAGGGTACATCTTTCGCCATCTTACAATGCTGTGATTGCAGCCATTCCCCAACTCTCTGTGAATGGTACTCATGGCCATTGATCAGTGGTCTTTGATCAGTGGGTTTTGGTCAGTGGTTGTTGATCAATGGTCATGAGAATTTGCATAATTATGATTAAGGAACTGACCTCACAGCCCATTGTTCCTTCAGTGGGCTGGTTTCAGTCATTATGCAAATGTACTGTTTATAAGATTGGGGAAACCTGCAGTCAGCTGAGACTGATGAAGTCACTTGGATGAGTGACGAAACGTTTCTCCCAGAAAACGCTACGTCCAGATAAACAGAATCAACTTTTGGAGATTACGTTGAGTAGGCTAACCACGTTATTACATTAATGCATGTAAGGTGAACTAGCAAACATCATCATAGCTACATGCGGCTGTCTTCTTGTTTGATGGCAGATACTCCCTTCACCCTGGCCAAAAAGGCTAAAATGACCAAAGAAAAAGTGGAAAACAGTTAAACATGAGAGGTTTTTGGACAAAGTTTGTGTTTTTTCCATTGTTTAAGCACTGCTTCCAGCCCAGAGTGATACCATATATGCCCCATAGCTGCAGAAAAGGCTAACATTATTATCTTTTTACAAAAAAACAACTGAACATGAGAGGTTTTTGGACCAATTTTGTGTTCTTCATTCTTTAAGCACCTGTTTGAGCACCGTTTAAGCACCGGCACTGTTTCAAAAGTACAGGTTTGGCACCGGTATCGGATAATACCTAAACGATACCCATCCCTAATCAGGACTGTTCCACATTTCAGCACTACTCCAACACTCTTCCTTAAATGTCAGAAAAATGCATTTGACATGTTTGATTTGCCCAGAGGCATGACTGACTGTAAGCGGTTATTAATCAGATTCACCAGTGAAGCCCAATCCTGGTTTGTCAAAAGTGTCAAAAGGTGCTGAAGTTGCGTTTTTTGCTTTCAGCCATTCAGGTTTATTAAGAGCCTTCAGAAGATCCACAGACATGCTTCCAAAGCTGGAGAGTAGCACAAATTTACAAACATGGCCCAAAAGCAGGACTCCATTAATATTCCATGACTACCAGTGGTCAGTCAAGACCTAATAGTGAAACACAAGCTACAAAAGCTGACACTCAGAGGCACAGTTTTCACTGTTAAATCAGGTTTTACAGAGCAAATTTTTCAGTATCACGAGTTCTAAGCTGCACTGCAGAGGTAATATTTATTTATATAGCCCCAAATCACAACAGTTGTCACCTCCAGGGACTTTATATTGTAAGTTAAAGTCCCTACAATAACACAAGGAAACCCCAACAATCAGACGACCCCCTTTGAGCAAGTACTTGGCAATAACGGGAAGAAAAAACTCTCTTTTGACAGGAAGAAATATCCCACAGTGCCAGGCTCAGGAAGGGGCAGTCGTCTGCTGCGACCAGCTTGCAGTGAGGGAAGAAAGAAAAATTAAAGCTTAGATAGAAATACTGCAAAGTCATTCAGTGTTACATAGCATGAATTCCCTGATTTTATGCATTTTATAGCTTAACTGTGGAAGTAGCAGCCTACTGTCCACTCACATGTTTGTTAATTATTTGACAAAGTGATTTTTCTAGAGGCAGCGGTCATTGAGAAAGCCCTGGAGATCTATGCTGTCACGTGAATATTACCGTATTTTTCGGACCATAAGGCACACCAGATTATAAGCCGCATTAGGCAAAACAAAACAGTCAGATAAGTCAAATTTTACTCATCTCATTCTTCTTGCTTCCTCCACTTCCGTACCATTGATTCATTAATGTTGAATTCTCTCGCAGCTGCTCTATTCCATGTTGTTGCAGTATATTAATGACTAACCTCATATTGTGGATGGATTACCTCAGTTGTTCTCCCGACTGAAGTTTGGTCCATTTAAAGCATCCTGCCATGCAATTGCATTTGTCCCTAACCATCAGGAACCCTCACGTTAACTTTTACCGAGTGGAAAAAAGTTAGCGTTCATCCTCCAGCTTCACTGTGTTTATACTATGCTAACATAGCTGTGTTGCTAGCGATCACAAAGCACATCATTATATACCAGCTAGTCCGACTTCAGTAACCCTACAAACATCACTGCTGTTTAGTTTTCTGTCTTCATTTATGTTGGAAGTGGTAGCAGAGCTGTACGTTTTAATTTCTTCAGAAATCTCTCAGTCAGAACATGCTATATCATGTTTAGGTGGAAACTAGCGAGCTAACTCCCTGCTAACTTCTAACTCCGTTAAATGTAATAAATTCTGTTTTCATGGGTGCCTGGATGTTAAACTTAATTGTTTCACCTTGTAAAGCAGTAGCGCTGATCATTGTATTAAAGATGAAAGAATTTAGACAGTTTTTAATTCTCAGCAATGCCGCAATGTTCGTTTGACTTTGGGACCTGAGGCGGATGGAGTTTTGGACCCAGATTACTCCGCAAGGCTCCTGACTACGGTAGCTGTAATGCTCCGAAAATCCATCAAGCAGTGCGGATTATAAGGTGCATTGACAATTTTTGAGAAAATTAAAGGATTTTAAGTGTGCCTTATAGTGCGGAAAATACGGTAATCACATGCATACTATACCTGACACCAGCTGAAATTAATCTGGGCCCACCCTTTGAAGTATGCATGCAATGATCATAATAGTAGTCAAATGAACTGGACAAGAGAACAGTTGCACCCAGATGGCCTGTGAGTATGGCCTGTAGAATAGCAATAAGTGTCATGGTAACAAATTAAAATACATTAAGTTATGTTATGTTATTAACTGCTGAATGAAGATGAATACCGTCCATCTGGAAAGAATTTGCAGCGCTTCACTTGTTCCACATTTTGTCTTGATTGTATGATTGTATCAAGGCACAGATTTGGGGAAGGGTACGGAAACATTTCTGAAGGTCCCAGTGAGCACAATCTGACTGATCAGTGTAGAAGGGCCTTATTTGGGGAGGTGACCAAGAACCTAATGGTTACAGTGACAGAGCTTCAGCATCTCTCTGTGGAGCAAGGAGATCCTTCCAGAGGACGACCATTTCTGTAGCAATCCACCAATCAGGCTGGTATGGTAGAGTGGTCAGAAAGAAGCCACTTTCTAGTGAAAGGCACATGACACTCTGCCTGGAGTTTGCCAAAAGGCACCTGAAGGGGTCTCACACAATGAGAAACAAAATTCTTTGGTCTGATGAAACAAAGATTGAACTGTTTAGCGTGAATATCTGGGGTACACCAGGCACCACTTATCACCTTGCCAATACATCCCTACAGTGGAAGCATGGTGGTAGCAGCATCGTGCTGTGGGGATATTTTTCAGCAGCAAGAACTGGGAGACAAGTTGGGGTCAAAGGAAAGATACAGCAATGTACAGAGACATCCTTGGTGCTAATCTTCTCTGGTCCAAGTTGCTGTGGACCTTAGACTGGTGCACAGGTTCATGACCTTATGCACACTGTGAATGTCTGAGAGCTCAGACTTAAACCCAATTAAACATCTCTCATCTGTAAATGGTTGTACATAAATCCAGCCTTAAGCAGTTTTACAGGTTCTGCAAAGAAGAATATGAGAAGCTACCCAAAATAGGTGTGCCATGCTTGTAGCATCACAGAACTAAAATGGTTTTGGGAGCAACAAAGAAAAGTATTGTGCTGTAACATCTTTTTGTGTCTTTCACACACAGGGGACCTCTGGCCTATTCAGGCTTGACTAAATTTGTTCTTAGGAGCCTGTGGCAATAACATGTGTAAATGTTACATACTATACCTTTAAAGAAGCATTCTAGTTTCATGGCAAAAAATAAATAAATTCAAATTGCACTTTACTGGTCGCACATACATGCACACAAATACATGTACAATGTTATTAGGAACATGGAGTTTCTAATAATTCTAATTATTAGAAACATGGAGTTTCTAATAATAGCAAAGAACTGAGGAATGGATGTCAGAAAGTGAGTGCCATACATTATCTTACAGGTGGAACATTGCAGCAGCGCCACACCAAAATCTTCTGTTAAAGCCTGTAAGTCCCTTCACATGCATAAGATGGAAGACATCCATAAGAACATGGCTAGGTGGACCGAGCAGCTGTTAGTTGGATGACTGTAAGTTTAGAGACATTGTGGTGTAAAGGGCTCCACATCATGACCTAATCAGTCACCCACAATCCAAACAGCATGTCAGATGCACAGGTTTAGCAGGCGGTAGGGCTTAGACAGATCCACTCTGCAGCTGGTGCGAAGGACATGCTGCTTTTCACCCAATTCAAACACACAACTGCTCAGTGTCAGGTCAGGCCCCGATGTATGTCAAAATACAAAGTATTACACTCATACATAATGGCCTACACTTTGATGTTTTTGACAGCACACTCTGGAGCAGTAACATTTTATCAGTAACAGAGGTTTTTTTAAAGAGGTCTTTTAATTTGAAATCCATAACCCTCTTAATATTTAGGATAAGATGAACTTTATTCCCACAGTTGGGAAATTCAGATTGTTATAGCAGCAGAATGGACAGGGCAGGAATAAATAGATGGAGCATAACTTAACAACACACACACACCCATTGCAAATGTGCACCCATGCAATCCTCCGAAATCCCAACACGCACATTGCATAATGTGAATAGAGCAACATCCAGAGGTCATAACTTTACTCCTCCAAGGTAAAATTTCTAAGCCAGCAAACCTGAACATGACATCCTAAATCCTTGCATATTTTTTTTTTTAAGTTTAAGCAGTCGTGCCAGCACAAAACTGCAAATCAAACTACATGTCTCGTTCAGATTTGGCTGAAATGAGCGTCAAACAAAATTTGGGAACTACTGCCAATAAGAACTAGCTGGTGATACCATATAGTAACATCAGAAACTTTGCCACATCAGAGTTCTTTAGCAATAGGTGAAGCACAAAATAAAGATCAAAGATTAAAAATAGAGTGAAAGGTACAGACAGTGGCTGCAGGAGACACTTTCCATTTTTTTTAACACTTGGTATGTTGGAACTTGTTTTTTGGGCCAACAACATCACAAAGACGAGCAGCCCCCAGACTAGTTTTACTACATATTTTTTACACTGCCCCCACCTGACAACAGACACTCCCTGCAGGTAGATGGGTCATCTGTAGCTGCCCATGGACTGCCAACACACTGCCACAGAACCTTAATTTTCTCTTTACTTGTCATTAGCTCCCAATAATAACATGTTAAAAGGTCATCCCAAATTGCAAAAAGCATACTGATGTTGAGATGCCTGTTTCCACACTTGTATTTAAAGCCTTTTTAGGGTGAGTCAAAGTCAAGTCACAATTCTTCACTGACAGTTTTAGTGTTTTCTCTGGATTAAAACTTGAGTCACTGCAATGTTTTTGTGCAAGTCTCAAGACTACCTCTGTGAGATCTTACATGGTGAAGTCTATTCATCTTATGGTCAACGTCAACTCTTTGTCTGTTTGTCCTCATTAACCCTTTTAATTTAAATTGTTATCAAGGAGCATTGCAACAAGGAATGAGCTTAAGATTAACACATCTCTGTGTAACATCCACCAGGTGATTTGTGATCCAGCTTGGGTTCGGTAAACATTCACTCCTTTTAATAGAATTCAACTGTTTGAAACACCAAATGGTGCTTTACCTTTAATGCCAAAATGAATAACACTTTACATGAAATGTAACGTGTTAAAGTTTCAGAAAATTTGAAGTTCTTAATGGTTGAAGAAGAAGCGTCTGCAAACATTGTTGCTTTTTGAAACAGCATGCACTATAGGCTGAACACATACTGGCGATTTTGTTAGATAAACCTTGCTAGTTAGTACGAGGTTGGACCAACTTTTGCCTTCATCATTACACCGCCACCAGAGTGAACAGTCGATATATGGCAAGATGGATCCATGCTTTCATGTTCCTTGCAACATATTCTGACACTACCATTTTAATGTCACAGCAGAATTCAGACTCATCAGTGCATACAGAACTTTTCTAATCTTTTATCTTCCAATGTTGGTAATCTCGTCCAAATTGTAGCCTCTTTTTTGTTCTTACCTAACAGGAGCAGCATCCACTGCGGTCTTCTGCTGCTGTAGCCCATGTGCAACAAGATGTGTCCAGAGATGCTCTTCTTAATAAATTAGCTGTAACGAGTGGTTATTTGAGTTATTGTTGCCTTTCCATCAGTTCAAGAGTGTCTGGCCAGTCTCATCTGAAATCAATTTGACATTTTCACCCTGTCACTGTGTCAAGACTAAGAGCATTTAAATCAAGCCTTTGATTTAAATGCTGGTCAGAGAAGTTCAACAGGTTAACTGTGAACATTAAGGGCTGACACATTAATAAAGCTGTTTAGGAATGAGGGAATGAGGCAGCAGACAAGTAGGTAAGTCAACAGATTTAGTTGAATAGCTTTGTTTCCACTGCAATATCTCAAAGTCACAAAGCACAGAGGGAAGTGAGGTGAGTTCTAAAAAAATCAACACATAACCCCAAAAATCCACAAGGCAAAACACAGCACAAAGAAGCCAAACCATGGGTAGTGGTGTCTGATCGGACTGCTGTCAAACAAGGGAATTCTTCAGCTTTAAACCCTGGTGACCTATCCAGGGTGTACCCTAAGACAGCCCCCCCTGCCTTAGGGTACACCCTAAGGCAGATGGAAACAACTGATTGTACCCAGTTGAATAATTGCTGACAGGTGTGAACCAGGGGGGCAGGGAGTCCCCACCCACCAGGAGGGTGTGTGAGTAGAGTCAATTTTCTCTCTCTCTCTCTCTCTCTCTCTCTCACACTCACACACACACACACACACACACACACACACACACACACACACACACACACACAAAGGAAAGAGAGAGATAATAAAAGCAAAAGGAGTGAAACAGACCTGGGGACCATGATGGGTTGTTTGGGAAAATTCCAGTAGATCATTAGTTTCTGAAATACTGTACATTTCACATTAAAAAATGTTAATAAGGTTTGATCAAATTTCCCACACAACCTCAGGCAGAATAAAACCATGCTCAGAGAGGGGCAGCCATCTGCTGAAAGAGCAGAAAGCAGAGAGAGACAGGATAAAAGGTAAACAATAGGAGAGACAGCCAGAATTTAATAATTGTTAATGATTAAGTACATCAGTGTTGTATAAGCACACAGAGATTGAAAAGAGATGAGCGAAGAAGAAACAGTGCATAATCAAAAGTACCCAAGCAGCCTAGGTCAATAGCAGCATAACTAGGGGTTCAGGGTCACTTACAAGCCTTCACTATAAGCTTCATAAAAGCCTAATCTTAAAAGTAGAGTCCTGAATCCAAATTGGGAGCAGGTTCCATAAAAGAGGGACCAGAAAGCTGAAGGTTCTGCCTCCAATTTTACTTGAATATCCTAGGAGCCACAAGTATGCCAGCAGTCTGAGAACGAAGTGTAATAGTAGTGAGCCTTAATAGTGTAGTGGTTAACACATTTACTTAGCAAGTGAAAAGTTGGTGGGTCATTCTAGCCATGAACATAAATCCCTTTTGTGATCGTCTCAGAAAGAACAAAACTCTGCCAAATCAAACATTTGGAGCAACCTGTTGAGAAAAGAGAGGAAAGTAGCTTCATCATCTACATAGCAATTACATGTATGCACCATTTTCAAATATTATCTGCTAATGGAAGCATGTATAATTTAAAATACTCTAATCTCTGTAATAAAAAATTGTGGTCAACAGCGTTGAACGTGGCACTGAGGTAAAGCAGGACAAGCACAGAGATGAGTCCACTGTCAGATGCTATAAGAAAATTATTTGTAACCTTCACTATAGGTCATGCATCATAGCTGTTTCTGTGCTATGATGCATTCTTAACCCTGACTGAACTTGCTAAACAAGCCATACCTCTGCAAATGGCATTAATGACATGTCTGTGGGATGGCTGTGAGTAACTTTTTTTTCCTAATGGTTAAGCTTTTATTCACAAGACTGTATTCAGCTCTTTTGAAAAGAAATCTAAGGTTGTTTGTGTGACACATCAAACTTATTGGTAATGTCACAAGAAAAACAACGGTGTGCTGTGTTCCAACCTAACTTTATTCTTTCATGAGTTATTTACAAGTTTCTCTTTGTTCACAGCCATTGACATGTCAAAGAGGTTAATACGTGAGGAGTGGATCGAAATTGTGTTGATATCTGGTGAACTCGGTAACCGGGTCATTGCAGCAGATTTCAATGCAAGACACCCTATGAGACCACCCATCTCCCATGCTACAATCAGCAAACTGCTTCCTAAGTTTTGTGAAACTGGTTCAGTGTTGGATTTGCCAAAATGTGGACGCAAAAAAACTGTCACTAATGAAGAAACATCAGTGGCTGTCCTAGCTTCATTCAGCAAGAGCGTAGCACTGGCCGCATATCACTGAGAGTGGCATTAGTCGAACATCCCTTCGGCAGATATTAGCTACTCACAAATGGCACCCTTACAAACTCCAGCTACTGCAGCATCCCAACGAGGATGACCCAGATCGGCGCACAGAATTTGCAGAATGGGCAAAACAAAAATTGGAACAGGACCCTCAGTTCACGCAGAAGAGTTTGTTCAGTGATGAGGAAGAGAAGAGTTTGTTCAGTGATGAGGAAAACTTTTATGTGAATGGTGAAGCTAACAAACAAAACCACCGCTATTGGTCTGACACTAACCCACATTGGATGGATCCCTCCAAGACTGTTGGAACAACAAAAGTGATGGTTTGATGTGGTATATGGGGTACAACGATAGTGGGTCCATTCTTCATCAATGGAAACCTCAAGGCCACTGGATATTTGAAATTGCTACATGATAATAATAATAATGGATTGGATTTACATAGCGCTTTTCAAGGCACCCAAAGCGCTTTACAATGCCACTATCCACTATTCATTCACTCTCACATTCACACACTGGTGGAGGCAAGCTACGGTTGTAGCCACAGCTGCCCTGGGGCAGACTGACAGAAGCGAGGCTGCCATATCACGCCATCGGCCCCTCTGGCCAACACCAGTAGGCAGTAGGGTAAAGTGTCTTGCCCAAGGACACAACGACCAGGATAGAGAGCCCGGGGAACGAACCGGCGACCTTCCGGTTACAGATACGCTTCCCAACCCCCTGAGCCACAGTCGCCCCTTGAAGATGATGATGATGTGTTTCCCTCTTTATGCACTGAAGCTGGCACGTTCCCTGAGTTTTTCCAGCAAGATGGTGCACCACCACCTTATGGGTACCAGGTCCGAGCATTCCTAGATGAACAGTTTCCTGGAAAGTGGATTGGTCGTCGTGGGCCAGTTGAATGGCCCCCTGTCATGATCCTGGGTCTTATGACCCAGCGTTTTGAGTTTTAGTTTATTTTGATGTTTATAGTATATGGTTAAGCTCATTAGGTTTTCTAGTTCATTTGTTATTAGATTCCCCTTGTGTCTTCCAACCCCTGTTAAGTCTCCCTTGCCCTTCATGTGTTTCATGTCTGTTATGTTGTCAAGTTCATGTAGTCATGTCTGCATTTCATTAGGTTTCCTATTTTATTTTCTAAGAGGTTCTGTGTTTTGTTTTACTCTTTCCCTGTGGCGTTGTTATGTCCACGTTGTGTCTACTGTGCCTTTCTGTCCGATGTTTCAGGTTCCCATGTTCTGTCTCCCCAGTTGCTGTTAAGTTTACATGTTTAGAGTTCAGTCAGTGTGTTTCCTGTTTTACTTTCATGGTCCGTGTTTCATGTCAGCGTTTCTAGTTCTGCTTCCCTTGTCTCGTCCAGCCTGATTACTCCCAGCTGTGCTCTCCTTCTGTGTCTCATTCCCTCGTTATCCCTCAGTGTATTTAAGCCCTGTGTTTCTCTTTGTCAGTGTCGTTGTCTCCCACATGGCTGTGTTTTCCTAAGTGTCAGTTTATCCATGTCCCAGTTTATTTTTGTTATTTTTCATGCCATTCTGCAATAAAGCAGATATTTGAGTTTAATTCCTGCATGGTGAATTTGGGGTTTGGGTCCTTCTCCTGCCTGCACACAGCCGAAACATGACACCTCCAAGGTCTACCGATCTTGACCCCCTTACACTTTTATCTTTGGGGTCATCTGAAGGCAATTGTCTATGGTGTTAGGTAAATTAATTTGATTTGTGTTATTATTACTTTTATGTGATTTGGGTCTTGTAATAATACCATGGTGGTATTATGGTTTCTCTATCCCAAATACCCATTCACAGATTCTGCTAATGGATTTGTTAGTCTGCCTGTTCAGCTGTCATGTGACTGCATGTGAAGTCCCAGAGCAAGCTGTGCTACACCAAGATCCAAGATTAGACACGTCTCTACGTCACATACTGTGTCATAATGCTTTTCCTCTGTCTGGATGTTCCCTTTCTATAGAACCGATTTCAATACCTTACCTCACAAATCTATTTTGCTCCTGTAGCAGACCTTTGCCTGCTTCTGACCAGTAGAGTTTCTCGTGTTTTTGTTGTTTCCGTTAGAGTCCAGATTCCATACTGCAAAATCCCACTAATTTAGGAAAGCTTGGAAAAGTGTCTGAAAATTTGGTGCCTGATGAACAGCAATCCTGAAGATTACTGAGTAGTGCTAGCTGAGTATGTGTGTCATGGCAGAAAGGGGAAACTGATCCTCTTAGCAGCCTGGAATTGGCCCACTCTCAGGAAAGTGTCACTTGAGTTGGTCAACCTGAGAGTGCCAGGCAAGATTGTCTAGCCGTGTATCTCCTTCCCATAGCAACCTCCTACCTCCGCCAACTCGCAGTGGGAGTACTTCTGACCTGAAGACAATCAGCACTTGTGAGCACATGACTCTGATCTTTCCTTGAAAGTATGCCAAAGCACGCTGTACCTGGCCTCAAGGCACAAGTTCAATCCAAGGTGCCACACTGCCTGTTTGTACAATTAGTGAGCTTCTGCTGGGCAGGACCTCCTGCTGAGAGCTGCCAGGCATACCAAACTCTAGTCCAACAGAGCCCAACAAAAGACACAGACCTCACCGCAAACACATCATAACACATACGCAAACCCTAACTTCTTTGTCTCTTTGCTCCTACATGTAGTTTCCTTGATTTAAAAAATGTAGAGCTTGTGATCTTTTTTTATTCTTTTTTCACCTTTTTAACTCCCCACATTCCTCTTCTTGTCTTTCTTTCTTGCCTCCAGATGTTTCTCTGCACATGTCACGCAGACAGTGACAGAGGGCCGTCAAGCCATGCTCATTCCATCAATTTATTGAAAACAGATACACAGATGAGTTCATTCCTGAAGTGCAGCCCCCATTGTAACAATCAATAAAAGAAGGGCTGGTTTTGAAAGCATGCTTGGCATCTGACTGATATCAACAAAAAGCTGTACCATTGTCTCTAGGAAAGGCCTCCATTATGTTACAGAAGCAAAACCTGTGTCACAAATTTGCAAGTGAAATAACAAAAACACATATTCTATTTTTGTATATTGTTTCAAAAGTCAGCACTATGCTTTCTAAGAATGTACATCCCTATGTCACTTTGGTTGCTGTGTGGAAGAGTCATGTCTATGCAAGTGGGAAAACTTTAAAAAAAACTATCAGGGAACATTAAGAGAAATTCTAACTGATGTGACTACAGTAACATCAACTGCAGGCCCTTAAGTTTCTGGAAAACAATTCAACTGTCAGTCCTGACCTCAAAACAGCCAAATTGATAGGGCCCAAGGATGGTGGTTAACAGAGGCAGATGTCTGCCACCCAAGTTGGCATCCAACATATGGTTACATCCCTTCTTCTTTAATTTGCTGGAGTCAAAAGACAGCTAAAAGCATTAAACAGTAATGTTAAATGTCAGTTCTGATTATGATAGGGATAGCAGATTCCCAAGATCCACCAAGAAATCCCTACATTTTTCTAAGTTTACCAGATTTTACTACATACTTTACAGTCTTGTCATTTGAGGCCCCAAACAGCCCAGAAGCAATTATCAGCCTGCAGAAAAGATCCCGGCTTCATCAGCCCATCTACGTGTTCCACCATGATGGACGAGGCCTGTCTTTGCTGTCAGCACCCGGGTTGAGTTAAAGAGCACCAAATGATTTTCCTCAACATGCTGTTGGCAGTACACATTATTTATGCCTTTTCTCTGTAAGCCACAGTCAACATAATTCAGACAAATTACATGTTAATCATCCTTCTGATGGGAAAGCATCCCAACTCCTTAGAAAAATAGTTAACATTGAAAGTGGCTCAGCAGTGCAAATAAGTGGAACTACATAGCAAAAAATCTTCAAATATTTGGGCTGCAGTTTGAGGATGTTTGTGAAGCTGGGATGGATTCTGTTGATAAGAAAGACCCTTATTTGACTGCTTAAAGGAATGCCTGATTTTTTTTTTCATTTCACTTCGACCATTGGAATGCACTTAATGCCATAGGAAGATACAAAAAAACGAAAATATGTGAGGAAGTGTAGAACTAATTTTACTGTGATGAAGAGTCAAATTGGAACAGAAGAGTTCAGGTAAATTTAGGTCGTTTGTTCAGTCATCCTTTAAGAATGAGTTGCTCTTAAAAGACTATGGAGGGATACATTTCTTTTTTCAAGAGAGGAACTTTTTATATTAATTGATATATTTTTTTTTATGATTTTAATTTTGGCCATCATTTCAGTAATGTAACAGACCCTCAGAAACTCGGTGCACTGTCTTTATTGTTCCTAGGACTGCTTCTGGACAGAGACCTCTGGTGTTCTCTTGGGAATCTGCTGGAGTCGCTCTTCCAGTTAGTATGGTCACAGCTCCGAATGCTCCTGTTACCATTATGACCACTTTAGACTTCATATACACGTAGCCAATCACAAGGGGGGCTGAAACAGACTGAGTGCAGGGGCTCCACCAGTATCCCATTATTGCTAACAGCAAGGTGACCTAGTGTTTTTTGTGGGTCACATTTAAAGTCCAACAAAATCTATGCCAATCTCATTCTTTCCACTATTTCTTGATAAAAAAAAAAAAAGAAAAGAAAAGAAGAGGTGATAAGAAAACAAGATCTCCTGTAAGCAAACTAGAGGCTAACTGCAGCACACTGTGATGGGCTTGAAAGTCAGCCAAGTAACATATCACTAAGTAACAGTGCTGTCAACGTGATCTATGAATAGAATGTAAAATGAGTGTTTTTATATGAAGTGATCTGCAGGTCATAATGTGGTCAGTGAGTGCAGTGCCTGCTGATGGCATAGCCTGAATATGAAGACAGTACATGTTGACAGAAAGGAAATTCACTTCTTGAATCACTCTTAGGAGAAGGAAATAAATAAATCAGCTCAGAACCTTTGGGCTTCACAAAACCGCAAATTATAATGTACATTGTGCCAGTGTTACTGAAGACCATCAGTGACTTTGTGTTTCCAATTAATGATTTATGGCCTGAAATGTGCTGCATTGTGAAACTGTATCACAAAGGAATGTTGACTGGGACACTTTAAAGAAGAGATTAATAACCAAAGGATATCAGATTCCCCGAGGCAGAGGAAGACAGAGAGGGTGAAAGACAAAAGTGCAGATGCAAGACCAAGACAAGATTGTTGAGTGAGACAAATAGTATCTCTTATTGCAGTTTGCTGAAACTGCAACAGAGACGAGTTGAACATATGGTTTAGGAAATGAGATGTGCATGTTTTTGCTAGCAGTTATCTGATTTCATTTTATCATTTTATTATACCCAAACTGTCCCGAGGCAAATTACAACATACTCTGTTCTGACTCCTGAATCTTGAAATCAGGAGGATCCAGTGAATGTCTGTTTACCTTTGCCACATGCCATTGTATATGTTTTGCGTTTCGCAATATCTAATCAAGCAAATTGTCATAAAACTGGAGAACAGCATATCAAGTCTGTTTACATGTTTTATATGAGGGCTGGTTTAGCGAGCCAAACAATAACAACGCATCACAATGAACCCGGTCACCCCTTACAGACACAAACCAGAAGTTTTCTGTATTCATACGAAGTGGACACAGTTTTCCAAAAGTGTCTTTTTGCTGAATTCGTCTAAACTGTATGTTTAGCTAAACCCAACCCTGGACAGATGGGCAGACAATAAACAAGCCACAGATCAGAAGCTAAATATTTCAGATGCAAAAAAAGCTGAAAAATGCAAAAAGAGAAAAAACATGTCAAGTAATGAGAAAACTAATCTCAGCTGGAGACATTTTCTCGCTATTCTGGGGGTGTTTCCTTACCTAGTGCTTGTTTTTCATAATAGAGTCTCAACACTTTTTCTGCTTCTGTGGTGGAAATCACACAACGGACTATACTTATTACTTTATTTTCTCAGCGTGTGCCCCCGTCTTGCGTTTGTTATTGCAGAACACAAGGATATGCTGAACGTAGAGGGGGGCAGATGCTGAGCCTGCACAATCACAACATTTTCTTTTTAATAATTGGAAGTCCTGTGGGGTCAATGACAGGGTGGAGGCATCCAGGAGGAAAGGCACAAGGGGGTCTGGATACCGAGCGAAAAAGGGTCAGGTATGCAGTCTGGTCTGCACGTGCTTGGTAGCTGGCATGTGCATCCAATCTCTGCAGCTTTAGCAGACCAGAGCAGTTAAACAATACCTCTTTGGCTGCACCCACAGTCCAGCATGCGGTCACACTTATGCAAACACTATATGCAAAGAAATTATTGTTATAGTATGAGGCCACCTATACAACTACCCAGAGGAATGTTTTATCAGTATTGCGTGTGGGTGTGGTGGGGGAGCTGGGGGTAACACCAGTGGCACTCACTCACATAGGATTAATGCCAGCAGGAGATGCGACCAGTGGAGCAGAACCCTCAAATTCCCAAACCCGGAGTTTTGGGAGCCGTCACCACATGAGAACTGTCCTTGGTGCAGTTTGTTGTCTTATCTGCAAAATGAAAATGAAAGTGATTTATACTGGTAAACAGTATATAAAAAAGCCAACAGCTTCAACCTGCTGACATAACTTGACTTTTCCTTTTACAGGGGAACCACATGGACGAAGCAGATTTGGAGCTGGAAGCGCACTAAATGAACAGAACTCAGTAAAATACGTTAAAGGATTCAAAGAGTTGAATGTTTTCAGCGGCTGCCCCCCCACTCACCCCCACCCGAGACTGGATATAGCGGTCCCTCATATCGGGGCTCTCCATTTACATTATTCATACGGAGGAGGGTGTGACCTGTTGGCTGTTTTTTTCTGTCTGTATAAAAACGAGAACTTCGCGTAAAAGAAAATACAGATGGAGAAGGCTAGCCAGCTCGCTGTGTCACAGAGAGTCCCCTTAAGCCTACGTGACAACTCACATACTGTCCCTTTGTGACCAGCTTAATCGGTAGAATGCCCGATGTCTGTGTGCTTTGTCTGGTTGCCGCGCTGGCTGCATTCGCCCGGCTCGCCGGCACTGTGGGCCCCGTGGTTCGATGTGAGCCTTGCGACGCCGGCGCGCTCCTGCAGTGCAAGCCGCTGCCCAAAGACTGTGTGGAGCGGGTGAAGGAGCCCGGCTGCGGCTGCTGCATGACGTGCGCCCTCGGAGAGGGACAACCGTGTGGAGTGTACACGGGGCGCTGCGGCTCCGGCTTGACCTGTCGGCACCAGCCCGGGGAGAGCAGACCCCTGCAGGCTCTCCTGGAGGGACGGGGAGTGTGTTCGAGTCCCGCGTCCAAAAAACTGAACAGCGTTCTCATGCCACCGCAAAAAGAAGGTGGGAAGTCTTTTCTTTTCTTTTTTTAATGATCCCTGACACCTTGTTGCCCGTGTGTGCGTGTTTGTGTGGGTATGTTTGTGTGCGCCCCTGAATGTTATTATGCATTGACTTTGACAGGCGCCCTGCCCATTAGGGTGCTGTTCTTCGCTGACCAAGTCCAACAGTTCCCTCCTGGGTTAAATGTGTGGCATTTGTAGTGGCTGGGCTAAAGATGCTGTGACAGAGCTGCTTGTGATTAAAAAGCACAAAGAAAGATGCAAAAACGTATTTTCCGGTCTTTTTGGCAAATCAAAACAATACGTGTGTGTCTGTGTTTGGGGGTGGGGGGTTACATTGCACAGTTGTGCGCTGGCCTGCGTTAAACAAATCCCACTAGACTCCTAAAAGTTTGACTTCATAACAGGAGTTTCTAAATTGGAGGGTCCCGCGTCAGCTAATACTGCTTTACTACAAGTCCCTTTGGAACATCGTCCGTAAATACGAAACAGAACACGAGGAGTTTTATGATTTACACTTGTAAATTGTTTTAAGAAGAGGACACTACTGCTCCTTCCCTTTCTTCATAATGCACACAGTAGCATATGCACACACAGAGTCCCCCAAACCAGAATTAGCCATTTACATTCTGTAAGTTTATGGTTTATAGTATTTAGCTGAGGCCAAGTGCAGACCATGTCCCTATCTGCTGTAAAGCCCTTATGTTAAAGCTAATGGATTCTTGGACACAGCATGGATGTGCACAGTATGTGCTTCCCTGGTGCAGACAGCCTAGATCACAGCTGTCAATGTCATTTTATATCTAGGGCCAATACAGCCCACTTTGATCTTATGTGGGCTGGAACAGTGAAATTCCCCTCACTCATTTTTTCTACATGCCTCTGTAGTAAATGGAAAATATCTGTCATAACTATGGGGTCAAACTGTAAGTAGTAAATGTGTAAAATACAGATATGTATAACTTAACTATTTTGATTTAATATAACTGGATGTGACAAAGGTCTTCATAAATAGGAAAAGCTGTAAAACTTGTGAAACTACAGTTAAAAGTCCAAAATGTATGTCCTTCACATTCTCCAAAGGTATCCAAAGGGCCGAATTGGCCTCCGGGCCTTATGTTTGATACCTCTGTCTGACAAAACAGGGATGAAATTCCCAACGCAAGTATTCAAACACACAAACACAGCCAATTACCATTGAATACCAATGTCAGATTTTCTAACTGTCACACTGAGAGCCATCCTATGCCTGGTCTTTTATTTAAATGTATGGCTGCTGCTCACACTAGTCAAATGGCACACATGTCACCTACATGTGAATACACATGGTTGTGCGTCTGGGCACACAACTGACGTCAGGCACCCAAGAGCCCGTGTGTGTGTTTTCTTTTTCCTGGTTGTTTGGTTTGGCCACACTAATGCGTGGTGTACAAGCACTCAGCAGTCACAGTGTCATACAAACATAAACACACACACACACACACACACACACACACACACACACACACACACACACACACACACACACACACACACACACAAATACAAAGTTCTCACTCTTTCACTTACTTTCCAGCTTTGCTTCTTCTCACTACCTCACCCTCTAATTTATGACAAACTAAACTCATTGGGGAGCAAAGAGATCCACCTAAAATGAGAACTACCAGTAACAGCATTGACATGGGTATTGATCTGTTTCCTTCTCCATCTGCACAACTGGAGAAGAGATCCAGAAAAGGAGGCGGAGAGGAGGAAAATGACCCCAAGTGCCCCTGTTGGTCAGAGTGTGTTGATGCAGCTCAGCGGTTTCCACAGCCATGTCCCCAGATTCAGCACAGGATCTCCTCCCAGACATTAACAAGCTCTCCTCCTCACCACAGTTTGTGCTGTTTACCCCTGTGCTATTATACAAACAAATTGCGTAATGTGTCAATCTAAAACACCCCAGACTTCCTAGAAGGGTTATAAAAAAGTTTATATTGACAATAAAAAGGAATGCTTGCAGAAATCTAAAACAGGGCATAATTCTTTTGTCCCTGCTTGTGGACATATATGGCTGTTATTGAAAAGTTTGGGGCAAAACATGTGGAGGGTGCCTCAGGTTGAAAGGCACTTTCCGATTCTGCTCTATTGCAGCACACGCTGTTGTTGACATCTAAGTTGTTGTTCTCAGTTCTCGTGAGCCTGGGAGACTGTGGAGCTCCACCGCATCACTAACTGATCAGGTGGTCACAGAGAAAGGGTGGGCTGCTAGCCTGCCTGCCCACACGAGCTACACCCCTACATGCCCGTCCGCCGCCTTCACCACAGCTCTTAAACACAAAATCTGCTTTGAGTTAACAGTTTAAAACTGTGTTTGGGTGTGTATGTGTGTGTGAGTCGCTGCATGTGTGTTCCCATCATCCCTCTGCCTCTCCAGGACGTCGTCTCTGAGATCAGTAAGCTCCTTCCACTGTGGCCTTGCGGTGGTGTGGTCGACCGGGTGGCACATGGGTGGTAGTTTGGTCCTCTCCTATTTCAGTGAGGAACATCTGAAGCCCCCCTCTTCTTCTCAGACAGATGGTCCCTGATTTGCTGTGTTTAACAATTTGACAGGAATCTTTGCCAACACCACTGGCTATTAATATACCTGTCCCAGCCTTCTCCCCACCTTATATATGCACACATAAACATATATACAACCGTTTCTTCTAAAGGTCCTTAAAATGTCTTGTTTACGCTCAGTTCCTCCTTGTGACTCTATCTCTTGGCCTGCATACTGTGGAAATTTGTGGATATGAAATTGTCATGTTTCTGTTTATTACTTGGCTTCAATTCTGGCTCCAAACATCCCACAAGGCAATGAGCTAACTTTATTTTGTCTGCTTTTAACAGGGTCCTCATACACAGTCAAGAATTTCCTGCTGGATTGAATGAGCACAAGCGAGCATTTTGCAGTCATTTTGTAATATGGCAATTTCTATACAAAACAGAACAGCGATGACATGTTGGCTTTTGATTCTGAGGTCGCAGCTTAAGCTCCACTTGTGCTTCAGAAAAGAGATAATAGGAAGATGTTTCCATTAAATATTAACGAAACAAAGAAATGGCAATTTTACGTCCATATCAAACAAACCTAAATACACTTTCAATTCAGTTTCATTTATACAGCGCCAAATCACAACTACAGTCACGTCAAGGCGCTTTATATTGTAAGGTTAACCCTACAATAATACATACAGAGAAAAAACCTACAATCATATGACCCCATATGAGCAAGCACTTTGGCGACAGTGGGAAGGAAAAACTCCCTTTTAACAGGAAGAAACCTCCGACAGAATCAGGCTCAGGGAGGGGCGA